>NC_134103.1:108267789-108587432 GCF_000715075.1 Nicotiana tabacum
GTCGCCTCTGGAACTAATATATATGATCTTTTAAACTAAGATCAGCCCATAGAATTGAAGACATGAAAACAAATTATTTTGAATGCAGAATGACACCTCACTTCCTTGGATTCTCTATTAATGGTCTACACTACTCTCTTCTCTCATATAGTCACAGACATTCACAGAAGATGAAGAAGAAGAAAGACTAGCCAGTGAGTTACTAAGCAATTAAGAAATGCACCTCACAAAAAATTTTGACATTCACGAGCCCTCTAATTCACATGTTTTCCTGACATTTACAGCCTGATTCTCGAGACTTTTTGTCTTCATCTTTATCCCATGCAATGCATACGTACACAACTTGATAGTGTGTACTGCTGGGAATTGAAGCACACTGTGAAAATCCAACTCTACCAATTGTGCACACAGCTGCAAAGGGGTTGGACCTTTGGGGGCGGCGCGGAGTTACACGCAGGGGCGGCTCAAGTACATGCGGGGCTTAAAGCCAAAATTTAATGTGAGGTTTTTAAAAAAAAAATTATAATATATGGAGTATATTTTATCTGAAGTTTATTCTTCTAATTTTTGAGATACAAAGTTGTTAGTAATTTTTTTATAATTGATTTCCTCTGATAATTCATTTTCAATTGATAATATAGCCAACTCATTTAATCTTTTTTGAGACATGACGAAGGGTGGAAAACGAAAGGCGTTTTCTGGTCCCCCGAGCCGGGGAGTGCTTGTGTGTGTGTGTGGGGGGGGGAGGACTTGTCCTTGACAACCTGGCAGTTCGTCGGTCTCCGCTTTTGGGGGCGGGAGTGCTTGGTCGCTGGGGTTTCCTTTTCCTCAACCAATTTCAAGGGCTAACCCACGCACAGAGAGAGAAGGAAGAAGCTATCTCAATATCCTTCACACAAATGACATTTATCTTTCCCATGACTACTTAGTGTGTCTCAACAACCGTGTCATTGATCTTAGGTTAGACTTTATAGAGCAATAAAAGTATAAAACTATTGAAAGCTTAAAAGTATTGTTGAATACCTTAACTAACGGAATCTTGGAGAAAGAAGGTGCGTAATGAAATCTTGAAGAAAGAAGGTGAATAAGAATATCAAAGAGAAAGACAGAAAATATGTAAAATTAAGGTTGGGGAAGTAAAATTTTTACACATTATCTAATGAAGGAGTAAAAAGTGGTATTGTCAAATCAACTCAAATTAAAATATTAGGAAAAATATTCATCTACCCATTTTAGGTAAATCAAATTATTACTTTACTTATGCTAAAATGTTTTCTTTCCTTTTATATGAAAAACTCTACTTTTATATTAAAAGTATTACTCCCTCCGTTTCAATTTATGTGAACCTATTTTCTTTTTAGTCTGTATCAAAAAAGAATGACCCCTTTCCATATTTGGAAATAATTTACCTTTATGTAATCATTTATAGCCACACAAAATATATGTGCTTCATTTTACACCACAAGTTCAAAAGTCTGATCTCTTTTAACTTAGAGAGAGTATATTTTTTTAAAATACCATAAACTTAATATTTTTACAAAATGGGGCCTCCAAATTTGGGGACATAAGGCACAAACCTTACTACTAATAACACTAGAGCCGCACTTGGTTGCACGATTCAAAAGGGGTTCAATTGAATTTCTTTCTTCGATAATGTACAAATAGTTTTGTTTTATTCATGTATAAATTGGAATCCACTTATAAGGGAGGTCTGAGGTTTGAATCTTAGGTGTGGTATTCTTGTTTTTTCTTTTTTGATTCTTTTTGTCAGAATTCATGGCTCGTTTGGAGAGGAGGGAGGATTCTTGTGCCTTTTTTAATCTTTGTCAAAATTTCTTGGCTTTGCCACTGTTCTCAGGCAGAAGGAAAGGGCAAGGAATTGATCTGATCCAGTAAATGGATGACAAGTTTGACAACAACGGTAGACAGAAAAAGAACTAGTTGAAGTAGAATATAGTAGTAATATGTACTAGTAGTTTACCTGTGACAGTAATAAAAGGAGAAACACGGGCTTATGTTCCCCTTTGCATTCTCGGCATTTCATGACACTGTGAGACTGCTATTTGTCATCACCATAATAATACTATATCAGCTTACCAACATTTTTTTTTTTTTAAATATTACACTTTATTCTTTCTTGTCTTTTCTCTTTGAATTGAACTTATAATTAACTTCTTTTAGTAATTGTCGCGTTCAAACTTCATGGTAACCGTGACTCAGTTTTTAATTTCACTACACATGATCGCTACTAGTTGAGTAGCTTAATCGGTCAATGTCCATATTCGTACTGCAAAGAAATTAAGTGAAGATTTTATTTCATATAATAGTGGTACCCAGACCAGTTCAATATTGTTGGCTTCATACAAATTGTTGAACATGCTAAACAAGGTTGTAATAACAGCTTCAGAAATCTACGAGCACGATGTTAAATATTGTTTTGGAAGCATTATTGATGTCGAAAACAAAGTGTTGAGATTACATCCAAAAAGATAGCAAAAGAACAGATAAGACCCTAGCTATCTATACAAAAGATTCAATGAACCGTAACAAGGTTTTACAGTCATCTACCCGTTCCAATTTACCCCAAAAAGGATTACAAACGAGCTATTCTTAGCCACCAATACACAGATACTATTGAGTGTCTCTTACTTTCACCCCTTCAGCTTAGCATCATATTCATATAATGAGAAAATCATTTTGGCTTTTCTTCATATAAAAAAACTCCACAAGCATCAAAATCTACGCTTTACATCTGGACCACCCCCCTCCCCCCACCCCACCCCAAAAAAAAAAAAAAAAAAACCCTTCCACTCAAGGTAGATAATGAGGTTAATTAGCAAGCATTGTTGTGGCATGGCTGTAGCTAAGCAATAACCGAGTTATGAAAAACAGTCTTGTTCAATATAAGCAGCCGAAAATATTAGACAACTGTACACATATACAGAGTCCATTAAAGAAAGAAACCTTTACGTTGCTCTCTCCTTTGCTCTGCTCATGTTCCTCCACTTATCTTTAAGGTCCCCAGTGGTCCGACCTTTCAGGAAAACATCACATCCAAATTCCAAAATCTGCTTCCATCTATCAGGAAAATGCGAGAATCGTTGTACTCCCTCCTGCAGCAGCAATGGCAAAGACTAGTACCAGAAGATAGCCAAGGGAAAAGTACTGACTACACACACACAGAGTCCAGAGAGAGAGAGAGAGAGGGGGGGGGGGGATGTGTGTGTGTGGGGGGGGGGGATGTGTGTGTGTGGGGGGGGGGAGGGGGGAATCCCCTTATATTAGAATAACTCGTGCCTTCTTACCAGCTTTTCAAGGAGAGAACTAGCAAATTTAGACAGAAAGAAGATGCGTGTACCTTTAACGTTTCCTCCTCTATCTTTGTCCATTGGACCTTCTTCCTCCTCAATTGAGGTGTTATGGGAAAGGTACTGCAAATAAAAATGAACAGTAAAAAATCAGAGATAGAAGTTATAACCAAAACACAATCAACTGCCTGATAATACTGATTAACAAAATGCTTTGATTCAACGCAAAAAGAGATAGGAGAACCAAAAAAAATGCAGAAACTGGAAAATATAAGTAAAATGGATGACACATTTGAAAGAATGCGTGGAGTGACCATATGATTTGCATACTTTGGGAAGTGCATCAGACTTACTGCTTCTTCTCTGGATTCCTAAATTGTACACGATATCTGGAACCAATCTCATCTTCTTCAGAATTTTCTTCTATAGAAGAACTTCCTTGACACACAGGTTCATGAGAAACAGGTGGTTGAGGTGGATGCATCTGCATGAGTTCAGCATTCGTAGAATTTCTATTAACAGGACCACTTCCCGCTTCTTCAGCCTTCTTCAAAGAATTCTTGTTTCCATTCCCATTATGACACAACTCTTCTTCCTCTCTGGACTGATTCTGCTTAGATCTATGACATCTAAGTTCTGATCCTTCAGGTTGTTGACCAGCTACCAAGCATTGTTCAGGTGCAGAAGCCTCTGGTTGAGGTGAACCCGTCTGCATGATTTGAACTCCAACGGAATTCCTGTCGCCTGGAGCACTTCCTGCTTCTGTAACCTCATTCAAGGAACTGCTCCCATTCTCATTGTGGCATAATTGCTCATTCTTATCCTCTCGAGATTGATGCGGTTTCGTTCCTTGTGACTTAGGTAGTGACTTCTTTGATTGTTGTCCAGCTCCCAAGCCAATAAATGCAGCCAAATGTTTCCTAGCAAGTGAGACCTTCTTCTTACCGTCCAGGTATTCAGAAATTGCTCGAGAATATGCACAAAAGGGGCAGTAGAAGTTCCCTTTGTAATCAAAGTTGGGCACAGAACCCAAGCAACTTTCATGAACCATTAATGGGCAGGTGTCAGAACTACAGACAAATAATTTCCCCCCTACATTACACTTCACACAAAGATTAAGCTCACTACAATCAGCAGCTGCCAAAGAATCTTCACCCTGAGCACATTGCGAGCTCAAGAAATCATTCTTCTGTGTAGCAAGAGCAATGCTCTCATCGTGATACTCATCAGTATCACTAGAGAACTCAAATTCATGACTTTGCTCAATATTCTCTTTGGCTACTTTAGAAGGCTCACCATGTTGCAAATCTTGTGGAAGATTAAACTCCAGGTCATGTTTGGATCCATGAGTGCGAGAATCTTGTTGAATCGCCAGCTGGCATGAGCCACTGGATGTTCCAAGTTCAGCGCAACCATTGCTGCTACGTCCAATATTTTGGAACTTTTGGTCTGTGCTCATTCTTTGAGGCAAGAGCTCATTGTGATTAGAGTCACTTCCATGTAAACCACTTCTTGATGCAGCATGCTCAGCACAACCATCGTTCAGGCCTCCATTTGCTTCGAAGGCCCCAACTTGAGCTTCATCTTTCGAGTTCCCGTTTTGAACAATAGGTTGACTTCCTCCAGATGATTCTGCTGGGAATGCATCTCTCCCAGACAATAGCAAATCAGGAACTGTGTTCCGAATGGGACTAAAGACAAACTGCTTAAACTTCTTGGCAGCCTTAGCACAAGGATCAGAACTGTTCTCTGATATGGCTTCAGTTTCATTGACTTCTACTTCATGAGCAGTGGAGGCATCGATACTCCTCTTAGCACGCACCAGAGCGCTTCCTAGCTGACTTTTTTGCTTGCCATTTTTATCGGACTGGGTCCTCCAAAAGGTAGGGGTAAGGTCTGCGTACACATTATCCTTCCCGGACCCCACACTGTGGGAATATACTGGGTATGTTGTTGTATTTTTATCAGCTTGGGTAAAAGCATCCGAGTTCCTAGTTGGTGCAACATGTTGGGTATTTGTGCCTCCTACTTCATGTCCCTGCTTAAAGCCATCAGAATCAACAGCATCAACAGGAACACTATCTCTGGAGTGATTCCCGAACTCCAATCGACTTCTTTTTTTCAAGGATCCAGAAAGAGGACTGGTAGAATCTACAATGTTATCTTTAAGCTGTTTATCAACAGAAAATAAAGTAAATCCCAGATAATAAGACAGATATATTTTCAATATGTTCCAACTTCTCCAATTCAAAACATTATTAAGACTAGCTTACTTGTTTCAAAAGACACTTCGGCAGGAGAGATCTCTTTTTCATAATGAATGACCGAACATCCCATTTCAACATCTCAGGCGCTGCTGTTTTTAAATCTGATGCAGAAGCCTAATAATATTTACATGCAAATACACAACTAAGCATGTGTAAAACAGGAGTACTTAAAACACTAAAGGAGACCATTTCCCTTGTAAATGGGTCCCTTGCTTAGATCTTTCAAATAACTGAATCAAATAGTCCACCCTAGATAAGTAAAAGAAAGAATTCATTACCTCCAACAATATGCAGCGAAGGACATCTTCACAGCTCTTTGATGGATCAAGTTCAATATTGGCACCTGGAACTGAAGCAACATTATTTGCTTTCGGGATTCTCTGGACAAATAAGCTCTCTAAAACTCTCAAGGAAACCATTTCC
This sequence comes from Nicotiana tabacum, assembly GCF_000715075.1. Lineage (NCBI taxonomy): Eukaryota > Viridiplantae > Streptophyta > Magnoliopsida > Solanales > Solanaceae > Nicotiana > Nicotiana tabacum. The sequence continues at coordinate 108,273,788 of NC_134103.1, forward strand.
CTAGCATTTCTCCCCAGATCATCGGAAATTTCAGGAGTCCTCTTAACCAAATCTGTTATGCATGAACTATTAATGTCAAACAATTCTGATGCCCACAATTTAACAACAGCTTCTACGAAATAAAGCAATTGTAAATTCACACATACTGATGAGTAAAGATGTATCTATTTCATTGAAGCTTGCTAGTGCTTCAATCACCCAAATCCAGGGTAGAGATGATGTACAGGAACGCTTGGTAGCCATGAAAGTCTGTTGCAGTGCTTCAGAAACCATAAATTCGCTAAGTCAATTCCCAGCTACCTCATACTTTGCTCATGAAGCTGTTTGACATAGAGATAGAGGATGACAGTGCGATGAATTCATAATACTGACACAAGTAACAATTATATTAGATACTTGCACCCATTAACTCAATATCCAAATGACATTCGTTCATGATTTTTATTTCAACTGGATAAATAATAAAACTTTATCTAAAGGCCTCAAACAAGGCCAAAATACATGGAGGCTATGTTGAGGAAGAGCAAAACATAACAGGTAAACATAATCAAAGAATTCCTTGAGCAAGCGAAAATAGGATATAAACACTTTCTCTTGATTTCATAAGATGCCAGCTCCCCCATCAAAGCCTATTCAAAAACTGAAACTGGTAACATAAAGTTGTGTAAATCAGTGAGTATTTACTAGAAAACTCAAACCTAACAATCCGAGCTGGCATATGGGTTTAAATCAAAACAATAAAACAATACATAATACTACAGCTTCTTGCGTCGAAGATTTCCTCCTCGTCCTACAAGTGCTATTTCTTCAATAGCTTCCTTTCATTCACTAAATAGTAAATACTCACCTCTATAAGTTTCATCAACCTTGTAATCAGTGAATTATGAGATTTGGGAAAGAAAGAAGCACTATAAAATGACGTTATGTTTCAACTAATTAAATCATACTTCTACACTAGTCCTTTCTTCTCAAAACTGAAGTTCGTGCTTTAATTTAGTATGACCACTGGAAATCAGAAATGGATACATCTTTTTTATGTTAAATCAAGGAATATTATTAGAGTAAAATAAATTGTGAGTGTCTCTACCATACTAGTCCTAGCACTAGATACTAGATAAAAATGCCGGTCACCACTCACCATAACATAAGATCCTACTCTGCTTGTTTAAGTCAACCCAGATTGCAATCGTCATCCATTATAGTTATATGCATAATACATTCAAGTACATATTGAACAAAGAAAAAGATAACATTCAAACGGAAAAAAGTTCAAAACAATATGTTCTCAAGCACCTAAGGGTGTGGTCTAGTGGTCAATGAAGTGGGAGTAAAATGAGGTAACATGTTCAAATCCCAGCGGAAGCAAAAAACACTAGGTGACATCTTCCAATCTGCCCAAGTCTTGGTGGGCAGAGTTACTCGGTGCCTGTACTGGTGGGAGATACGAGGACCGGGTGGAATAGTAGAGGTGCGCGCAAGCTGACCCGAACACTACCATCATAAAAAAAAGAAGTTCTCAACCCCCTCTCGGGAAGGCAAAAATTAATTGGGACAACAAAAGAAAGAAACATGAGTATATGACCATTTAGCTTGGAAGAGTATGAAAGTAAATAAAGCTGGATCCTTTCACATGTTTAGCATTATAAATAACATAAGAACTAAGATAAAAATAATAAGACGCATCTCAGTTGTCGCTACACAAAATCCATACCATAAGCTGCTTCTGTAAAACGATGAAGAACTAATTACTTAAATGCTGTACTGTTCTAATTTCAAAATTTATACACACATGCAGACAGATACATATAGAGATATTCTTGAAAACCTAATTTGGAATGAATTTAACGATAGGCTAATATCAGAATTGAAGCTTCTCAAGTTCCTAATTTCCCCAATTTCTCAATTGATTCAAATTGCAACAGTATAAAATTGAAATACAAATAGAAAGAAAAAATATTAGATATTTTAGAACCTTCAGTTTCAATTCGTGTCTTTGTACAAAAGCGGATGAATCACTTTGTTCGCAAGTTGCAGAGCTCCCATTCAACCGTTCAAATCTTTATTGTTACCGAAGCAGGAAAATGAAAACGAGAAGGAAAAGTATTAAACTGAAAAAAGAAAAAAAGAAAAACATTTGGGGAAAGAAGTGGGCTTCGGGTCGTTGGGTCGGATCCTCGTTCACAAGTCGCGAAGGGGTAATAACCGAAAGGGAATAGGGCATCAGGAAAAGAAAATAACTTTTTTACGTCTATTAAGCGTAAAAGATGTATAAAAAAGAAGTTGATCATAAAATTAAAAATAAATTTGTAAAGAAACAAAAAATTATTTGACTCCCGAGAGGGATCTGCTTCGGCAACCAGTTGATTGAATTCATAAATTAAATTAAAATTAAAAAAAAATAGTCCCTAATTAATGTATTGGGCAAAATGTATTTTGGTCATTAATGTATGACACTGAACATAAACTATCCTTCATGTTTGTAAAAAGGGGAAATTTTTGGTCCTAAGCTAAATAATAGCCCTAAACTAATGCTGTCCAACGGGACGGTGTGGACTGGACAAAATTATCGGGACGAAACAGGACGGAGCGGACCATAAATGGGACGGGATAAACGGAATGATCCGGTAGGCCCATCCCATCCCACTAAAAAACTCGATGGGACGCGACGTGACGTGGGGCCTAAGTAGTCCTTTTTAAAAAAGGTTATTTAAATATTTAAGCAATAAATTTGGCAACGGCTATTTTTTATAGATAGCAACGGTTATTTTTCTAAAGTTGCCAATGACTAAATTTTTAAAATTTGCAACGGCTAGTTTTTTGACTTTTTAATAAACTTAAAACTTAATAAATTATAAAGAAACTAAGAAAAGAATTATAAAATATTAAAACAAAAGACTTGTAACGAAATATTTTAGTAATTATAATAGACTTTTAGTTTATTTAACATAATCTCAAGCTATAAAGTAACTAAGTAAGACAATTCATAAATTAAAAAAATCAAGGCTAAAGCCTTTTATATTATTAATAGAAGTTTCAAATTACACATACAAATACATGCCTTTTGAATAGCACATAATCTATGCATCCGCCTTCTACCTTCTAGGAAGGACACTGTTTGAAGTAGGCCTCTTAGTAGCTAATTACAAATTATCATACTAATATTTGTAAGCTCCCATATAGCTTCGTTATAACTGATATATAATTTTTGTGAGACATTGTTCTGGAATTGGCAATGTTGCTTGATGTTCCATGAGTTCCATACCGTCATCGCTCCCAGTGCAAAGTATCTCAATGTATTTTTCTTCTTCACTAGTGGTTAATTTTTCAAAATCAAAATTTCTTCTTTCTGACATAAGGTACATGGGGTAAAGCTCCAGACCGAGTTTGACTTTGAGTTTGAACTTGTGTTGCTGGAATAGTGGGTATTTTATCTAATTCTTCTTCCTCATTAAAAATATCATTGCCAAATTGTCTTTGTAAAGTTTCATGATCTAGTTGTTCTCTCGAATTAATATTATAAAATGCGTAGGGTTTGGAAAATGAAGTTTCATCAACATGAGTCCATTCATCTATATGTTTTCTAATTCTAGGAGAAGGATTAGGATTAGGATTTCTACAACTAGCACATTTTCTACTTTTTTTAAATGGGTTGGTTATACCAAATACACTTTTAGGAACTATAATTTAAATACAAAAATAAATTAAAAAAGTTAACATAAAAATTAAATACACAAATGAAACAGGAAAATAGAACATGTAAAGTAAACACAAAAATTAAGCACTAAAATGATACGCAAAAATTAAATATTAAAATTAGGAGATGGAACGAGTGCACCGTGATTAAATATTAAACTTGAAAATATTGCCCAAAACATTGCTCCAAATACTTAACGAATTAATTTGAAACTTGAAAGTTGCTCCAAAAATTTGCACAACTACTTGAAACGTAGTTGATTATGAGAAAATTGAGAGAAGAATATATATAGAATGCAAGAGATTTGAGAGAGAATGATTGATTTTTGTGGGAAAAAATGAATAAGGATGGGATATCTATAGTTAAAAATAGGGCCAAAGTATAATTTAATAAACTTAGGAATTAAATTAAAAGTTTATTTTTGGGGGAGGGCGAGGTAGGGGTGTTTTGGGGGAATGGGGCGATAGGGGCCAAAAATGGCCGTTTATAGCCGTTGCCAACGGCTAATTTTGAAATAAATGTCGTTGGCCAACGACTCTTTTTTGAAAAAAATAAAAAACAATTCACGCGGGCTGACGGGACGGGACAAAACCTTAACGGGCTAGCCTACCAGAACAAAATGGGCAGCCCATCCCATGTCCCATGTCCCATTTAATATAGGCCCAGTCCCGTTTAATATTTAGGGGTCGGGACGAGATCGGGACCGAGATAAAACCGGGATGGGCCGTGCTGACCCGTCCCGTTGGACAGCCATACCCTAAAATAAAGGGAATGTGAACATTATTAACGGAGTAATAATGACATTAACAATAAGAGAACAAGAGATTTTAAAATACCATTATATATGTTCTTTTTATTTTACGGTCCTTTTCACACGAGATTGGTAAAATGTAGTAATATAAAAGATTGATAAATGACGCATATGAGATATTTGTGCGATTAGTTTTTTTATACAATTGTAATTAGTCATAAAAGATTATGTTTTACAGGAGATCAGTAAAAATTAACATCATAGATCAATAAATAAAACACATAATATTTTTATTTAATTATTTTCTTCTATTTAATTTACTAGTCTTATGGTACGCGCTTTGCGCGTATTCCCTATATCAATAAGTAAATAATTATTAAAAAAGCACAAGTATTATTAAACAATGTCTTTGAGTTTTTTTTTATATATATATATATATATATATATATATGTCACGACCCGAAATTCCCACCTTCGGGACCGTGATGGTGTCTAACATTTCACTTGCTAGACAAGCCAACGTTAGAATAATATTAGCCATTTTAAAATAATTTTAAATTAATTAATAACAAAGAAACAAATGCGAAAATAAAGTGAATAATCCATATTAATAGCGATGTCTAAATACCATCCCAGAACTGGTGTCACAAGTGCACGAGCTACTAGAATAATACAAATAACGATCTGAATGAAAATGAAGCTGTCTGGAAGAAATACATAGCTACGATAAAGTGGAAGGAACTTCAGAACTGCGAACGCCATGCAGCTATACCTCAAATCTTTTGCGAATAGCTGAATCCGAGCAAATCTATTGTACGCCGTTATAACCAACTCTGGTATCTGCACAAGAAGTGCAAAGTGTAGTATGAGTACAACCAACCCCACGTACCCAGTAAGTACCGAGCCTAACCTCGACGAAGTAGTGACGAGGCTAAGGCATGTCACTTACATTAACATGTACGCAATAATAATAATAACAACAATAATAGAAATAAAACAGGTAACTCAATTCAACAGTTGAAGCCAACTCGGCAGTCATAACCAATTATTATTTTAATCAGTTTCTGTTGCGGTGTGCAACCCGATCCCACAATATATTCATTTTCATTTAATCATGTTGCGGCGTGTAACTCGATCCTCAATATATTTTTTCAATCAATTCTGTTGCGGTGTGCAACCCGCTCCTCTAATAATATAATTTACCAATTATCACGACCCCAAATTCCCTCCGTAGGATGTCGTGATGGCACCTAGTCTCTAAGACTAGGTAAGCCTATCAATGCGAAATAAAAATTTAAATATGAAATAAATAAACTACAATTCAAACAATTTCAACTCCCAAAATTCGGTAGAAATAAGTCACAAGCTTCTAAGAATTTATTCTCTATGTCTCTATACATCAGAGTCTAAAGCAAATAAGGAAGACGACATAGTAAGATAGAAGGGGACTCCGGAGTTTGCGGTCGCTGGCAGATATACCTCGAAGTCTCCTCGTACAGCTAGTTTACTGATGCCTGATCTGATAAGGTGTACCTGGATCTGCACAAAAAGATGTGCAGAACCGTAGTATGAGTACACCACAACGGTACCCAGTAAGTGCCAAGCCTAACCTCGGTAGAGTAGTGACGAGGTCAGGTCAAACCCTACTGGAAAATAATAATAGATGGCATGGTAAAATATTTTATAACATAATAAAATAAAATGACAATGATAATGAATCAAGTAGTATGTCACCATTTAATTACACAAAAAGAAGGGAAAACAATACCTCGCGGAAACAAAACAGAAATTTTCAACTTTAAGAAAATCACAAATAATCAAAGGCAACTGCGGCCATAAATAAATATCAACAAGGGCACTCCCGAGGTACCGCCTCGTAGTCCCAAATCATAAATAAATTCACAATATCTCATTTTCTTATCTTACCGCAGGAGCCTTCACAATTTATTTGAAAGATCACTAGGTACTGCTCCCTCCTACCAACATAGGTACCATGTAAATCTTTCTACCAATAGATAGATGGGAAGAAACCACCTTGTTTTTTGGGCTACTAGGGTTTAAACCCATGTCTCCCATGATCCGTTCTAGCTTCATGGACGGCTAAGTCACACCCTTATCAAATTGACATTATTTTCACATGGCAAATTCAAGTACTTAAAATACTCTCGATGAATTCAATAACTACATGAAAGATATAATCAGCCAGTCAATATTTGTTGCTCACAAGTAATAGAAAGCAAGCATTATTTGTGTCGAGTTGTTGGTAAAGTTTTCACTAGTGTGTATTTTTCATTACATCCTCCGGAAATAGGGCATATGGAGCATGCAAAAGGGGAACGACTTTAGAGCAATTGAGGAGTAAAGTATAGACCCTTAAACCAAGTTGTTGCATGGATAATAGAAGAGAAGAAGAAGAAGGAGGATGAGGGAAAATAGAAGAGGACAAGAGACTGAAAGGGGGATAGGGATTTGCTGCATACTTTAAGAAGGGTAAAGTATAGCACCCAAGGAGTGTTAATGATGGATTCTTTTTGTTTTTTTCTTTTGGGGGTGGGGGCTTAATTACCTATTATCTGGGTAAGTTTTGCATTTCACAAATCACAGTTTTTCTCATTCTTTTGTGGATAAATTTTTAGTATTTTATAGATGTAACTTTTTATTTCATTATTTTATTGGAACAAAATCTTGGTACAGGTATCACTGTCAAAGATTGTTTTCCTTATTGGGCATGTAGTAACACTGTCAGTCCCAGAACCTTGGAAGTGTGAAACTCGAATCTTAGCATTTCTATTATGTGTTTTACTTGTATGCTTTGCATATGTAGTTGAAGCCTGGTTTTGTGTGTGTGTACATGTGTATGCCATTGGTGGGAAGGAAGAGATAGTTCAGTTAGCATTGCAGATAAGAGAAAGAGGATAGTCTCTGGGTCTTTTGGTGGTGGTGGTGGTGGTTTGGGGGGGGGATGTGCTCTTTTATGTCCTTTCTGATAAATTTCAAATTATTATTGGAACTATACACTTGGAACTGCTGTTAGTTTAATATCAATAGTTGAATTAGAGTTGTCACCACCAAGAAAAAGTAGTTCAGAAATGAGGGGCGAATATTGTAATGAATTTGATACGAGTCAGCCACTCTCTCAGCGGAGATAATAAGCTGCATACAGGCTGATGTTATCTATGCCCTTCATGGAGGTTGCCAGGTTCCGCGTTCCAAAACTGACCAATTAGTAATTATTAGTTTGCTTTGAAGTATAACTGATAATATACACTGCACTTGCAGCTGCAAAACAAAAAAGAGAAGCAAAATCCCTTTGTCTTTATCTCACTGGTAAAAAGGAATAGCACTGCCGCATGTTTCCTTCTTATTTATGCCATGGGCTAGGATTGGAACTAGAATACTACTTCAAGCAATGTCTAACTTCACCTTCCTCATTTAGTGAGTAACTGAGTATAGTCTGAGGCTTAAATTAAAGTGCAATTCATGGAGCTGGTTAATACCTGGGTTTATCTTAGGTAAGAAAGCGATGGGATGAGAAGGACGGCGGCTTCTGCGCTAAGTTTTTGTTTATAAAAAATTTGATATTAAATTTACCTTATCAATTTTTTTTAATATTTGACTTTTCTTTTTCATCATTTTAATTTTTAGGTGCTTCTGTTTTCTGCAACGTTTGGGGAAAGTGTCAAAGCATTTGTGACAAAAATTGTTAGAGATCTTTTCGTGAAAGATTATAACCAGATGTTTGTGAAGAAAGAAGAACTTTCGCTGGATTCAGTGAAGCAGTATAAAGTGCAGTGTCCGGATGAACTTTCAAAAGTCATGGTGATTAAAGACAAAATACTTGAACTAGGACAGAAGGTGGGGCAGACAATTATATTTGTTCGTACAAGAAACAGTGCGAGTATGCTGCATACATCATTGGTGGACTATGGCTATGAAGTGACAACAATTCAAGGGGCTCTTAAGCAAGAAGATAGAGACAAAATAATCAAGGAGTTCAAAGAAGGATTGACACAAGTTCTTATATCAACTGATCTTCTTGCTCGTGGATTTGATCAATCGCAGGTAACTTTAGATTTTAATCTTCCCAGTTGTCAGCCATATATGATATAAAATTAAGGTTCTTTTGTACGTGTAACTTCTTTCATAGCAATGATGTTTTATTTCTGTAAATGCTTTCTTGATTTCTGTTTTGGTGGCTAACATTTAGAATTCCTAAAAGCTACTACAAAATATATACAGGTTAATTTGGTGGTTAATTATGATCTCCCTGTGAGACATGAGAGTCCATCAGAGCCAGATCATGAGGTATACTTGCATCGGATTGGTAGAGCAGGGCGTTTTGGCCGCAAAGGTAATATGTTTCCACTTTTTTATGCATCTTCCGTGCTCTGTTTGTCTCTCTCGGTGTATTTATCGTTCTGTATCACTTACATATTATTTATATAGAGTTATTTTAGAGACCTCCCTCCAGGTTTCACTTCGCCGCACTAACTTCCCTTGTGGTTTATGATATTACCGTTACCTCCCTTATTTTGATTTTCTTGTAACAATTCTTTAAATCTATTTGTCATTAAATTTAAATACAATACGAATTGATAGATCGCCTTTTCTTAATATTAAACTCTTCCAATTAATTAATTCCATCAAAATATCTTAATTGACAAGTTCTTTCGAAATTAAAAAAAAATGCAATCTATACTTAGCTTCTCCAGCCGTTAATATTTGGGTTGTTTTCTTTTATAATAATGTAGTAGAAGAGTCTTTGGTCTTGGGATTTGGGGACGTTGTAATCCTCTTGCAAGGAAACATTATGTAGAGTGATTCTTCCGCTCTTGGTTCCCATCCTTTTTAACTTTGGAAAATATGGTTTTCTATCTTCTTTATGTCTCGATAAAGTTTGGTTATTTTCTTTTGCTAAATCTTGATTGGAACTCTCATTGGTAATAATGTAATGAATATGCCTATCCATAATTTCTGAAATGGGTGAGTTTTGCGGGGCATGTTCATGTTCTGCATAATATTGAAGTATGAAGACTCCTTCATATGCCGGTGGCCATGATGGTAGTAGTTCAGAACACTGAAGAACTAGCCTAGGGTATTAGGAGTATGTTTTTCTAACTCTATGAGAAATTAAAGAAAAGATATTTATAAGATTCACCTATTTGCAGCTCAAGGATTGAAAGTATTAGCGTCTTGATTCCCTTCTTAACCTGAAATGAAATGAACATAGGAAAAGATTGATCATCAGATTCATTTCCTTGTTAGAAAGAGCCCAAGAGTGGCTCATAAAATTCTGTTAAGATGAACAGTGCTTTGTACCTGAACAGTGCCTGAACCCTAGGTATGATAATACATGCCTGAACAGTGCTTTCTATGGCCGAGCCTCTTCCATCTCTTCTTATTCCTAAAATTCCACCACACCCATCAAGAGCCAAGCTCCCCGCGATCAAACCCCAGTAAATTCCCCCGGCAACCGAGCTCTCACGCACCGCCAATTCGCCTGACTTTCCGGCGAGTTTCTGCCATGCGCCGGCGCGTGTGGCCTTTTCCGGCGACTTTTCAAAAAAACTTTCTTCAGACAGCCTCCTCTCGAGGCATTTCCGAGCCATCCCGTACAAGTTTCACCAAATTCCGACGACTTTTTCTTTTTCCAGCCTTTAAACCCCAGATTCTGACGTTTGTTTCCTTTGTTCAGTACGAGAAAACCTTACTCCCTTCCTATATACTGTTTTCACCCACTGTGAATACTGTTATTCCAACTATTGAGGTTTTTTCCGGCCAGTTTTTCCGGGACAGCCGCATTTAGAATATGATGGATTGTACAGAGAGAAGCTCCTTTTTCTCTTTAGAATCCAAAAAACTGGAAAACATGTCTTTTATCAAAGTTGTCTCTTGGCCAGCCCTAGAACTTGGGGGAAGATGCCATCGAAAGCTCGACGTAGGACAGGAGCCGCACTTCTCGCTGTCCGAGGAGCACACTCTCAGGCGCAAGGGTTTCTTGGAATCTACTCTCATTGGGTCTTTCTCCAAATGGGTTGGTTCTCCGGAGGCTGTTAGGAACTGGGCAGCAAAGGCATAGAACGTCAAGGACGGGCTGAAAATATCGCAATTGGTGGACACTCAATATCTCTTTCGTTTTGTTGACAAGTCTCAAGCTCCAGAAATTCTTGTCAGAGGAAACAGGTGGTTCGATGGGAACTTTTTAAATCTAGACAGATGGGTGGAGCATGATGGGTGTCTTGACCCTCGCTTCACTGGCGAAACATTGGTGGTCAACATGGTGGGTCTACCAGTGCATCTTTGGTGTCTTGACCTATTCAAGAAGATAGGGGAAATCTGTGGGGGTTTTATTGATGTCATTTGCAGTTTACACGATCTCTCGCGAGTGAGGATTGTTGTGAGGAAAGGGGGCAGAATCCCTGTCTCCATTGTGGTGGAAGATGGCTACCTGAGTTATAGGGTTTGGTTGAGCCCTAAATTTAGCCCTATCTTTATGCCGGTGATAGCGACGGAAGAAAAGGGAAGGTCAAATAGAAGGGAGAGGAGGGGAAAACAGTCTCTAAGGGGAGGGGAGGGCTCACCGGATCACTGGATTAAGCCGGAAGCAGACGTTAGGTCGAAAAGAGACGAGAGGTTTGAAATTGGGGGAGGAAGACAAAATTATAACAGGAGGAGAAGACGTGAATGGGTCAGTGAGGCGGGCTGGAAAAGCAGAATGGGACGATCCTCTTCTACTTATCATAGGGCCGGGAAAGTTTTCAGCAAGTATAGGCTTGGGCCTCCTCACATGGGCCCAACTACTTTCCCCAATTCCATTAGAATTGATCCTAAGGGGCCCAGTTTATTTCAAGTTGCGCATGACAAGGCCCCTAAGCATATGGAAACAGTCGTTCCTACTTCCTCTGGCCATGGTGCTTCACACAGTGGCACTTCTTCACCGAGTTCTAGTGACCTGTGCCCCTCTACGATGGCCGATGTTGCAGGGGCAGAATCGGCTAACGATGGTGCTGTCAATCCACGGCCCACCGCCTCTGATGGACCCGGTTCCATCAACCCCTCACCTGCTCATGGGCTTAGTTGGGCTGAGGCCACACTTAAAGTTTCTTCTTCTTCTGGGGTGATTGTTGAGCATGCCCGAATTGATGTTAGTGTCGGATTAGTACTTTCAGTTAATATGACGCCAAGGGTTCCATGCTCTCTTCCACCATGCTACACTATTGATGGTTCTGGACATTCCTATAGCAGCGGGGTGTTAATTTCAGAGGTTGCTGACCCTCAAAGAGATGGTGAGACCCTTTCGGAGGTTAAAACCCCTAGTGCTAGCAATGCTATGGTCTTGTATTCCTCTGATAGTAGCATGGAAAAAGCACATATAGAAGAAGCCTGCCCAAGTTCGTCAAGGATCGGAGGAGGGGATATGTCTTTCTGGATGGAGGATAAACTATTAAACTTTGGGAAGTTTCTAGGTGTTTTTGTTGAAGGGAAGGAAGATAGGGTGTTAGAACTGTTGAGGGAGATTGAGCAACAATCTCTTTACGATGGTGCAGGGAGGGAGTTGGGCAAAGGTGTTAAGCAAAATAACTTAGGGGATGTAGTGGTGTATCAGAGAAGGGGGCGAGTGTGTGACAAAGAGAAAGGGACCTCGGCTAGGGGGGTGGGGAAATGGGGGCTATTGTCGCTTATGGAAGTTAAGATCCTTTCATGGAATGCGAGGGGGATGAATGACCCAAACAAAAGGTCCATCATCAAAGTGGGAGTTAGGGAGTGGGGTGCCAACCTAGTTTGTTTTCAGGAGATCAAAATGGAAGTTTTGTCAGATGCGATCGTGAGAAGTGTCTGGGGAGGTAGTTGGGTGAAATATGATTGGGTCCCAGCAGCGGGAAGTGCCGGGGGCATTCTACTTATGTGGGATGGTAGAAGCTTGGAGGTAAAGGAGATTAGGAAGGGTGTTTTCTCTTTGGCAGCTCTCGTCAAAGATAGAGTGAGTGGGGCAGAGTGGGGATTTGGGGGAGTGTATGGGCCGGTAGGGGAAGGGTCCAAGGTGTCTTTCTGGGAGGAACTGGCCAATATTATGGGGGAATGGGACATTCCATGGGTTCTAGGGGGAGATTTTAACACTATTAGATTCCCGGAGGAGAGATTAGGGTGTAGTGTGATTTCGAGGGCCATGGAGGAGTTTTCTGACTTCATCAATGATCACTTTCTCATTGACCTTCCTCTGTCGGGGGAAAGGTTTACTTGGGCCAGGGCGGAGGATTCCAACTCAAGGTCTAGACTTGATAGATTCCTGACATCTCCCTCATGGGATGAGCTGGTGCCGGATGTGCTGCAGATTCCTTTACCCAGGTTGACTTCAGATCATTTGCCTATTTTGCTAGATGGATGCAGAGGGAGGGGGTGCGTGCTCCCTTCCGATTCGAAAACATGTGGTTGAAAGTGCCAGGATTCGGTGACAAGGTGAAAGAATGGTGGACAAGCTACGGGGTATCAGGGTCACCTTCATACCGTCTCTCGAAGAAACTCAAATTGCTCAAGGGAGATATTATTAGGTGGAATAAGGAGGTTTTTGGGAGGGTAGAGGTTAAAATGAGGGAGCTTATGCATGAATTGGCGGATTTAGAAAGAGAGGAAGGGGCGGGGGAGTTAGACGAATCTGAGAAAGAGAGATTGAGGGAGGTTAAGAGGGAAATAGTCGAGTTAGCAATAGCTCAGGAGACTAGTTGGCGGCAAAAATCGAGGGTGCTCTGGTTAAAGGAGGGGGATTCGAATACCAAGTTTTTCCATCGGGTGGCGGTCGCAAATCGAAGGAGAAACTTCATAGAGTCCTTAGTTGTGGATGGGGTGAGGATTGAGGGAGAGGGGGAGGTAAAAGGGGCGATAGCGGGGTTTTATGAGAACTTATATAAAGAGGAAGTTAGTTGGAGGCCGACTTTGGGGGGAATAGAGTTCAACCATATAGGGGAGGGAGACATCGAGTGGCTAGAAAGGGCTTTCGAGGAGGAGGAGGTGCACGAGGCTGTGTCGAGTTGTGCTGGTGATAAGTCCCTCGGGCCTGATGGTTTCTCCTTGGCTTTCTTTCAGTTCTTCTGGGACACCATCATGGGGGAGTTGATGGAAGCCATTGAATACTTCCATGCGAATGGTGTTTTCGAAAGAAGTATCAATGCTTCCTTTATTACTATTGTGCCTAAGAAAGAAGGCGCATCTTGTATCAGAGACTATAGGCCTATTAGTCTCGTGGGGAGCATTTACAAGATTATTTCTAAAGTGCTTTCCAACAGATTTAAGAAGGTACTTGACATGACTGTTTCGTCCTCCCAGAATGCGTTTGTGCAAGGTAGGCAGATTTTGGATGCTGCCTTGGTGGCAAATGAACTTGTAGACTCCAGAAGGAAAAATAGAGAACCCGCCTTACTATGCAAGTTGGATCTTGAGAAGGCTTTCGACCATGTCAATTGGGAGTTCATGGACTTCATTATGATGCGGATGGGGTTTGGGGAAAGATGGAGGGGATGGATAAAGTTCTGTATTTTCTCAGTCAGATTCTCTGTCCTGGTTAATAGCGTTTCAATACCCAGATTTTATACCACCGCATGCGTATCAATATCACAATATATTATAATTTGCACCTCAAGTGCTCAAATAATTTAGCTTGCCAAAATAATTCAACAACAATATTTTTCCACAATAAAGAGCTCACGGCTCCATCACAATGAGTACGAAAAATCTTACAAAAATATTCAGGAATAAATAATTCAGGAAAATAATATTTCAAAATCTTTAATACGTTGCTTCAATATCAAATTTAAAAATATCAAATACTTTATATTAATAATATTTAATTTAAAGAAAATCAACCTTCAAATAATACGCAGAACAAAAGAAACCAAGTTTCAACTAAACAGCTAAAACTATTAGCAAGAAAAGGTCAAACAAATTTAGGGTATATATTTGAGATCAATGATGAAGAATATAACAAGATAAAATAATTTAATAAATGCGCAACAGTGATCTACACAATTTAAAAATATAATCTTTCACATTTAGCCCGTGTACATACTCGTCATCTCATGTACACGACTTTCAACATATTTTAATAATCACATCAATACCAATCCTAGGGAAAATTTCCCCACACAAGGTTAGACAAGTCACTTACCTCGACTTGCTCCAATTTAACCAAGTATTATGCTTTTTCCTCGATTTTTCTAATGACCCAACCGGTCATTTTTAACTTTAGAACCTCGTTTCCTAAACTAAAACTTCCCGTAGGTGCTTGTAATAATTTATGACTTGCGGGGATGGTTGGTTCGGGATTTGGAAGTGTTTGAGGTGAAACCGGAACACTTAGTTCCTTAAGTTGGCCTTAAAGTACTAAGTTTGACTTCGGTCAACATTTTGTGAAAACGACCCCGGAATAGAATTTTGATAATTCCCGTATGGTGATTTTGGAGTTAGGAGCGTGTTCGGAATTTTATTTGGAAGTCTGTAGTTAAATTAGGCATGAAATGGCTAAAAACAAGAACTTAAGTTTGAAAGTTTGACCGATGACTTGACTTTTTGATACCGGAGTCGGAATCCAGTTTCGAAAATTTTCATAGCTCCGTTATGTAATTTATGACTTGTGTGTAAAATTTGAGGTCAATCGGAGTTGATTTGATAGGTTCCGATATTGAATGTAGAAGTTGAAAACTCTTAGTTTTATTAAGCTTGAATTGGAGTATGATTCATGGTTTAGCGTTGTTTGATGTGATTTAGAGGTTTGACTAAGTTCGTATGATGTATTAGGACTTGTTGGTATATTTGGTTGAGGTCCCGAGGGCCTCGGGTGAGTTTCGGATGGTTAACGGATCAAAAATTTGAGTTAAAAAGCTACTGCAATTTTTCCTCTTTTGTTGGACATTCTGGGCTGTGATCGAGCCCAGATATCGAGCCAGATATCGAGCCCAGGGTTGACGAGGTACAGGCTCGAGCTAGTATATCGAAGCCATGATCAAAGGTCCAACTCGAGGGCCATGATCGAAGGTCCAGCTCGAGGGCCAGGATCGAGACCCAAGATCGAGGGTCACAATCGAAGGCTCAAGCTCGATGCCATGATTGAGGCTATGATCGAAGGCCCAACCTCGATACTCTGATCGAGGCCATGACCGAGGTCCAGGCTCGAGCCTGTGATCGAAGCCGCGATCGAAGGCAAGGCTCGAGGGCATGATCGAAGGTATGGCTCAAGGGTTGGATCGAGACCCAAGCTCGATGCCCTGATCGAAGGTACAACCTCGATGCCCTGATCGAAGGCACATGTTCGATGCCGCGATCGAGGCCCAGTTCGAGGACCAGTTCTGAAGGCTGCTGGGCAGTTTTATAAAAAAAAAAGGGCATTCGTCCCATTTGCCATTTTGACGAACTTGAGCTTGAGCAGAGACGACTTTTGTCAGATTTTCAAGGGAAAAACATTGGGTTGTCGGATTTCATAACTTTCGCCGGATTTCCGAGATGTGGGCCCTGCGGGCGAATTTTTAATTAATTTCGTGATTTTTATTAAAAATATAGTATTTCCTTATAGAATTTATTTCCTATAATTTTTAGTGATTGTATCGAATTATTTTGGCTAGATTCGGGCCAGACAGAGTTGGATAATCGTGGAAAAGGCAAAATTGTGGATTAAATTGGAGCAAGACGAGGTAAGTCTCTTGTCTAATCTTGTGAGGGGGAAATTACCTCATAGGTGATTAAAGTTAAATAATTATTGTTATTTGTGGGGGGCTACGTACGCACGTGGTGACGGGAGTCCGTGCGTAGCTACTATTAATGCTAAAGTCCGGGTAGTTTAGGACTCAAAGCATGCCTTACTTATGTAAATGGTATTCTTTGATTTATTTATATTAATTGATATCTATATGAATATATTGTGAATTGTTGGATAGAGATATTAAAGGATGAAAATCTCATAGGCTTGATTGTCTGTTTAAATCAATTAATTGTTAAAAAAAATTATTCTCCTCCCAAATTCATCTTATAATGAATATACTCTCCTTCCGGAGGCACATAAGAAAATGCCCTCATTTCTTGTAGAGCGGGACGAATGCCTCGGCAGGATAGATACATCTATGGTTCGCGCCGCACGTCCCTCGGCAGTGTACACGACACTCTGGATCGGGCCGTACGTCCTCGGCAGAAATCGTGCTTAATAATAATAATTATACGATACTTTAATAATTTATTTCAGCTTGTGAAGCTAAGTAATAAATTGAAAAGTCCTTGGAATTTAATGAATTATTATTCTTGCTTGTTTAGGAATTAATTGTTACTCCTGTAAATGAGATTTAATTGATAAATTGGAATTTATTTGAATTGAAGGAATTTAATTAATATATTGAGAATTGTTACATTTGAAGGAATTTGATTATTTCCGCTGATTTAATAAATTATTGCAAATTCTGTAAATCATGCTGATTTAAATATCCTAGTTTTATTTCAATTATTATTGACCCATAGTAAGTGTCAAAGTCGGCCATCTCGTCTCTACCACTTCGAGATTAGGCTTGATACTTACTGGGTACACGTTGTTTACGTACTCATACTACACTTCCTGCACTTTTTTGTGCAGGATCTGAGACAGATACTAGTGGAGGACCTATCATTACATACCCACATCATCCCGAGGCATAGTGGTGAGCTGCCTTTCTGAGCCGTTCTGCAGCTACCAGTGTCTCTTCTGATATTTATATTCTATCTATTTCATTTCAGACAGTATTTGGAGTTTTGTATAATCTACTAGATGTTCATGCACTTGTGACACCGGGTCTTGGCACGTACATTGGTAGAAATTGGTATTTTTTTTTTAAATAAAAGTTTAACCAATGTATGTTTGACTTATTAGTTGGCTTGCCTAGCTGTAGTATTGGGCGCCATCACGACCTATAGGTGAAATTGGATTGTGATAATTTTCTGACTCCGATCGACTCGTATCTAGTAATAATTAATTCGATACAGTCAACAAAAATTATAGGAATCAATTTCATAAGAAAATACTATATTTTTCAATAAAATCCGAAATTTGCTCAAAAATCGTCAGTGGGGCCCACATCTCGGAATCCGGCGAAACTCACAAAATACGATAACTCATTCAATTACTAGTCCATCCATACCAGTTTCACTCAAATCCGACTCCAGATCAACACCGAAATCTAAAAAATTCGTTTACATGAGATTTCTAAAAGTTTCTCAAATTTTTATCTCAAAACACTAATTAAATGTTGAAAATAATGATATATTCATGTATATTGACCAAATTGAGTTAGAATCACTTACCTCAATGTTGTTCCTTGAAAATATATCAAAATCGCCTCTCCTCAAGCTCCAATTCGTCAAAAATGGCAAATGGGACGAAGCCCCCTATTTTTATAACTTAGAGATTTGTTAGGGAACCCGATTTTGACAGGGAGCCCGATTTTGACAGGCAGCCCGATTTTGGTAGGGAGTCCGATTTTGACAGGGAGCCCGATTTTGACAGGCAGCCCGATTTTGACAGGCAGTCCGATTTTGACAAGGAGCCCGATTTTGACAGGCAGCCCGATTTTTGACAACATTTCCAGCAGAAAAATTGCAGCTCGATTTTGACAGGCAGCTCAATTTTTGACAGCATTTCCAACAGAAAAATTGCAGCAGCTTTTGCAGCAGCTAAGTCCCATTTTTGATCTGTTAATCATCTGAAACTCACACGAGGCCCTCGGGACATCAACCCAATACACCAATAAGTTCTAAAACATCATACGAACTTATTTGAAACCTCAAATCAAATCCAACAACACTAAAATCACAAATCACACCCCAATTCAAGCTTAATGAAACTCAAGAATTTCCAACTTCTATATTCGATGTCGAAACCTATCAAATCAAGTCCGATTGACCTTAAATTTTGTATACAAGTCATAAATGACATAACGGAGCTGTGAAAATTTTCAAAACTGGATTTCGACCCCGATATCAAAAAGTCAACTCCCCGGTTAAACTTCCAAACTTAAATTTCTATTTTAGCCATTTCAAGCCTAATTTTACTACGGACTTCCAAATAAAGTTCCGATCACACTCCTAAGTCCAACATCACTATACAGAGCTATTGGAATCATCAAAATTCTATTCCAGGGTCGTTTGTATATAATTCTACATCCAGTCACTATTTGAACTTAAACTTTTATTTTTTCATCAAAATTCGATATCTCGGGCTAGGGACCTCGGAATTTTATTTCGGGCATACGCCCAAGTCCCAAATCACGATATGGACCTACGGAACTGTTAAAACACTGATCCGAGTCCGTTTGCTCAAAATGTTGACCAAAGTCAACTCAGTTGAGTTTTAAAGCTCTAATTGACATTTTAATCTATTTTTACCTAAAAACTTTTCGGAAAATTTTACGGACTGTGCACGCAAGTCGAGTAATGATAAATAGTGCTTTTCGAAGTCTTAGAATACAGAATTAATTATTAACTTTAAAGATGATATTTTGGGTTATCACATTCTCTACCTCTAAAACAAACGTTCGTCCTCGAACGGAGTTAGAAAAAGTACTTGAGCTGGTGAATAAGTGTGGATAACAACTGCACATATCATGCTTGGTCTCCCAAGTCGCCTCCTCGACCGGATGACCCCTCCACTGAACCTTCACGGAAGAAATGTTCTTTGACCTCAGCTTTCGAACCTGCCTATCTAAAATAGCCACTGGTTCCTCAACATCAGATAGATCCTTATCCAACTGAACCGAACTGAAGTCTAACTTATGAGACGGATCACCGTGATATTTCTGAAGCATAGAAACATGGAATACCGGATGAACTACAGAGAGACTAGGTGGTAGTGCAAGTCTGTAAGCCACCTCTCCAACTCTTTCAAGAATCTCAAAAGGCCTAATATACCTAGGGCTCAACTTGCCCTTCTTCCCGAACCTCATCACACCCTTCATAGGCGAAACCCGAAGCAAGACCCGCTCACCAACCATGAATGCAACATCACGAACCTTCCGATCCGCATAACTCTTCTGTCTAGATTGGGCTGTACGAAGTCGATCCTGAATCAACTTAACTTTTTCCAGGGCATCCTGAACCAAGTCTGTACCTAATAGCCTAGCCTCGCCCGGTTTGAATCAACCCACTGGAGACCGGCACCGCCTACTATACAAGGCCTCATACGGAGCCATCTGAATGCTTGACTGGTAACTGTTATTGTAAGCAAACTTCGCAAGTGGTAAGAATTGATCCCAAGCACCCCCAAAATATATCACACACGCACAAAGCATTTCCTCCAGTATCTGAATAGTGCGTTCGGACTGCCCATCTGTCTGAGGGTGAAATGCTGTACTCAACTCTACCCGAGTACCCAACTCACGTTGTACTGACCTCCAGAACCGTGATGTAAACTGCGTACCCTGGTCAGAGATGATAGATAGTGGTACGCCATGAAGTTTGAAAATCTCGCGAATATAGATTCGAGCCAACTGCTCGGAAGAGTAGGTAGTCATCACATGAATGAAATGAGCTGACTTGGTCAATCTATCCACAATCACCCAAGCTGCATCGAACTTCCTCTGAGTCCGTGGGAGCCCAATAACGAAATCCATAGTGATCCTCTCCCATTTCCATTCTGGAATCTCTAACTTCTGAAGCAATCCACCCGGTCGCTGATGCTCATATTTCACCTGTTGACAATTTAGACACCGAGCTACATACTCCACTATGTCTTTCTTCATCCGACTCCACTAATAGTGTTGTCTCAAGTCCTGATACATCTTTGCAGCACCCAGATGAATGGAGTACCGCAAATTGTGAGCCTTCTAGAGAATCAACTCACGCAAGCCATCTACATTGGGTACACATAGCCTGCCCTGCATCCGTAGTACACCGTCATCTCCTATAGTGACTTCCTCGGCATCACCGTGTTGAACTGTATCCTTAAGGACAAGTAAATAAGGGTCATCATACTGACTCTCCCTGATACGATCATAAAGAGAAGACTAAGAAACCACACAAGCCAAAACTCGACTCGGCTCGAAAACATCCAATCTGACAAACTGGTTGGCCAAGGCCTGAACATCCAAGGCTAAAGGCCTCTCTGCTACTGGTAAATATGCTAAGCTTCCCAAACTGCCCGCCTTACGACTCAAGGCATCTGCCACTACATTGGCCTTCCCAGGATGATAGAGAATGGTGATATCATAATCCTTAAGCAACTCCAACCACCTCCGCTGCCGAAAATTAAGATCCTTCTGTTTAAACAGATGATGTAGAGTTCGGTGATCGGTGTAGACCTCGCAATGGACACCATACAAATAATGCCGCCAAATCTTTAAGGCATGAACAATAGCTGCTAACTCAAGGTCGTGTACAGGATAATTCTTCTCATTCACCTTTAACTGTCTGGACGCGTAGGCAATCACCCTACCGTCTTGCATCAACACCGCACCGAGACCAATACGCGATGAATCACAATACATAGTATAATTCCCTAAACTTGTAGGTAATACCAATACTGGAGATGTAGTCAAAGCTGTCTTGAGCTTTTGGAAGCTCTCCTCACATTCTTCGGTCCACCTGAACGGAGCACCCTTCTGGGTCAATTTGGTCTTAGATGCAGCAATAGAAGAGAAACCCTTTACAAATCAGCGATAATACCCCGCCAAACCAAGGAAACTCCGAATTTCCGTAGCTGAGGACGATCTGGACCAACTCTGCACTACTTCAATTTTCTTCGGATCTACCTTGATCCCATTGCATGAAACTATATTACCCAAAAATCCCACTAAATCAATCCAGAATTCACACTTTGAAAATTTTGCATATAACTTCTTTTCTCTCAAAGTCTGAAGCACAGTCCTCAGGTGTTGTTCATGATCTTCCCGACTCCGGGAATACACCAGAATGTCGTCAATAAATACAATGACGAAATATTCAAGATAGGGCTAAAATACAATATTCATTAAGTGCATAAATATTGCTGGGGCGTTGGTCAGCCCAAAATACATCACAAGAAACTCGTAATGACCGTACCGAGTCCTGAAAGCAGTGTTCGAGATATCTGGCTCCCGAATCTTCAACTGATGATAGCCTGAACGTAAGTCGATCTTAGAGAACACTCTGGCACCCTGAAACTGATCAAATGGATCATTAATACGTGGTAATGGATATATGTTCTTCACTGTAGCCTTGTTTAGCTGGCGGTTATCAATACACATCCGCATAGAACCATCCTTCTTCTTCACAAATAAGACAGGAGCACCCCAAGGCGATACACTAGGCCGAATGAAACCCTTATCAAGGAACTCCTGTATCTGTTCTTTTAATTCTTTCAACTCTGCTGGGGCCATACGATATTATGGAATAGAAATGGGCAGAGTACCCGGTAATAAATCAATGCCAAAGTCAATATCCCTATCGGGTGGCATACCCAGAAGATCTGCTGGAAATATACCAGGAAAATCCAATACTACAGGAACTGGCGCCATAGTAGGAGTATCAATACTAACACCTCTCACATAGGCCAGATAAGCATCATACCCATTCTCAACCATTTGTTGAGCTTTAAGAAATGAAACAACTCTGCTACGAACATGATCCGAGGTACCTCTCCGCTCTAGCCGCGATAGACCTGGCATAGCCAATGTCACCGTCTTGGCATAACAATCAAGAATAGCATGATAGGGCGACAACCAGTCCATGCCCAAAATAATATTGAAATCCACCATACCGAGCAATAATAAATCGGCCATGGTCTCAAAACCACTGATAACAACTAAACACGACCGATACACACGGTCCACAATAATAGATTCACCCACGGGTGTAGATACATAAACAGAAGAACTCAAGGAATCACGTGATACGCCCAAATACGGGGCAAAATAAGATGATACATAAGAATAAGTGGAGCCTGGGTCAAATAAGACCGATGCATCTCTATGACAGACCAAAATAATACATGTGATAACAGAATCGGATGCAACGGCCTCTGTCCTAGCAGGAATGGAATAATATCTGGCCTGGCCTCCCCTCTAGGGCGTCCTCTACCTGACCTACCTCCACCTCTGGCTGGTTATGCAGGTGGAGTTGCAACTGGTGCAGTAATCATGGCTTGAGAAGCCTGAGGGCCCTGTGGAATAGGTGGGGCCTGAGAAATCTGTGGAGGTGCACCCCTCCTAAATCTGGAAAAATTATAGGAATCAATTTCATAAGAAAATACTACATTTTTTAATAAAATCTGAAATTTGCTCAAAAATTGCCCACGTCTCGGAATCCGGCGAAACTCACATATTCCGACAACCCATTTAATTACGAGTCGAGCCATACCAGTTTCACTCAAATCCGATTCCGGATTGACACCGAAATTCCCTGTTTTTATAACTTACAGATTTGTCAGGGAGCCCGATTTGTTAGGGAGCCCGATTTTGAGAGGCAGCCCGATTTTTGACAGCATTTCCAGCAGAAAAATTGCAGCAGCTTTTGTAGCAGCTAAGTCCCACTTTTGATCCGTTAACCATCCGAAACTCACCCGAGGCCCTTGGGACCTCAACCCAATATACCAACAAGTCCTAAAACATCATACGAACTTATTTGAAACATCAAATCAAATCCAACAACGCTAAAATCACAAATTACACCCCAATTCAAGCTTAATGAAACTCAAGAATTTCCAACTTCTACATTCGATGTCGAAACCTATCAAATCAAGTCCGATTGACCTCAAATTTTGCACACAAGTCATAAATGATATAACGGAGCTGTAAAAATTTTCAGAACTGGATTCCGACCCCGATATCAAAAAGTCAACTCCCTGGTCAAACTACAAACTTAAATTCCTATTTTAGTCATTTCAAGCTTAATTTCACTACGGACTTCCAAATAAAATTTCGATCACGCTCCCAAGTCCAAAATCACCATACAGAGCTGTTGGAATCATCAAAATTCTATTCCGGGGTCGTTTGCACATAATTCGACATCCGATCACTATTTAAACTTAAACTTTTAATTTTTCATCAAAATTCCATATCTCGGGCTAAGGACCTTGGAATTTGATTTCGGGCATACGCCCCAGTCCCAAATCACAATACGGACCTACTAGAACTGTTAAAACACTGATCCAAGTCCGTTTGCTTAAAATATTGACCAAAGTCAACTTAGTTGAGTTTTAAAGCTCTAATTCATATTTTAATCCATTGTTCACCTAAAAACTTTCCGGAAAATTTTTTGGACTGCGCACGCAAGTCGAGTAATGATAAATAGTACTTTTTAAGGTCTTAGAATATAAAATTAATTATTAACTTTAAAGATGACATTTTGGGTCATCACACCAATTCTTATAAAAGAAATTACTCCAATAAATGCAACAATTAATATGAAATTATAAGACAACAAACATATAATAATTCTGATTTATTTAGAAATAAGTGATGATAAGTAGAAATTAATTGTGGAAATTAAGGAGGAAATATGCATTTTAATAATTAGTATGCAAAATGTCAAGTAGCAATTAAGTCACATAAATCAAATAAGCATGTAGCAATTATAGCATGAATTCAAGGCATAATATTGAGCAAGGAATATGAGAGAAAGAATTAATATAACAATTAATTCATGATTTAAATTTTTTAATGATTTTCCAATAATTATGCAAATAATTAATTTGACGACGTATAGGCACTCGTCACCTCGTCCATATGTCGTTCACATGAATTTCACATAACAAATAATTCAAGGGTTCTATTCCCTCAAGTCAAGGTTAACCACGATACTTACCTCGCTTCGCAACCAATTTCAAGATTCCAATACACCTTTGCCTCGCGAATTTGTGTCCGAAAGCTTCAAATCTAGTCACAAACAATTCAATATATTCAACATGAATCGTAGGAATTAATTTCATATGAATTTACTAATTTTTAGGATTAAAATCCGAAATTCATTTTAAAAATTGACAGTGGGACCCACGTCTCGAATCCTGGATAAACTCATGAAATTCGAACACCCGTTCCGATACGAGTTCAAATATATAAAAATTATCAAATTCCAACCTCAAATTAACCTTCAAATCTTCGTTTTATATTTTTGGAAGATTTTATAAAAAAATGATTTTTCTTCCATAAATTCACGGATTCATGATGTAAATGAGTATGGAATCATGAAATATAATAAATATAGGATAAGAAACACTTACCCCAATATTTTCTCGTAAAAATCGCCTTACCCGAGCTCAAAATCGTGAATAATGAAAAATGGGACGGAATCCCATTTCCAGAACTTAAGTTCTGCTGTCCAGGGATATCTTCTTCGCGAACGCGACAGGACCTTTGCGTTCGCGATGCACATTTTTGTGATGCCCCAGATTTCTTCTTCGCGAACGCGAGGGCAGTCTTGCGAACATGATGCCTTGCCAAACTTGGCCTTCGCAAACGCGGTCTCCCCTACGCGAACGCGAAGCCTTATCGCCTCATGCCCGGCCAGGCCTCGCCCATCTTATGCGAACGCGAACACTCACGTGTTCGCGATGAACACTACCCTTTACCCTTCGCGAATGCGGTCCCTTCTTCGTGAACGCGAAGAGTAAATTTTGCCTGCCTCCGATTCCTCTTCGCGAACGTGAGACCCCTATCGCGAACGCGAAGAAGGAAACCAGACAGTGCATCAGAAAAATTCCAGCAAAGTTCAAAGTCCAAAATTCAACCCGTTAATCATCTGAAACTCATCTGAGGCCCCCGAGACCTCAACCAAATACACCAACAAGTCCTAAAACATCATACGAACTTAGTCAAAACCTCAAATCACATCAAACGACGCTAAAACAATGAATCATACCACAATTCAAGCTTAAGGAACTTAAGAATTTTCAACTTCTATATTTGATGCCGAAACCTATCAAATCAAGTCCGATTGACCTCAAATTTTGCACACAAGTCATAAATGACTTAACAGACCTATTCAAATTTCCAGAATCGGATTACAACCTAGATATCAAAAGTCAACTCCCTGATCAAACTTCCAAACTTAAATTTCTATTTTAGTTATTTCAAGCCTAATTTTAACTACGGACCTCCAAAATTATTTTTTCCGGACATGCTCTTAAGTCCAAAATCATCATACGGAGCTATTAAAATTATCATAACACTGATCCAGGTCTGTTTGCTCAAGAATATTGACCGAAGTCAACTCAAATGAGTTGTGAAGCTCCATTTCACATTTTAATCCATTTTTTACATAAAAACTTTTTGAAAAATTTACGGACAGTACACGCAAGTCGAGAAAAGCTGAATGGTGCTATTTGAGGTTTTAGAATACTGAAATAATTATTAAATTTAAATATGGCCTTTCGAGTCATCACATTCTCTAACTCTAAAACAAACGTTCATCCTCGAACGGAATTAGAAAAATACCTGAGCTGGTAAAAAGGTGTGGATATCTACTCAGCACGTCCGAATCAGACTCCCAGGTAGATGCTTCTACCGGCTGACCTCTCCATTGCACTAGAACTGATGGATAATTCTTAGACCTCAACTGTCGGACCTGTCGATCTAGAATAGCTACCTGTTCCTCTTCATAAGTCAAACATTTGTCCAATTGGACTAAGCTGAAATCTAATATATGGGATGGATCACCATGATATTTTCGGAGCATAGACACATGGAATACTGGATGAACTGCTGATAAAATAGGTGGTAGTACAAGCTTGTAGGCTACTTTACCTACCCTTTCAAGTATTTCAAAAGGGTCTAATATACCTAGGGCTCAACTTGCCCTTCTTTACGAATCTCATTACACCATTCATAGGTGAAACCTGGAGCAATACTCTTTCTCCTGCCATGAATGCAATGTCACGAACTTTACGGTCGGCATAACTCTTTTGCCTAGACTGAGCTGTGCGAAGTCGATCCTGAATAATCTTGACCTTATCCAAGGCATCTTGTACCAAATCGGTACCCAAATATCGAGCCTCTCCTGGTTCAAACCAGCCAACTAGCGAACGATATCGCCTTCCATATAATGCTTCATATGGAGTCATCTGAATGCTCGGCTGGTAGCTATTATTATAGGCAAACTCCGCAAGTGGCAAGCATTGATCCCAAGAACCTCCAAAGTCTATAACACAAGCGAGAAGCATATCTTCCAATATCTGAATAGTGCGCTCTGACTGTTCGTCTGTCTGTGGATGAAATGATGTACTCAACTCAACCCGTGTGCCTAACTCACATTGTACAATCCTCCAGAAGTGCGAGGTGAACTGCGTACCTCGATCAGAAATGATAGACATGGGCATACCGTGAAGGCAGATAATCTCGCTGATGTAAATCTCCGCTAACCGCTCTAAAGAATAGGTAACTGCTACTGGAATGAAATGTGCTGACTTGGTCAACCTGTCCATAATGACCCATACTGCGCCAAACTTTCTCTGAGTCCGTGGGAGCCCAACAACAAAATTCATAGTGATACACTCCCACTTCCACTCAAGAATTTCTAACTTCTGAAACAAACCACCAGGTCTCTAATGCTCGTACTTGACTTGCTGACAATTTAAACACCGAGCTACATATGCAACTATATCTTTCTTCATTCCCCTCCTCCAATAATGTTGCTGAAAATCTTGATACATTTTAGCGGTACCCAGATGAATAGAATACCGGGAATAGTGGGCTTCTTCAAGAATTAATTCACGAAGCCCATCCACATTAGGCACACAAATACGACCCTGCATCCGCAGAACTCCATCTTCACCCACAATAACCTTCTTGGCACCACTGTGCCGAATCGTGTCTTTTAGGACAAGCAAATGAGGATCATCATACTGTCGCTCTATGATGCGCTTATATAAAGAAGACTGAGCGACTAGGCTCTGAAACATCTAACCTCACAAACTGATTGGCCAAAGTCTGAACATCTGCAGCTAACGGCCTCTCACCAACAGGAATATATGCAAGGCTGCCCATACTCATAGCCTATCTACTCAAAGCATCGGACACCACATTGGCCTTTTCGGGGTGATACAAAATGGTGATATCATAGTCTTTCAATAGTTCCAACCATCTTCTCTGCCTCAAATTGAGATCTTTTGTTTGAACAGATACTGTAGACTGCGATGATCAGTGAATACCTCACACGAGACACCGTAAAGGTAATGTCTCCAAATCTTCAGCGCATGAACAATGGCTGTCAATTCTAAGTCATGAACAAGGTATTTTTTCTCATGAACTTTCAACTACCGCGACGTATATGAAATCACTCTACCATCTCGCATTAATATTGCACCAAGCCCAATGCGAGATGCATCACAATACACCGTATAAAATCCTGAACTTGTGGGTAATACCAACACTGGCAACGTAGTCAAAGCAGTCTTGAGCTTCTGAAAGCTCAACTCACATTCATCTGACCATGTGAATGGGGAACCCTTCTGGGTCAATTTGGTCAATGGAGATGCTATAGATAAAAACTCCTCCACAAACCGACGATAATAACCTGCCAAACCCAGGAAACTCCGAATCTCTGTAGCTGAAGTAGGTCTAGGCCAATTATGAACTGCCTCAATCTTCTTAGGATCCACTTTTATGCCTTTTGCCGATACAACATGCCCCCAAAAGGCAACTGAGTCTAACCAAAATTCGCATTTTGAAAATTTGGCATATAACTGATTATTCTTCAAAGTTTGAAGCACAATTTGAAGATGTTGCTCATGCTCCTCCCAACTACTGGAGTAAATCAAGATATCATCAATGAATACAACATAAAAGAATCTAAATAGGGCTTGAATACCCGGTTCATCAAATCCATAAATGCTGCTAGGGCATTTATCATCCCAAATGACATCACTAGAAATTTATAATGCCCATACCGAGTTCGAAAAGCTGTCTTAGGGATATCAGATGCCCTAATCTTCAACTGATGATAGCCAGACCTCAAGTCAATCTTTGAAAATACCTTGGCACCCTAAAGCTGATCGAATAAGTCATCAATTCTTGGCAATGGATACTTGTTCTTGATAGTAGCCTTGTTCAACTGCCGATAATCTATACATATTCACATTGAACCATCTTTCTTCTTTACAACTAACACAGGTGCACCCCAGAGCGAGATGCTAGGTCTAATGAATCCCTGATCAAGCAAGTCTTGCAACTGCTCCTTCAATTCCTTTAGCTCTGGCGGGGCCCTACAATATAGTGGAATAGAAATGGGTTGGGTTCCCGGAGCTAAATCAATATCCCTGTCGGGTGGCATCCCTGACAAATCTGCAGGAAATATATCACAAAACTCACGGATAATTGGGATTGAATCCATAGAAGGAACATCCGCACTGGGATCGCGAATATAAGCCAAATAGGCTAGACACCTTTTCTCGACCATGCGCGGAGCCTTCATATAAGAAATAACCATGCTGATAGAATGACCAAGAACCCCTTTCCACTCTATTCAAGGTAACCCTAGCATGACTAAGTCACCGTCTTGGCGTGATAGTCCAATACAACATGATAAGGTGACAACCAATCCATTCCCAAGATAACATCAAAATCTACTATATCAAGAAGTAGAATATCCACTCTAGTCTCACGACTCCCAATAGTAACAACACACAAACGATAAATATGATCTACAACGATAGAATCTCCCACCGGCATGGACATACACAGAAGCACTCAGGAAATCATGAGACACAACCATATATGAAGCAAAGTAGGAGGACACATAGGAGTAAGTAGATCCTGGGTCAAATAAAACTGAAGCATCTCTATGGCAAACTGGAACAATACATGTGATCATGACATCAGATGACTCGACCTCAGGTCTAGCTGAAAAAGCATAAAATCAAGGCTGGGCCCCACCAGTCTAAACTACATCACCGGGACATGCCATAGTTCGCTGGCCTCCATCTCTAACAATTTGACCTCCATCTCTAACAGTCTAACCCCTGTCCCTAGCTGGTCGGGCGGGCGGTGGAGCAACCGGTGCCTGTATGATGGCACGAGAATTCTGCTGAGATCTATTGCTCAACAACATAGGGCAATGCCTCCTGATATGACCAATGTGACCAATGTTCCCACACTCATAACACCCATCCTGCTGTCGTGGCTGCTAAAGCTGAAGCTGACCCAAACGAGTCAGATATCCGCCATAGTGACTCTGGAGTGGTGGAGCACTGATAGGAGCTGGATGTGCACTAAATGTTGGCTACACAGAGTAAGGCATAATAGGACCATGTCTCCCTAAAGCACCGTGAGATGCCTGAAGTGCTGGATAAAATGTCCTGGGAGGATGACCCCTACCATAAGTACTCCTACCTCCAGATGAGTCACCTCTGAAATTACCGAAATGGCAGGGCCTCTTATCTGACACTGGCCCTCTCTCTTGTGAAAGAACCATCTCGATTCGCCTGGCGACATTAGCCGCCGTCTGAAAAGAAATCTCACTCCCGGTCTCCTTGGCCATCTGTATCTTGATAGGTTGGACGAGTCCATCAATGAACCTCCTCACCCTCTCTCTCTCTCGGTAGGAAGCAGAAGAAGAGCATGCCGGGCTAGATCCACCAAATGGGTCTCATACTGAGTGACTGACATACGGCCCTGCTGGAGACGCTCAAACTGCTTTGGGTAATTCTCCCTGAGTGTGATAGGGATGGAACTTCTCCAGAAATAGCTGCGAGAACTGCTTCCAAATAAGTGCAGGCGAACCAACTGGTCTAGTAAATATATAATATTTCCACCACCTCTTGGCGGATCCAGTCATCTAAAACACAACAAAATCAACCCCATTACTTTCAACTATCCCCATGTTCTGCAATACTTCATAGCATCGGTCAAGAAAATCTTGTGGGTCCTCAGAAGGTGTACCACTGAAAGGGATTAGAAATAGATTGGTAAACTTGTCCAACCTTAACAAAGCCTCAGAAGACAAAACAGGCCTATTACCAGCCTGTGCTGCAACAACTGGTTGAAATACCCTAACTGGATGAGCTATTGGAGCCTGATACTGGGGAGCCATCTGCTCCGGAGTGGGAGTGGTGGGAGTCTGTGCTCCTCCCTCAGCCCGTAAGACGGCTGGTGCCACTGGAAATGTACCATTCTGGGCCACGTTGTCCATAAGGCTAACCAAACGGACTAGAGCGTCCTGAAGCACTGGAGTAGCTATGAATCCTTCCGAGATCTGAATTGGTCCAACAGGTACAGTCTGAGATGGAACCTCCGCTCCCAAATTCACCTGTAGTTCTACAACAAGTGCTACTGCTAGAGCTCTAGACTGAGCTCTACCTCGGCCTCTGGCACGACCTTGGCCTCTACCTCTACCCCTGGTCATAGTTGCCACCGGGGGCTCCGGTCCCTGTCTTTCGGTAGATGTATTACGTGTTATCACCATCTGTGAGAGAATAAAAATAAAATGGTTCAATCATCAATGATAGAATAAAATCGCACGTCAGAATAAGAAAGAAGTGATATTGTTCCTAAACTTCATAGCCTCTGAGAGATAAGTATAGACGTCTCCGTTCCGATTCTTCAGACTCTACTAAACTTGCCCGTGACTCGTGAGACCTAAGTAACCTAGTGCTCTGATACCAACTACCACGACCTGAAATTCCCACCTTTGGGACCATGATGGCGCCTAACATTTCAGTTGCTAGGCCGTTGGAATAATATTAGCCATTTTTAAATAATTGTAACTACGGATCTCCAAATAATTTTTCGGACACGCTCCTAAGTCTAAAATCACCAAATTGAGCTATTGGAATAATCACCAAATTGAGCTATTGAAATTCCCACCTTTGGGACCATGATGGCGCCTAACATTTCAGTTGCTAGGCCGTTGGAATAATATTAGCCATTTTTAAATAATTGTAACTACGGATCTCCAAATAATTTTTCGGACACGCTCCTAAGTCTAAAATCACCAAATTGAGCTATTGGAATAATCAGAACACTCATCCGGGTCTGTTTGCTCAAAACTATTGACCGAAGTTAACTCAAATGAGTTTTGAAGCTCCATTTCACATCTTAATCCATTTTTCACATAAAAACTTTTCAAAAAATTTACGGACAACACACGCAAGTCGAGGAAAGCTGAATGGTGCTATTCAAAAAAGTTATTTTGGTTGATCAGGGATTCATTAGACCTAGCGTCAAGCCCTGGGGTGCATCCGTATTATTTGTAAAGAAGAAAGATGGTTCAATGCGAATATGTATAGATTATCGGCAGTTGGACAAGGCTACTATCAAGAACAAGTATCCATTGCCAAGAATTGATGACTTATTCAATTAGTTTCAGGGTTCCAAGGTATTTTCGAAGATTGACTTGAGGTCTGGCTATCATAAATTAAAGATTAGGGCATCTGATATCCCTAAGATAGCTTTTCGAACTCGGTATAGGCATTATGAATTTCTAGTGATGTCATTTGGGCTGACAAATGCCTCAGCAACATTTATGGATTTGATGAACCGGGTATTCTAGCCCTATTTGGATTCTTTTCTGGTTGTATTCATTGATGATATCTTGATTTACTCCAGTAGTCAGGAAGAGCATGAGCAACATCTTTGAATTGTGCTTCAAACTTTGAAGAATAGTTAGTTATATGCCAAATTTTCAAAATGTGAATTTTGGTTAGACTCAGTTGCCTTTTTGGGGCATGTTGTATCTGAAGAAGGCATAAAAGTGGATCCTAAAAAGATTGAGGCAGTTCAGAATTGGCCTAGACCAACTTCAGCTATAGATATCTTGAGTTTCCTAGGTTTGGCAGGTTATTATCGCCTGTTTATGGAAGGGTTTTCATCTATAGCATCTCCATTGACCAAATTGAGTTGAGCATTCAGAAGCTCAAGACTGCTTTGACTATGGTGCAAGTATTGGTATTACCCATAGGTTCAAGATCTTATACGGTGTATTGTGATGCATCTCGCATTGGTCTTGGTGTAGTATTAATGCAAGATGGTAGAGTGATTGCATATATATTGCGACAGTTGAAAGTTCATGAGACAAATTACCCTATTTATGACTTAGAATTGGCAGCCATTGTTCATGCGCTGAAGATTTGGAGACATTACCTTTACGGTGTCTCGTGTGAGGTATTCACTGATCATCATAGTCTATAATATCTGTTCAAACAAAAGATCTCAATTTGAGGCAGAGAAGATGGTTGGAGCTGTTGAAAGACTATGATATCACCATTTTGTATCACCCCGGAAAGGCCAATGTGGTGGCCGATGCTTTAAGTAGAAAGGCTATGAGTATGGGCAGCCTTGCGTATATTCCTGTTGGTGAGAGGCTATTAGCTGCAGTTATTCAGACTTTGGCCAATCAGTTTGTAAAGTTAGATGTTTCAGAGCCCAGTCGGGTTCTAGCTTGCACAGTCGCTCAATCTTCTTTATATGAGCGCATCAGAGAGCGACATTATGAAGATCCTCATTTGCTTATCCCTAAAGACACGGTTCAGCACAGTGGTACCAAGCAGGTTGTTGTGGGGGAAGAAGAAGTTCTGCAGATGCAGGGTCGTATTTATGTGCCTAATGTGGATGGGATTTGTGAATTAATTCTTGAAGAAGCCCATAATTCCCGGTATTCTATTTATCCGGGTACCGCCAAAATGTATCAAGATTTGAGGCAACATTATTGGTGGAGGAGAATGAAGAAGGATATAGTTGCATATGTATCTCGGTGTTTAAATTGTCAGCAAGTCAAGTACGAGCATTAGAGACCTGGTGTTTGCTTCAGAAGTTAGAAATTCCTGAGTGGAAGTGGGAGCGTATCACTATGGATTTTGTTGTTAGGCTCCCACAGACTCAGAGAAAGTTTGACGTAGTATGGGTCATTGTGGACAGGTTGACCAAGTCAGCACATTTTATTCCAGTGGCAGTTACCTATTCTTCAGAGCGGTTAGCGGAGATTTACATCCGCGGGATTGTCCGCCTTCACGGTGTACCCGTGTCTATCATTTCTGATCGAGGTACACAATTCACCTCGCACTTATGGAGGGCTGTACAATGTGAGTTAGGCACGCGGGTTGAGTTGAGTATAACATTTCATCCACAGACAGACGGACAGTCAAAGCGCACTATTCAGATATTGGAAGATATGCTTCGCGCTTGTGTTATGGACTTTGGAGGTTCTTGGGATCAGTTCTTGCCACTTGTGGAGTTTGCCTATAATAACATCTACCAGTTGAGCATTTAGATGGCTCCATATGAAGCATTATACGGGAGGCGATGTCGTTCACCAGTTGGCTGGTTTGAACCGGGAGAGGCTCGGTTGTTGGGTACCGATTTGGTACAGGATGCCTGGGATAAGGTCAAGGTTATTCAGGATCGACTTCGCACAGCTCAGTCTAGGCAAAAGAGTTATGCCGACCGTATAGTTTGTGACATTGCATCCATGGTAGGAGAAAGAGTATTGCTCCGGGTTTCACCTATGAAAGGTGTAATGAGATTCGAAATGAATGGCAAGTTGAGCCCTAGGTATATAGGACCCTTTGAAATTCTTGAAAGGGTGGGTGAAGTAGCCTACAGGCTTGCACTACCACCTAGTTTATCAGTAGTTCATCCGGTGTTCCACGTGTCTATGCTACGGAAATATCATGGTGATCTGTACCATGTATTAGATTTCAGCTCAGTCCAATTCTGTTGCGGCGTGCAACCCGCTCCTCCAATATATTTATATTTATTTCTGTTGCGGCGTGCAACCCGCTCCTCCAATAATATAATTTACCAATTCTTATAAAAGAAATTACTCCAATAAATGTAATAATTAATATAAAATTATAAGACAACAAGTATACAATAATTATGATTTATTTAAAAATAAGTGATGACAAGTAGCAATTAATTATGGAAATTAAGGAGGAAATAGACATTTTAATAATTAGTATGCTAAATGTCAAGTAGCAATTAAGTCACATAGAATAAAAAAGCATGTAGCAATTATAGCATGGATTCAAGGCATAATATTGAGCAAGGAATATGAGAGAAACAATTAATATAATAATTAATTCATGATTTAAAATAATTTATGATTTTTAAATAATTATGCAAACAATTAATTTCACGACGTATAGGCACTCGTCACCTCGCATATACATCGTTCACATGAATTTAACATAACAAATAATTCAAGGGTTCTATTCTCTCAAGTCAAGCTTAACCACGACACTTACCTCACTTCGCAACCAATTTCAAGATTCCAATACACCTTTGCCTCGCATATTTGTGTCCGAAAGCTTCAAATCTAGCACAAACAATTCAATTCACTCAACACGAATCCTAGGAATTAATTCCATATGAATTTACTAATTTTCCGTATTAAAATCTAAAATTTATTTTAAAAATCGACAGTGGGACCCACGTCTCGCTCGAATCTCGAAAAAACTCACGAAATTCGAACACCCGTTCCGATACGAGTTCAACCATACAAAAATTATCGAATTCCAATATCGGATTGACCTTCAAATCTTCATTTTACATTTTTGAAAGATTTTATAAAAATCTGATTTTTCTTCCATAAATTCACGGATTTATGATGTAAAATGAGTATGAAATCATGAAATATAATCAATATAGGATAAGGAACACTTACCCCAATGTTTTTTCATGAAAATAGCCCAAAAATCGCCTTACTTGAGCTCAAAATAGTGAATAATGAAAAATGGGATGAAATCCCATTTCAAGAACTTAGTTCTGCTGTCCAGGGATTTCTTCTTCGCGAACGCGACAGGACCCTCGCTTTCGCGAAGCACATTTTTGTGCTGCCCCAGATTTCTTCTTCGCGAACGTGAGGGCAGTATCGCGAACGCGATGCCTTGCCAAACTTGGCCTTCACGAACGCGGTCTCCCCTACGCGAACGCAAAGCCTTATCGCCTGGTGCCCGGCCAGGCCTCGCCCTTCTACGCGAATGCGAACACTCCTACGCGTTCGCGATGAACACTGCCCTTTACCCTTCGCGAACACGGTCCCCTCTTCGCAAAAATGAAGAGTAAATTTTGCATGCCTCCAGTTCCTCTTCGAGAACGCGAGACCTCTATCGCGAACGCGAAGAAGGAAACCAGACAGTGCATCAGAAAAATTCCAGCAAAGTTCCAAGTCAAAAATTCAACTCGTTAACCATCCGAAACTCACCCGAGGCCCACAGGACCTCAACTAAATACACCAACAAGTCTTAAAATATCATACGAACTTAGTCGAAACCTCAAATCACATCAAACGACGCTAAAATCACGAATCATTCCACAATTAAAGCTTAAGAAACTTAAAAATTTTCAACTTCTATATTCGATGCCGAAACCTATCAAATCAAGTCCGATTGACGTCAAATTTTGCACACAAGTCATAAATAACATAACAGACCTATTCAAATTTACAGAATCGGATTCCGACCCCGATATCAAAAGTGAACTCCCCGGTCAAACTTCCAAACTTAAATTTCTATTTTAGTCATTTCAAGCCTAATTTTAACTACGGATCTCCAAAATTATTTTTTTTGGACACACTCCTAAGTCCAAAATTACCATACGGAGCTATTGAAATTATCATAACACTGATCCAGGTCTGTTTGCTCAAGAATATTGACCGAAGTCAACTCAAATGAGTTTTGAAGCTCCATTTCACATTTTAATCCATTTTTCACATAAATATTTTCGAAAAATTTACGGACAGTACACGCAAGTCGAGAAAAGATGAATGGTGCTATTTGAGATTTTAGAATACCGAAATAATTATTAAATTTAAAGATGACCTTTCGGGTCATCAATATATATATATATATATATATATATATATATATATATATATATATATATATATATATATATATATATATATATATATATATATATATATAATCCCAACCTAATAAAAGTCCTTAGAGTTTTGTAAGAATATCTTATGAAAGTTATTGTTATTTTTGTGCCTTAATATCGAACAAACAAGTAATAGAATTACTTTTATTAGTATGAGGTTGGCCTGTAGCTCCTATGAAAAATATTATTAAGTGAAAATATAAGCTTTAAAAGTGACTAATGTTGAGCGAATAATTTGCAATAATAAACTAATGTATAAAAAATATAGGAAGCTGTCATTCTTTAAAGTATTTGTAAAAAGAAAAAATAATTAATAATAACTCATTTAGAATATATTTTATCTTCTATTATTTCATTCTTATCGTTTCAAGTTTGCATAGGTCAATAGAAAAATATTGATTGTATGTTGTTTTACAATTATTAAGTAATTTCTATATATTTATAATAGATGATGTTTGCAAGTCAAAATAATTATTGAGTGTAGCTTTATATATTATATAAAGGTTTAATAAATAAAATTTTATTTGATTTTAAAGTTCTAAATATTAAAAAACTTAACATAGAAGGTATTATAATTATGGTACAAACTTCAAATAAGTAAATGAATTATTTAAAGTAAAATTTTAATTGATTTAAAATTATAAGTATTAGAAGTTTTTACATAATTCAAATAAATAGTTATTTAATAACTATAATTTTAGTTGATTTAAAAGTTTTAATATTAAATAAATAATCAAATATCGTGAACAAAGTTTATAATCAAAATTAAAAATAATTAGAGGAAGGAGATAAGTAAATATTAAAATATCATTGAAATCCTTATCAAATGCACATTCCTAAATCCTAGTGTCTACACGTAGTATTGGGGGTTGGGGGTGGGGTGGGGGTACGGGGTGGGGGGTGGGGGCATTATAAATAAGTTGTTTGAATGGTACAAGGTAAACTTAATTGATTTTAGATAAGGAAAATTTTATTAAGTGAAGTTTTAGTTGACTTTAAAGTGCTAAATATTAGGTAAATAATTAAATGACTATTTTGTCTAGTGTAAACTCTATTTTAAAAAGGTAAAAAAGGCGAACATTTCGCTAATGGCCTTCATGCTTTTAATATTGTATATATACTAGTTTTAGTGTACATGCGTTGCACGTGTAATTTAACTTATTTGTCAAGTGTTACAAAATTGGTATTTAAAAATTATAATTTTTTTATTGTGTATATATATCCTAAAAAATATTTTTTTGAGTTACTAAATAGATGCATATTAAATTATTGTCATGACCCAAATCCGCATATCGTGATGACGCCTATCTCAATACTAGGTAAGCCGACAATATCAATAAACCATAATTTCTTTTAAGTTTGAAAACATAATATTTAAATTTAATAGAAAATCCCACAATTTTTGATACAAATACACTCCCAAAACCTGGTGTCACTAAGCACATGAGCCTCTAAATGACGACACAATCTGACAAATAAAAATACTGTCTGAACATATAGAACAACACAATAATTGAAAAGGGAGAGAGTCAAGGTCTACGGATGCCAAGCAGCTACCTCGATAGTCTACAACAGATAAATCCCCGAATCTAGCAACCACCGTGTCCGGAAGTACCTGGATCTGCACACGAGGTGTAGGGTATATTGTGAGTACAACCAACTCAATAAGTATCTCAAATAAATAGGGCAAGGTAAGAGAAGCTTAATTTGTTGAATTCACCAGTTAATTCAGTACAACTATATCCTGCTCAACAGTATTATGGCATGTAGGGGGAAAGAAAACCAGTAAATCAGATAATGATTGAGAAAATACAAGATTCACACATTGCACGGACAACTCACGTGCTGCACGGACAACTCACGTGCTAACAATAGAATCTGCACGGATAACTCACGTGCGACACGGGCAACTCACGTGTCAATAATATCAATATATGAATCCGCACGGATAACTCACATGCTGCACGGACAACTCACGTGCTAAAGTATCAGTATATGGATCCGCACGGACAACTCTGTAACGACCCGATCGGTCATTTTGAGAGTACTAGGCCCGAACCCCTATTTATTGACCCTCTATTTCTTTTGTGGTTACGTAACTTGCTAGGAGGATTTGTTTTTGATTTCAGAGTGGAATGGGACACATAGTCCATAAAATGGAAGTTTAAGTCGTAGGAATCGACTGTAGTTTGAATTGTGTAAAGATGGCTCCGAAATGGAGTTTTGTCGGTTCCAATAGCTCCGTAGGGTGATTTTGGTCTTAGGAGCGTATTCAGAGGTTGAATTAGAGTCCCGTAAGTCATTTTAGCGTCTATTGGCGAAAGTTCAAAAATTGGATGATTTTTGGAAAGTTTGACCGAGAGTGAAATTTTTGATATCAGGGTCGAATTTCGATTCCGGAAGTTGGAGTAGGTCTGTAATATCAATTATGGCTTGTGTGCAAAATTTGAGGTCAATCGAACTTGATTTGATAGGTTTCGGCGTTGGATGTAGAAGCTTGAAGTTTTAAAGGTCATTAGGCTTGAATCGATGTGCAATTCATGTTTTTAGCATTGCTTGATGTGATTTAAAGACTCGACTAAGTCCGTATGACGTTTTAGGACTTGTTGGTAAGTTTGGTTGAGGTCCCGGGGGCCTCGGGTGGATTCCGGATGGTTAACAGAGCAAATTTGGACTTGTGAGAATGGCTGAAGGCACCAGCTCTGGTGTAATCGCACCTACGCAAGATTGACCGCAGGTGCGAGTCCGCAAAAGCAACATGTTGATCACAGAAGCGGGTTGGAGCAGTGTGGGCAGAGGTCGCAGATGCGAGGAAAATTCCGCATCTGTGAGACCGCAAATGCGGACAAGGAGATCGCAGGTGCGCTGGAGCCGCATAAGTGGACTGCTTCTTGCAGAAGCGAGTCCGCAGAAGTGGATAGGAGATCGCAGAACCGGAGGCAAGGCAGCCTGGGCAAAACCGCAGAAGCGGTGCTTTTTCTACAAAAGCGGGACCGCAAATGCGGTCAAGTGATCCGCAGAAGCGAAAACACTGGGCAGACTCTATTACTTCAAGGGTTCGGGATTTTTATCATTATTGGACATTTTGAGCTCGGGTTTGGAGATTTTTGAGAGCATTTCGATTGATTTCTTGAGGTAAGTCTCTTGTAGTTATTTTTGATCAATAACCTTGTTTCCCATTGATTTTCTCACCTAGATTATGTGTGTTTAAGGTGGAATTTGGGAGTTTGAGGCTAGGGATTTGGAGAGTTTAATTTGGCGATTTGAGTGGCGACTTGGTGTCCGATTTTGGTAATTTTGGTATGGGTGAACTCGATATCGAATGGGTGTTCGTATTTTGTGACTTTTACCCGATTCCGAGACGTGGGCCTGGGTAAACATTTTGGGGCAATTTTTCGATTCTTTGCTAAAGTCATAGATTTATAATTTAAATTAGTTTCTTGTAGTTGTATTCATGATATGTAATTGCTTTTGGATAGATTTGGTCCATTCAGAGTTGGAAAGTCGAGGAAAAGGCATTCTTATCGATTGATTGAGCGAGATTTGAGGTAAATGACTTGTCTTACCCTGTGTGGGGGAAATCCACTTAGGTTTTGGTATTGTTGTAACAATTTGTGATATGTGAGCACCGTGTACGCGAGGTGACGAGTGCGTGCACGGGCTAATAGTGAAAATTTCGACTCTTGCTGAGTTGTCTTTTTTTAAATTCCTTAACTAAGCTACCTTAGCATATGTAGTGATCATGATTAGCCTTGTATCGCATGCCTACATGCCTTAACTCTTACTTGTAATTTGTGCAACATGCTTAGTTGAATTACATGCTTCCCTTGATTTGAATTAAGCCTTAACTGTAAGATTCTTGTTGTAAATTCGTTGTTCCTTCGGTTCAGTTATTTGTTGCATATTTACTTTGGGACTACGAGGCGGTTCCTTGGGAGATCCCCCTGTCTTGCATATTTATTTTGGGACTACGAGGCATTTACTTGGGAGATCCTTCTGTCTTGCATATTTACTTTGGGACTACGAGCCGGTACCTTGGGAGATCCCCCTTGTCTTGCATATTTACTTTTGGGATTACGAGGCGGTACCTCGAGAGATCCCTCTATTGAGCATTTACTTTTGGGTTGCTAGGCGATACCTCGGAAGTGCTCCTGATGTTTACCTCTATTTGTTGTGCTGTTATTTTCTGAAACTTCTCGCTGTTTAAATTCTCAGTCATTTAAAAATATTATTATATCTTCTGCCTTGCTTATCTTTTAAACCAGTAGGGCCCTGACCTAACCTCGTCACTACTCTACCGAGGTTAGGCTTGGCACTTCCTGGGTATCGTTGTGGTGTACTCACACTATACTTCTGCACATCCTTTTTTACAGATCCAGGTTCTTCCCACCAGACCAGATACCAGTGAGTTGGACCGCACATGGAGACTTCTAGGTATATCTGCCAGCATTCGTAGACCTCGAAGTCCCCCCTCTATCTTTATTATGTTGTTTTCCCTTATTATCTTAGACTTGATGTATTGAGACACTTAGTATTTTCTCTTAGTGTCACGAACCAAACTCCCTCCGTATAACGTCGTGACGACACCTAGTCTCCACGACTAGGTAAGCCTAACAAATTGCGGAAAATAACAAAAATGAAAGTAAAACTTAACAACTAACTGTAACAGATAATTAAATAACTGGTAACAATGCCGCTCGGCATGTACAATAACCAACACTCTAGTAATACACAATATTCCTAAAACCCGGAACATCATAAGTCACAAGCTACAGAAGGAAAAGTAGTATCTCTATACACCAGAGTCTAATAAAAGAAGTACAAAAGGTAATTGACATAGGGGAGAATAGAAGGGGACTCCGAGGTATTCGAACGCGGAAGATATACCTTGAAGTCTCTATATAACAGCAAACACTCTTAGCTAATAGCGGGGCTGATAAGAAGTGCCTGGATCTGCACACAAAACATATGCAGAAGAGTAGCATGAGTATACCATAATGGTACCCAGCAAGTGCCAAGCCTAACCTCGGTCGAGTAGTGACGAGGTCAGGTCAGGCCCACTGGTAAATAATAAATAAGGCAGGAGAATATACAGTATAATGAGATACTGGAATTTAATAAAAGGAAACACATCAAGGCAACAGTACAACACATAGTGGTAAACAATAGGGGATCTCCCGAGATACCGTCTCTTATTCCCAAAATAAATATGCAGGGAGAACTCCCGAGGTATCACCTCGTAGTCTCAAAAGTAAATGTACAGGGAGAACTCTCGAGGTACCGGTTCGTAGTCTCAAAAGTAAATGTGCAGGGAGAACTCCCGAGGTACCGCCTCGTAGTCTCAAAAGTAAATGTGCAGGGAGAACTCCCGAGGAACCGCCTCGTAGTCTCAAAAGTAAATGTTCATGGAGAACTCTCGAGGAACCGCCTCGTAGTCTCAAAAGTAAACACACAACCCAAACCGATAAATACAACAGTTAACAACAAGATTTCTACAGTTATACTAATAAAGAACAAGGAAAAGTAGGAAATCAACTAGGCATGCTTCACAGAGTTCAAATAAGTAGTTAAATTACGTAGACATGCGATATTAAACTAAAAAGGATAGCTACACATATTGGAATAGCTCAATTAAGAATAAAAACAGACTAATACTCATTTAAACGGTATAACTCAAATTAAAGGAAAAACAGGTTGCTATGTAGTAAAATAAATTGGGTTTTACAACAAATAGCCCGGGTACGTACTCGTCACCTCACGTACACGACACTCACATATCACAACAGTTCCAAATCCTAAGAGAATTTCCCCCACACAAGGTTAGGCAAGCCACTAACCTCGAACCAAGCTCAATCAATCAGTAAGAATGACCTTTCCTTGATTATCCGACTCTGAATGGCCCAAATCTTGCCAAAATCAATAACATATCATAAATACAACTATAATAGATTAATCTTATTAATGAAATCAAGACTTTAAAAAAAAAAATTCTGAAATTTGTCCTAAAAGTCGACCTGGGCCCACGTCTCGAAATTGGATAAAAGTCACAAAATACGAACACCCAATCACGAGTTCACTCGTACCAAAATTATCCAAATCCGATATCAAAATCTGAATCAAAACTCAAAAATTTATTTGAAGAACTTTCCAACTTTTTCCCAAATATTTCAACCAAATTCCTTAATTAAATGATGAATTCAACTATAGATTAATGGAGTATAACCATAAATGAGTTAGGAATCGTTACCCAATAGCTTCCTCTGAAAAACCCTTGAATTACCGCCTCAATCCGAGCTCTCAAAGACCCAACATGGAAAATGGAATAAAACCCTCAAACTTAGCCTTTTCTGCCCAATGATTTTTCTTATGCGGACCTCTAGTCGCACCTGTGATGCCGCACCTACGGAATTTCCATCGCAGGTGCGGAGATGGCTTAAGATCCAAGGATCCGCTTTGGTGGACCAGGGCACGCACCTGCGAGCCCTCTTCTGCGGATGACCTTCCGCATCTGCGACTCTGCCCAGGCCGCCCCTTTTCGCTCTTGCGGTCAATCCTCAACCAAATTCAACAAAACATAACAACCAAATTCGTATGGTGTTTCATTAGCTTAAGCATCTGAAACACACCCGAGGCCCCCGGGACCTCAACCAAACATAGAAACCAGTCCTAACACACCATACGAACTTAGTCGAGCCCTCGAATCACATCAAACAACGCTAAAAACACGAATCACCTTCTGATTCAAACTTAATGAACTTGAAATTTCAAACTTCTACAACCGATGACGAAACTTATCAAACCACGTCCGATTGACCTCAAATTTTGCACACAAGTCATACTCGACATTACAGACCTACTCCAACTTCCAGAATTGGAATTCGACCCCAATATCAAAAAGTTCACTTCCGGTCAAACTTCCCAAAAATCCGATTTTTGCCATTTCAAGCCTAAATCAACTACAGACCTTCAATTTACATTCCGGACACGCTCCTAAGTCTAAAATCACCCAACAGAGCTAACGAAACTCCATTCCGGAGTTGTCTTCACACAGTTCCAACAACGGTAAAAAATCCTAGAGCTTATGCTTCCGTTTTAGGGACTAAATGTCCCAAAACACTCGAAAACCAAAAACAGAACCTCCTGACATGTCACATAAGTAGAAAAAGATACGGGGAAAGCAGTAAATAGGGGATCGGGGCTATAACTCTCAAAACGACCGACCGGGTCGTTACATCCTCCCTCTCTTCAAACAATCGTTCATCCTCGAACGAGTGTAGAGACATACCTAAAGTGATGAAAAGATGAGGATAACGGTTGCGCATATCATGCTCGGTCTCCAAAGTCGCCTCCTCGACCGGCTGATCCATCCAATGAACCTTCACAGAATTAATGTTCTTTGACCTCAGCTTTAGAACCTGCCTGTCCCAAATAGTCACTGGCTCCTCAACATAAGATAGATCCTTGTCCAACTGGACTGAGCTGAAATCCAGCACATGAGACGGATCACCGTGATACTTCCGGAGTATAAAAACATGGAATACCGGTTGAACTCCTGCTAAACTAGGAGGTAAGGCAAGCTCATAAGCAACCTCCCCAGCATGTCGCAACACCTCAAAGGGACCAATGAACCTTGGGCTCAGCTTGCCCTTCTTCCCGAACCTCATAACGCCCTTCATAGGTGAAACCCGGAGCAAGACCTGCTCTCCAATCATGAATGCAACATCGCGAACCTTCCGATCCGCATAACTCCTCTGTCTGGATTGGGCTTTGTGAAGTTGATCCTGAATCACCTTCGCCTTATCCAGGGCATCCTTAACCAAGTCTGTACCCAATAATCTAGCCTCGCCCGGCTCGAACCAACCCACTGGAGACCGACACCGCTTACCATATAGAGCCTCATACAGTGCCATCTGGATGCCCGACTGATAACTGTTATTGTAGGCAAACTCTGCAAGTGGAAAAAACTGATCCCACAAACCTCCAAACTCCATCACACACGCAAAGAGCATATCCTTTAATATCTAAATAGTTCGCTCGGACTGTCCGTCCATCTTAGGGTGAAATGCAGTGCTCAGTTCCACTCGAGTACTTAACTCATGTTGTACGGACCTCCAGAACTGTGATGTAAACTGCATACCCCGGTCAGAGATAATAGATACCGGTACTCCATGAAGCCTGACGA
This sequence comes from Nicotiana tabacum, assembly GCF_000715075.1. Classification (NCBI taxonomy): domain Eukaryota; kingdom Viridiplantae; phylum Streptophyta; class Magnoliopsida; order Solanales; family Solanaceae; genus Nicotiana; species Nicotiana tabacum. The sequence continues at coordinate 108,318,202 of NC_134103.1, forward strand.
TCTCGCGAATATATATTCGAGCCAGCTGCTTGGAAGAATAGGTAGTCATCACAGGAAGGAAATAAGCTGACTTGGTCAGCCTATCCACAATCTCCCAAACTATATTAAATTTCTGCTGAGTCCGTGGAAGCCTAACAACGAAATGCATAGTGATCCGCTCCCATTTCCACTCCGAAATCTCTAACTTCTAAAGCAATCCACCTGGCCGTTGATGCTCATACTTCACCTGCTGGCAATTCAGACACCGAGCTATATATTCCACTATGTCCTTCTTCATTATCCTCCACCAGTAATGCTGCCTCAAGTCCTGATACATCTTCACGACACCTGGATGAATGGAGTACCGCGAACTGTGAGCCTCCTGGAGAATCAACTTACGCAGACCATCTACATTGGGCACACATAGCCTGCCCTGCATCCTTAGTGCACCATCATCTCCAGTAGTGACCTCCTTAGCATCACAGTGTTGAACCGTGTCCTAAAGGACAAGCAGATGGGGGCCATCATACTGACGCTCTCTGATACGATCATAAAGAGAAGACCGAGAGACCATACAAACCAATACTCGGCTCGACTCAAAAATATCCATTCTCACAAACTGGCTGGCTAAGGCCTGAACATCCAACGCCAATGGCCTCTCTACTATTGGTAGATATGCTAAACTTCCCAAACATACTTCCCGGCGACTCAAAGCATCGGCCACCACATTGGCCTTCCCAGGATGGTACAAAATGGTGATATAATAGTCCTTAAGTAGCGCCAATCACCTCCGTTGATGCAAGTTAAGATCCTTTTGCTTGAACAGATGCTGCAAACTCCGATGATCGGTGTTAATCTCACAAGGGACACCGTACAAATAGTGCCGCCAAATCTTCAAGGCATGAACTATAGCTGCTAACTCAAGGTCGTGAACAAGATAGTTCTTTTCATGCACCTTCAGCTGTCTGAACACGTAGGCAATCATCCTACCGTCCTGCATCAACTCCGCACCAAGACCAATCCGCGATGCATCACAGTATACATTATAAGACCCCGAACCTATAGGCAATACCAATACTGGGGCTGTAGTCAAAGCTGTCTTGAGCTTCTGAAAGCTTTCCTCACACTCTTCTGTCCACCTGAACGGAGCACCCTATTGAGTCAGCCTGGTCATAGGTGCTGTAATAGATAAGCATCGCTCTACAAAATGACGGTAATACCCCGCCAAACAAAAATAACTCCGAATCTCCGTAGCTAATGACGGTCTAGGACAACTCTGCACTGCTTCCACCTTCTTCGGATCCACCTTGATCCCATCACTTGATACTACATGACCCAAGAATGCCACCGAGTCTAGCCAAAACTCACACTATGAAAATTTTGCATATAACATATTTTCTCTCAAGGTCTGAAGCACAGTCCTCAGGTGCTGCTCATGACCCTCTCGAGTCTGGGAGTTTACCAGAATGTTGTCAATAAACACAATGACGAATGAGTCAAGATAGGGACGGAACACACTGTGCATCAAGTGCATAAAAGCTGTTGGGGTATTGGTCAGCCCAAAAGATATCATAAGGAACTCGTAGTGACCATACCGAGTCCTAAAAGCAGTCTTCGGGATATCTGGCTCCCGAATCTTCAACTGATGATAGCCTGAATGCAAGTCAATCTTGGAAAACACTCTGGCACCATGTAACTGATCAAATAGGTCATCAATACGAGGCAATGGGTACCTGTTCTTCACTGTAACTCTGTTCAACTGGCGATAATGAATGCACATACGCATAGAACCATCCTTCTTCTTCACAACCAAGACAGGAGCAGCCTAAGGTGACACACTGGGCCGAATGAAGCCCTTATCAAGCAAGTTTTGTAACTGCACCTTTAACTCCTTCAACTCAGGAGGTGCCATACGATATGGAGGAATAGAGATGGGCTGAGTGCCCGGCAACAAATCAATATCTCTGTCGGGCGGCATGCCCGAAAGATCAGCTGAAAAAACATCTGGAAAATCCCTCACTACTGAGACTGACTCCACTGTAGGGGTATCAATACTAACATCTCTCACATAAGCCAGATACGCGTCACACCCTTCTCAACCATTCGTTGAGCTTTAAGAAATGAAATAACTCCGCTGGGAGTAAACTCTAAGGTACCTCTCCACTCTAATTACGGTAGACCTAGCATAGCTAGTGTCACGACCTTAGCGTGACAATCAAGAATAGCATAATGGGGTGACAATCAGTCCATGCCCAAGATAACATCAAAGTCTATCATACCGAGCAATAATAAATCGGCTCTGGTCTCAAAACCACTAAGAGCAATCAAACACGACCGATACACGCGGTCTACAACAAGAGAATCTTCCACAGGAGTAGACACATAAATAGGGGAACTCAAGGAATTCTGAGATACGCCCAAATACGGGGCAAAATAAGAGAACACATAGGAATATGTAGATCCTGGGTCAAATAAGACCAACGCATCTCTATAACAGATCGAAACAATACCTGTAATGACAGAGTCAGAAGCAACTACCTTTGTACGAGCAGGAAGAGCATAATATCTGGCCTGACCTCCCCCTCTAGGGCGACCTCTACCTCCCCGACCTCCACCTGTAGCTGACTGAGAAGGTGGGGCAGTAGCTGGTGCTGTAATCATAGCATGAGGACCCGGTGGAGCACGCGGTGGATGGAAAGTCTATGAAGGTACACCCCTCCTAAGTTTGGGGGAATCCCTCACCATATGGCGAGTGTCGCCATACTCAAAACAAGCCCTCGGAGGGCGTAGCTTCTATGACTGGCTCGGGACAGGTCTGCTGGACTGACCGCTAAAAGCACCCCGTGCAGGAGGCGCACTAGATATTGGCGGTGCATAATAAGGCTCCTTGGGCCTAGAAGAGGCTAGAATACCACTGGTGGCTGGAAGTGCTGAGTGGACGGGGCAACTCACATAATCCCAACCATGATGAACTGCAGCTGGGGCACGAGTACCACTATAAGTGCCAGAATCTCGAAACCTCTTGGCCTCCCTCTCCTCTCTCTCCCGAGCAAGCATACCGTCCAATCTCCTAGCAATACTCACAACCTGCTGGTAGGAAATATCCATCTCCAATTCCCGGGCCATACTAAGGCTGATACTAGGGTGGAGTCCCTCAATAAACTGACGAACCCTCTCTCAAACTGTGGCAACCAAGGCTGGTGCATGTCGGGCCAAATCACTAAAGTAAACTACATACTCTTACACAGTCATAGCACCCTAGCACAACTTCTCAAACTCTACGCGCCATGCGTCTCTGAGACTTTGGGGAACATACTCCCTCAAGAACATGTCCGAGAACTGAGTCCATGTAAGTGAAGCTACCTCAGCCAAACTACTCAACTCATAAGCACGCCACCACTGATAGGATGCTCTTCTAAACTGGAATGCAGTAAAGCAAACCCCAATCGACTCCGCTACACCCATAGTACGAAGAATACGGTGACGCTCCTCCAGAAAATCCTGTGCATTCTCTGACGCCAATCCACTAAAGGTAGGAGGGTGGTACTTCTTATACCTCTCAAGTCTGAGCTGCTCCGCCTCAGAAACTGCTGCCCTAACCTCGGGCATAACTGGAGCTACCGGCTGTACTAGTATGATCTCTGGATCCTGGTCTACCTGAACTCGGTGCTATGGGATATCGGCGATGGGAGTCTGTGCTCCTCCACCCCGCATGAGATGTGGCAGGAATAAGTGGAATCAATCCAGCCTGAGCTAAGGTACTAGACATGCTCAGAAGCTTGGCTAGAGTCTCCTGGAGGGTTGGTGCAGCAACAGGTACCTCAGGTGCCTGCCCTCCAGCTGGAGCTACTAGGGGCTCCTCTGTAGCAGCTCGTGCGGGTGCTCTGGCTGCACTACGTGGACGTCCTTGGCCTCTACCCCGGCCCCGGCCTCTCGCGGCATTAGTAGGGGGTGCAGGTGCCTGCTCATCAGATCCGCCTATACGTGTCCTCACCATCTATGAGAGAATAGAATACAGAAGTTCAGAATTTTTGAAGTCAACAATTTTCGTACGATAAGGAATCAAAGTAGTGGAATTGTTTTCTTAACAGTTCCATAGCCTCCCGAAGATAAGTACAAATGTATCCGCGAGACTCTAATAAACCGGCTTGTGTCTCACAACACCTATGAACCTAGAGCTCTGATACCAACTTGTCACAACCCAAACTCCCTCCGTATAACGTCGTGACGACACCTAGTCTCCACGACTTGGTAAGCCTAACAAATTGCCGAAAATAACAAAAATGGAAGTAAAACTTAACAACTAACTACAACAGATAATTAAATAATTGGTAGCAATGCCGCTCGACATGTACAAAAACCAATACTCTAGTAATACACAGTATTCCCAAAATTCGAAACATCATAAGTCAGAATCTACAAGAGAAAACTAGTATCTCTATACACCAGAGTATAATAAAAGAAGTACAGAAGGTAATTGACATAGGGGAAAAAATAGAGGGGGACTCCTAGGTCTGCGGATGCGAGCAAATGTACCTTGAAGTCTCCGAAACATCAGGAAATGCACAACTAATAGCGGGGTTGGTATGATGAACCTGGATCTGCACACAAAAACATGTGCAGAAGAGTAGCATGCGTACACCACAATGGTACCCAGTAAGTGCCAAGCCTAACCTCGGTCGAGTAGTGATGAGGCCAGGTCAGGCCCACTGGTAAATAATAAATAAGGCAGGAGAATATACAGTATACTGAGAGACTAGAATTTAACAAAAGGAAACACAACAAGGCAACAGTACAACACACATGGGTAAACAGTAGGGGATCTCCCGAGATACTATCTCGTAGTCCCAAAATAAATATCCAGGGAGAACTCCCGAGGTACCGCCTTGTAGTCTCAAAAGTAAATATACAGGGAGAACTCCCGAGGTCCCACCTCGTAGTCTCAAAAGTAAATGTGCAGGGAGAACTCCCGAGGTACCGCCTCGTAGTCTCAAAAGTAAATGTGCAGGGAGAACTCCCAAGGTACCGCCTCGTAGTCTCAAAAGTAAATGTGCAGGGAGAACTCCCGATAAACCGCCTCATAGTCTCAAAAGTAAATGTGCACGGGGAACTTCAGAGGAACCGTCTTGTAGTCTCAAAAGTAAATACACAGCCCAAACCGATAAATACAACATTTAACAGCAAAATTTTCTACAGTTATACTGATAAAGAACAAGGAAAAGTAGGAAATCAACTAAGCATGTTTCATAGAGTTCAAATAAGCAGTTAAAGCACGTAGACATGCTATATTAGACTAAACAGGATAACTACACATATTGGAATAGCTCAATTAAGAATGAAAATAGACTTATACTCATTTAAACGGTATAACTCAAATTAAAGGAAAAACAGGTTGCTACTCTGTAAAATAAATTGGGTTTTACAACAAATAGCCCGGGTACGTACTCGTCACCTTACATACACGTCACTCACATATCACAACACCACCAAATCCTAAGGGGATTTCCCCCACACAAGGTTAGGCAAGCCACTTATCTCGAACCAAGCTCAATCAATTAGTAAGAATGCCCTTTCCTCGATTATCCAACTCCGAATGGCCCAAATATAGCCAAAAGCAATTACATATGATAAATATAACTATAATAGACTAATCTAATTAATAAAATCAAGACTTTAACAAAAATTCTGAAATTCGTCCTAAAAGTCAACCCGGGCCCACATCTCAGAATCGGGTAAAAGTCACAAAATACGAACACCCAATCAACCACGAGTTCACTCGTACCAAAATTATCTAAATCCGATATCAAAATCTGAATCAAAACTCAGAAATTTATTTGAAGAACTTTCCAACCTTTTCCCAAAATTTTCAACCAAATTCCTTAATTAAATGATGAATTCAACTATAGATTAATGGAGTATAACCATAAATGAGTTAGGAATTGTTACCCAATAGCTTCCTCTGAAAAACCCTTGAATTATCTCCTCAATTCGAGCTCTCAAAGACCCAAAATTGAAAATGGAATAAAATCCTCGAACTTAGCCTTTTCTGCCCAGCGATTTTGCTTATGCGGACCTCTAGTCGCACCAGCGATGCCGCACCTGCGGAATTTCCATCGCAGGTGCAGAGATGGATTAAGGCCCAAAGATCCGCTTTTGCGGACCAGGGCATGCACCTGCGGGCCTGTTCTTGCGGATGACCTTCCGCTTCTGGGACTCTGCCTAGGCTGCCCCTTTTCGCTCTTGCGGCCAATCCTCCGCATCTGCGAATGCGCAGATGCGGCTCCCATTTCCCACCTGCACTCACAGACCAAGATTGACCAAACCGCACCTGCGCTCCTCCTTCTGCACGTGCGATCCCGCACCTGTGGTCTCCCTTCCGCACGTGCGAAAACACCAGAAACCAGAAAATCTTCAGCAACTAGCCTAAGTCCAAATTCATTCCGTTATGCATCCGAAACACGCCCGAGGCCCCCGGGACCGCAAACAAACATACTAACCAGTCCTAAAACACCTTACGAACTTAGTCTAACCTCAAATCACATCAAACAACGCTAAAAACACGAATCACCCTCCGATTCAAACTTAATGAACTTCAAACTTCTACATTCGATGCCGAAACCTATCAAACCACGTCCGATTGACCTCAAAATTTTGCACAAAATTCATACTCGATATTATGGACCTACTCCAATTTCCGTAATAGGAATCCGACCACGATATCAAAAAGTCCACTTCCGGTCAAACTTCCCAAAAATTCGATTTTTGCCATTTCAAGCCTAAATTAGCTACAGACCTCCAATTTACATTCTGGACACGCTCCTAAGTCCAAAACCACCCAACGGAGCTAACGGAATGGACAAAACTCCATTCTGGAGTCGTCTTCATATAGTTCCAACTACTGTAAAAAAATCCTATAACTTAAGCTTCCGTTTTAGGGACTAAATGTCCCAAAACACTCCGAAACCAAAAATGGAACCTCCCGATAAGTCACATAAGCATAAAAAGATACGGGGAAAGCAGTAAACAGGGTATCAGGGCTATAACTCTCAAAACAACCGGCCGGGTCGTTACACTTAGATGCTTGTGACTTATTTCTATTAGGTTTTGAGAGTTATAATTATTGATTTGCAGTTTTATATTTATTTCATGTGTTGAGAATTGGGGTTCAGTTTTATATTATGATATTCCGCAAATTGTTAGGCTTACCTAGTCTAGAGACTAGGTGCCATCACGATATCCTATGGAGGGTGAGTTAGGGTCGTGACAAACTCACGTGCTAAAGTATCAGTATATAGATCCACACAGATAAATCACGTGCTGCACGGACAACCCACGTGCCAAAGTATCATACAACAACAACAAAGCAAGGGTACATGTATATATAATGAATGAAATAAGATTCTCCTGTCCCTGGACTGGTATAAATGCCATGCTAAAGTGTAGGCATGTACAAAGTGTGCTATCGTAAGAAATCCGGAAATTTCATCAATGAAAAGCATTTATCAAGTTTATTCCGGGAATTTAACCGCTGAGTAACCACATCATGGTTTAATTAGATCACATAAATTGTTACCACATATTAATTATCGAAGCTCGAAGCTTAACAGTCATTTCTGGGTTTATAGGAGTCCGAACTCAACCCAAACATAAATACACAACCCCGGTGCCTGCACATGGGACCATCCCCACACATGTGCACACTCAAAAGCACGTGGCTATCACAACAATTTAGGCAACTAGTGGCTTAACCGAGTTTAAATACGATACTTACCTCAAACTGTGTAATTCTTTATTCCAATATGCCTTTGCCTTGTGAATCGACTTCCGAACGCCTCGAATCTTGTCACAATTAATTAGATACAGTCAACACAAATTATAGGAATTAATTCCATATGAAAATACTAATTTTCCAACAAAATTTAAAATTACACTTAAAAATCGCCAATGGGACCCACGTCTCGAAACCAGACAAAAGTTACAAAATATGAACGCCCATTCAACCACGAGTCCAACCATACTAAATTTACCAAATTCTGACATCAACTCGACCTTCAAATCCTCAAATCTTATTTTCAAATCCCTAGGTCCAAATCCTCGTATTTCACCTCAAAAATACGTAATCTAGTCGGAATACTCAATGATAATTCAATATTATTGACTAAAAATGATCATAAGTGGCTTAACTCAAGTTTCCCCATGAATTCTCTCTGAAAAATTGCCCAAAACCATGTTGGAAATATCCAAAATTACAAAAATGTCGGAACCCCTCTGCTTTGTAATCTGTCCAGTGCTTTCGCACCAGCGGACACTTAATCGCATTTACCGTTCCTCTTTTGCAGAGACTCTACCGCATCTACAGTTTATGCCAAGGATGTCCTTACTCCGCTTTTGTGGTTGCCTTCCCGCTTCTGCGAGAAGCAGTCCACTTCTGCGATCAACAAGACGCTTTTGCGGCTTCGCACCTACGCACACTACCTTGCCCCTTCCCATTTCGCTTCTGCTAGCTCGACCTCGCTTCTGCGACCAAGGCATCGCAGAAGAGATCACACCAGCTACTTCCCAGCTTCAGCATTTCCTTAAGTCCAAAAATCAATCTGTTAACTATCTGGAATTCACCCGAGGCCCCCGGGAACTAAACCAAATATATCAATAAGTCCCAAAACATCATACGAACTTAGTCGAATCCTCAAATCACATCAAACAATGCTAAAACCATGAATCATACCCCAATCCAAGCTTAATGAAACTAAGAAATTCCAACTTCTATATTCGATGCCGAAACCTATCAAATCAAGTCTGATTGACCTCAAATTTTGCACACAAGTCATAAATGACATAACAAACCTATTCCAATTTCCATAATTGGATTTCGACCCCGATATCAAAAATTCAACTCCCCGGTCAAACTTCCAAATTTAAATTTCCTATTTTCGCCATTTCAAGCCTAATTTGACTACGAACTTCCAAATAATTTTTCGGACACACTCCTAAGTCCAAAATCATCATACGAAGCTATTGAAATTGTTAAAACTCTATTCCAGGGTTGTTTACACATAAATCAATATTCGATTAACCTTTTTCACTTAAGTTTTCATCCTTAGGACTAAGTGTCTCAATTCATTCTAAAACCTCACCGGACCCGAACTAATTACTCCAGTAATTCACATAATAACTATAAAGCACAAAATAATCAGTAAATGGGGGAACAGGGCGGTATTTCTCAAAACGACCAGTCGTGTCGTTACAATTATCTAATAAGCTTACAGTTGAGCTAAACGATGCAAGTGTTTATTTAACTAACTTTATGGCTTCTATATTTTTTATTTATGACATGATAAGTTCATTAATATATTTGTCCCTTATATGATTTGAGAGTCCTTTTTTTGGGTTCAATAAATGCTCCCAAATTTTTGATAAGATCATTAAAGTTGGGTTATTTATGTCCCGTAGAAAGTTGAACCAAAACTAATGTTGTAACCAAACTAAAGCAAGAAAGTTAATATAATCGTGGAAAAATGTGATGACCTAATATGTAATTGTTAATTTTAAATATTCATTTATGTTTTATAAGACCTCAAAAATTACTATTCAGCATTCCTCGACTTGTATGCACAGTCCGTAAATCTTTTCGGAAAGTTTTTATTTGAAAAATTAATTAAAATATGAAATAGAGATTTAAAACTCAACTAAGTTGACTTCGGTCAAAGTTTTGAGCCAACGGACCCGGATCAGTATTTTAACAGTTCCGATATGTTCGTATCATGATTTGGGACTTGAGCGTAGGCTCGGAATCGAATTCGAAGGTCCCTAGCTCAAATTATCGGCATTTAACGGAAACTAGAAATTTAAAGGTTTAAGAATTCCTAAATTTGGTCATAATTGGGTTTTTGTTGATACCTGGTCCCGATTTAGATTCCGAGAGTTCGATCAGCTTTGTAACAATATTTATGACTTATGTAAAGAATTTGAAGTTATTCCGTGGTACGTAGGCACGTTTTCCGTTAGTTTTTGAAAAAAATAAAAGGTTTTGAATTTCTAAAGTTTGACCAGAGATTTGACTTTTGAGAAAACGATCCCTGAATAGAATTTTAATGATTCCAATAGCTTCATATGATGATTTCGGACTTAGACGCATGTTCGAATTTGGATTTGGAAGTCCGTAGGACAATTCAACGCATTTGGGCGAAAGTTGGAAAATAGAAGATTTTTGGGAAGTTTGACCGAGAGTTGACTTTATTGATATCGAGGTCGGAATTCGATTCTGGAAATCGGAACAGATCCATTATGTCATTTATGACTTGCATGCAAAATTTTAGTTCATTCCGAATTGATTTGGCATGTTTCGGCGCGAGTTATAGAATTGAAAATTTCATACACTCACAAGTCTGAATCGACGCGTGATTTGTAGTTTTGCCGTTGTTATGTGTGATTTGAGACCTCGCGTAGGTCCATAATATGTTTTGAGACTTTTTGGTGTGTTTGGGAGGGGTTCCGAGGGGCTCGGGTAAGTTTCGGAGTGGTTTCGGACCATTTTTAGGTCATTTTTAACTGCTGGTTTTTGACAGCAGTGTGCGAAATTTCTGATGCACAGTGCTGATTTTGGAAGCTTATATATCGCAATCTATAAGGAATCTGGAAGATATTAAAACATGAAAGTTGAAGCCCTTTGATTCTAGTTTCCAAAAAGATAAACAATTCATCATTTGGACATTTGTACAGAAAGTTATGATTGATTGGCCGAAAACTGGTAATGTAGTGTTTGTTTGCCTGGCAGTGGTATCGCCAGAAATATCTTACGCACAAGACTAACTTTGGAAGCTTATATCTTGCAATCTATAAGGAATCTGGAAAATATCAAAACATGAAAGTTGTAGCCCTTTGATTCTAGTTTCCAGAAAGATAACCATTCATCATTTAGACATATGTACAGAAAGTTATGATCAACTGACTAAAGGCTGGTACCACAATATTTGGCTTGCAAATTTTGAGACAAGTTGCATCTCACAGATGCGACTTGCCTGGGCAGAATATATATGTTCGGAGTCCGACATTTTTGTTCATTTTTAGAGTTTTGGACCTCAGTTTTGGGCGATTGCAGAGGCATTTTTCACGAGTTTGAGTTGGGTAAGTATTCTTCATCCGAAATTAGTTATATTTTATGATTCCATACTCATTTATATCATGAATCCATGAATTTATGGAAGAAAAATTAGATTTTTATAAAATCTTTCAAAAACGAAAATTTAAGATTTGAAAGCCAATCTGATATCGGAATTCGATAATTTTTATATGGTTGAACTCGTATTGGAACAGGTGTTCGGATTTCATGAGTTTTTAGGGATTCGAGACGTGGGTCCCAATGTAAGTTTTTGAAATGAATTTCGGATTGTAATCTGGAAAATTAGTAATTTCATATGGAATTAATTCCTACAATTCGTGTTGAGAATATTGAATTGTTTGTGACTAGATTTGAAGCTTTTGGACATCAATTCGCGAGGCAAAGGTTTATTGGAATCTTGAATTGGTTGCGAAGCGAGGTAAGTGACGTGGTTAATCTTGACTTGAGGGAATAGAACCCTTGAATTAATGTTACGTGAATTTCATGTGTAACGACGTATATGCGAGGTGACGAATGCCTATACGCCGTCAAATTGATTGTTTGCACATTTATCTAGAAATTATAAATTATTTTAAATCATGAATAAATTATTATATTAATTATTTCTCTCATATTCCTTGCTCAATATTATGCCTTGAATCCATACTATATTTACTACATGCTTATTTGATTTATGTGACTTAATTGTTACTTGACATTTATCATACTAAATATTAAATTGCATATTTCCTCCTTAATTTCCATAATAAATTGCTACTTGTCATCACTTATTTCTAAATAAATCATAATTATTATATGCTTGTTGTCTTACAATTTTATATTAATTCTTGCATTTATTGGAATAATTTCTTTTATAAGAATTGGTAAATTATATTATTGAGGAGCGGGTTGCACGCCACAACAAAAATGAAAGTGATTATATTGAAGGAGCGGGTTGCACACCGCAACAGAATTGATCGAAAAGATATATTGAGGATCGGGTTGCACGCCGCAACAGAATTAAATAAAAATAAATATATTGTGGGATCGAGTTGCACGCAACAACGAAATTAAATATGAATATATTGTGGGATCGGGTTGCACGCCGCAACAGAAAGTGATTTAAGTAATAATTGGTTATGACTGCCGAGAATGGCTTGATTGTTGATATGATTTACCAGTTTAATTTCTATTCATGTTCTCCTATATTGTTGTTGTTATTATTATTGCGTACAGGTTAATGTAAGTGACATGTCTTAGCCTCGTCACTACTTCGTCAATGTTAGGCTCAGCACTTACTGGGTACATGGGGTCGGTTGTACTCATACTACACTATACACTTCTTGTGAAGATACCGGAGTTGGTCCCAGCGGCGTACAGTAGATTTGCTCGGATTCAACTATCCACAGGAGACTTGAGGTATAGCTGCCCGACGTTCGCAGCTTTGAATTCCCCCATCTACTTTATTTTAGTTGTGTATTTCTGTCAGACAATTTTATTTTCATTCAGACCCTTATTTGTATTATTCTAGTAGCTCATGCATTTGTGACACCAGTTCTGGGATGGTATTTAGACATCGCTATTATTATGATTTACTCACTTTATTTCAGATTTTATTCCAGTTATTAGTTTTTTTATTATTAATTAAATTAAATTGTTAAAACAATGGTTAAAATTATTCTAACATTTCCTTGCTTAGCAAGTGAAATGTTAGGCGCCATCATGGTCCCGAATGTGGGAATTTTGGGTCTTGACAAGTTGGTATCATGGTTACATAGGTCTCACGAGTCACGAGCAAGCTTGGTACAGTCTGAAAGATCGGTACGGATATGTCTGTACTTAGCTTCCAGAGGCTATGGAGTTTAGGAATAATTTCACTTCTACTCTACTTTGTCGTGCGATTTTATTCTATCATTGACGATTGAACTCGTATATTCTTGTCCTCTCATAGATGGTGAGAGCATGCACTGCGTCTATAGCCGGACAGGAGCCAGAGCCCCCAGTGACAGCTACGACTAGGGGTAGAGGCCGAGGTCACGCCAGAGGCTGAGGTAGAGGCAGAGGCAGAGCTCAATCTAGAGCTCGAGCAGCAGCACCTATTGTAGAACCTCAGGTGGATTTAGAAGTAGAGGTTCCAACTCAGATGGTACCTGTTGGACCAGTTCAAGTTCCGGAAGGATTCATAGCTACTCCTATACTTCAGGACACTCTAGTCCATTTGGTGACTCTTATGGAGGGTGTGGCCCAAAATGGTACATTTTCAGTGGCACCAGCCGTCTCATGGGATGGGGTAGAAGAACAAACTCCTACTAATCCTGCTCCGGGGTAGACAACTCCTTAGTATCAGACTGCAGTAGCTCATCCAGTTGGGGTAGTTCAACCAATTATTGCAGCACAGGCCGGTGATAGGCCTGCTTTGTCTTCTGAGGCTTTGTTGAGGTTGGACAAGTTTACCAAGCTATTTCCAATCCATTTTAGTGGTACACCTTCTGAGGACCCACATGATTTTCTTGACCACTGCTATGAAGTATTGCAGAACATGGGGATAGTCGAAAGCAATGAGGTTAATTTTGCTATGTTTCAGATGACTGGTTCCGCCAAGAGGTGGTGGAAAGATTATGTATTTACTAGACTAGTTGGTTCACCTGCACTTACCTGGGAGCAGTTCTCACATCTATTTCTGAAGAAGTTCCTTCCTATCACACTGGGGGAGAATTACCGCAAGCAGTTTGAGCGTCTCCGGCAGGGCAACATGTCAGTCACTCAGTATGAGACCTGTTTTGTGGATATAGCCCATCATGCTCTTCTTCTGCTTCCTACCGAGAGAGAGAGAGGGTGGGGAGGTTCATTGATGGACTCATTCAACCTATCAAGCTACTGATGGCCAAGGAGACCGGGACTGAGATTTCTTTTCAGATGGCTACTAATGTCACTAGGCGGATCGAGATGATTCTTTCACATGAGAGAGGGCCAGTGTCAGATAAGAGACCCTGTCATTCCGGTAATTTCAGAGGCGCCTCATCTGGAGGCAGGAGTACTTATGGTAGGGGTCATCCTCCCAGGCCATTTTATACAGCACTTCAGACTTCTCACAGTGCTTCAGGGAGTCAAGGTCCTTATGTTCCTTAACCTGGACAACCAACATTCATTGCACATTCAGCTCCTATTAGTGCACCATCACTCCAGAGGTACTATGGCGGCTATCTGACCCGTTCGGGTCAGCTTCAGCTTCAGCAGCCACGACAGCAGGATGGGTGTTATGAGTGTGGGAACATTGGTCACATCAGGAGGCATTGCCCTAGGTTGTTGAGCAACAGATCTTAGCAGAATTCTCATGCCATCATACCGACACCGGTTGCTCCACCGCCCGCCCGACCACCTAGGGGCAGGGGTCAGACTGTTAGAGGTGGATGTCAGACTGCTAGAGGTAGAGGTCAGACTGTTAGAGGTGGAGTCTAGTGAGCTATGGACTATCCTAGAGATGTAGTTCAGACTGGTGGGCCCCAACCCCGATTATATGCTTTCCTAACTAGGCCTGAGGCCGAGTCATCCGACGCCGTGATCATATGTATTGTTCCAGTTTGCCATAGAGATGCCTTAGTTCTATTTGATCCAGGATCTACTTACTCCAATGTGTCCTCCTACTTTGCTTCATATATGGTTATGCCTCGTGATTCTCTGAGTGTGTCTGTATATGTGTCCATACCGGTGGGAGATTCTGTTATGGTAGATCATGTCTATCGTTCGTGCGTGGTTACTAATAGGAGTCTTGAGACTAATATAGATCTTCTACTTCTTGACATGGTAAATTTTGATGTCATACTGGGTATGGATTGGCTGTCACCTTATCATGCTATATTAGATTGTCATGCCAAGACGATGACCTTAGCCATGCCAGGGTTACCTCGATTAGAATGGAAAGGAACTTTTCGTCATTCTACCAGCAGGGTTATTTCTTATATGAAGGCTCGGTGTATGGTCGAGAAAGGGTGTCTAGCCTATTTGGCTTATATTCGCGATCCTAGTACGAATGCTCCTTCTATGGACTCAGTACCAGTTGTTCGTGAATTTCTAGAAGTATTTCCTGCAGATTTGTCGAGGATGCCACCCGACAGAGATATTGACTTCTGTATTGATTTGGCTCCGGGCACTCAGCCCATTTCTATTCCACCATATCGTATGGCCCCGCCGGATTTGAAAGAATTGAAGGAGCAGTTACAAGACTTGCTTGATCAGGGATTCATTAGACCTAGTGTCTCTCCCTGGGGTGCACCCATGTTGTTTGTGAAGAAGAAAGATGGTTCAATGCGGATGTGTATAGATTATCGGCAGTTGAACAAGGCTACTATCAAGAATAAGTATCTGTTGCCAAGAATTTATGACTTATTCGATCAGCTTCAGGGTGCCAAGGTATTTTCGAAGATTGACTTGAGGTCTAGCTATCATCAGTTGAAGATTAGGGCATCTGATGTCCCTAAGACAACTTTTCGGACTCGGTATGGGCAATATGAATTTCTAGTGATGTCATTTGTGCTGACAAATGCCCCAACAACATTTATGGATTTGATGAACCAGGTGTTGAAGCCCTATCTGGATTCCTTTGTGGTTGTATTCATTGATGACATCTTGATTTACTCCAACAGTCGAGTGGAGCATGAGCAACATCTTCGGATTATGCTTCAGACTTTGAGGGATAATCAATTATATGCAAAATTTTCAAAATGTGAGTTTTGGTTAGACTTAGTTGCCTTTTTGGGGCATGTTGTATCGCCAGAAGGCAAAAAAAGAAACCCTAAGAAGATTGAGGCAGTTCAGAATTGGCTTAGACCTACCTCAGCTACAGAGATTCGGAGTTTTCTGGGTCTAGCAGGTTATTATTGCCGGTTCGCGGAAAGGTTTTCATCTATAGCAAACCCATTGACCAGACTGAACAAGAAGGATGCTCCATTCAGATGGTCAGACGAGTATGAGTTGAGCTTTCAGAAGCTCAAGATTGCTTTGACTATGGCGCCAGTGTTGGTGTTGCCCACAGGTTTAGGATCATACATGGTGTATTGTGATGCATCTCGTATTGGACTCGGTGTAGTATTGATGCAAGATGGTAGGGTGATTGCATATGCGTCGTGGCAGTTGAAAGTTCACGACAAGAATTATCCTGTTCTTGACTTAGAATTGGCAGCCATTGTTCATGCGCTGAAGATTTGGAGGCACTACCTTTAGGGCGTGTCATGTGAAGTATTCACAGATCATTGTAGTCTATAATATCTATTCAACCAAAAAAATCTCAATTTGAGGCAGAGAAGATGGTTGGATCTATTGAAAGACTATGATATCACCATTTTGTATCACCCGAGAAAGGCCAATGTGTGGCTGATGCTTTGAGTAGAAAGGCTGTGAGTATGTGCAGCCTTGCGTATATTCCAGTTGGTGAGAGGCTGCTAGCTGCAGATGTTCAGAAGTTTTCCAATCAGTTTGTGAGGTTATATATTTCAGAGCCTAGTCGGGTTCTAGATTGCACAATCGCTCGGTCTTCTTTATATGAGCGCATCAGAGAGAGACAATATGATGATCCTTATTTGATTGTCCTTAAGGACACGGTGTGGAACGGTGGTGCCAAGTAGGTTGCTGTGGGAGATGATGGAGTTCTGCGGATGCAGGGTCGTATTTGTGTTCCTAATGTGGATGGGCTCGTGAATTAATTCTGGAAGAGGCCCATAGTTCCCGGTATTCTATTCATCCGGGTGCCACCAAAGTGTATCAAGATTTGCGTCAACATTATTAGTGGAGAAGAATGAAAAAGGATATAGTTGCATATGTAGCTCGGTGTTTGAATTGTCCACAAGTTAAGTACGAGCATTAGAGACCTGGTGGTTTGCTTCAGAAGTTAAATATTCCTGAGGGGAAGTGGGAACGTATCACTATGGATTTTGTTGTTGGACTCCCACAGACTCAGAAGAAGTTCGACGCAGTATGGGTCATTGTGGATAGGTTGACCAAGTCAGCACATTTAATTCTAGTGGCAATTACCTATTCTTCAGAGCGGTTAGCTGAAATTTACATTCGTGAGATTGTCCCGCCTTCACGGTGTGCCCATGTCTATTATTTAAGATCGAGGTACGCATTTCACTTCGCACTTCTGGAGGGTTGTACAACGTGAGTTAGGCACGCGGGTTGAGTTGAGTACAACATTTCATCCACAGACAGACGGACAATCAGAGCGCACTACTCATATATTGGAAGATATGCTTCGCGCTTGTATTATAGATTTTGGAGGTTCTTGGGATCAGTTCTTGCCACTTGCAGAGTTTGCCTATAATAGCAGCTACCAGTCGAGCATTCAGATGGCTCCGTATAAAGCAATATATGGGAGGCGATGTCGTTCGCCAATTGGCTGGTTTGAACCAGGAGAGGCTCGGTTGTTGGGTACTAATTTGGTACAGGATACCTTGGATAAGATCAAGGTTATCTAGGATCGACTTCGCACAGCTCAGTCTAGGCAAAAGAGTTATGCCGACTGTAAGGTTCATGATGTTGTATTCATGACTGGAGAAAGAGTATTGCTCCAGGTTTCACCTATGAAAGGTATAATGAGATTCGGAAAGAAGGGAAAGTTAAGCCCTAGGTATATCGGACAACTTTGAAATTCTTGAAAGGGTGGGTGAAGTAGCCTACAAGCTTGCACTACCACCTAGTTTATCAACAGTTTATCCGGTGTTCCATGTATCTATTCTTCAAAAATATCACGGTGACCCGTCCCATGTGTTAGATTTCAACTCAGTCTAATTGGACAAAGATTTGACTTATGAGGAGGAGCCGGTAGCTATCCTAGCCCGGCAGGTCCGACAGTTAAGGTCTAAAAGTTATCCCTCAGTTCGGATGCAATGGAGAGGTCATCCAATTGAGGCAGCTACCTGGGAGTTCGAGCCGGACATGCGAAGTAGATATCCCTACCTTTTCACAAGCTCAGGTATTTTTCAAACTCCGTTCGAGGACGAACGTTTGTTTTAGAGGTGGAGAATATGATGACCCAATATGCCATCTTTAATTTCAAATATTCATTTCTATGTTTTAAGACCTCGAAAAGCACTATTCAACATTCCTGGACTTGCGTGCGCAGTCCGTAAATTTTTCTGAAAAGTTTTTATATGAAAAATTGATTAAAATGTGAAATAGAGCTTTAAAACTCAATTGAGTTGACTTCGGTCAACTTTTTGAGCCAACAGATCCGGATCAGTATTTTGACAGTTCCAGTAGGTCCGTATCGTGATTTGGGACTTGGGCGTATGCTCGAAATCGAATTCGAAGTTCCCTAGCTCAAATTATCGGCATTTAACGGAAACTAGAAATTTAAAGGTTTAAGAATTCCTAAATTTGGTCATAATTGGGTTTGATTTTATCAAAAAAATAAAAGGTTTGATTTTATAAAGCTTGAATTTCTAAAGTTTGACCGGAGAATTGACTTTTGAGAAAACGATCCCAGAATGGAATTTTGAAGATTCCAATAGCTTCGTATGGTGAGTTCGGACTTAGGCACATGTTCGGATTTGGATTTGGAAGTCCGTAGGAAAATTCAGCGCATTTTTGCGAAAGTTGGAAAATAGAAGATTTTTGGAAAGTTTGATCGGGAGTTGACTTTATTGATATCGGGGTCGGAATTTAATTTTGGAAATTGGAATAACTCCATCATGTCATTTATGACTTGCATGCAAAATTTGAGTTCATTCCGAATTGATTTGGCATGTTTCGACGCGAGTTATAGAATTGAAAATTTCATAAACTCATAAGTCCGAATCGACGCGCGATTTGTAGTTTTGCCGTTGTTATGTGTGATTTGAGACCTCGTCTAGGCCCACAATATGTTTTTAGACTTGTTGATGTGTTCGGACGGGGTCCCGAGGGGCTCAGGTGAGTTTCGGACCATTGTTAGGTCATTTTTAACTACTGGTTTTTGACAGCAATGTGCGAAATTTCTAATGCGCAGAGCTGACTTTGGAAGCTTATATCTCGCAATCTATAAGGAATCTGGAAGATATCAAAACAAGAAAGTTGTAGCTCTTTGATTCTAGTTTCCAAAAAGATAAACAATTCATTATTTGGATATTTTTACAGAAAGTTATGTTTGATTGACTGAAGGCTGGTAATGTAGTTTTTGTTTGCCTTTCAGTGTGTATCGTCTAAAATTACTGATGCACATGGCTGACTTTGGAAGCTTATAACTCGCAATCTATAAGGAAGCTAGAAATCATCAAAACATGAAAGTTGTATCTCTTTGATTCTAGTTTCTAGAAAGATAAATCATTCATCATTTAGACATTTGTGCAGAACGTTATGATAAATTAACTGAAGGCTGGTACCACAATTTTTGGCTTGAAAATTTTGAGACAAGTCGCATCTCACAGATGCGACTTGCCTGGACTGAAAATATATGTTCGGAGTCCGACATTTTTGTTCATTTTTAGAGTTTTTGACCTCGATTTTGGGCGATTTCAGAGGCATTTTTCACGAGTTCGAGTTGGGTAAGTATTCTTTATCCGAAATTAATTATATTTCATGATTCACACTCATTTACATCATGAATCTGTAACTACCCGACTTGTTATTGTAAGAATTTATGCCCGTTCAACGACTTAAGGTCTCGAGAAGCTTCGTAATATGTATTGTGACCCGCGTGTATTGTCGAATTTGATTTTCGGAAGATTCGGAATTTAATTTAAAGAACAATTCTCATTTTTAAAACTTAAATGGAAAGAGTTGACCGGAGAGTTGACTTTTGAGTAAACGACCTCGGAATGGAATTTTGATGATTCCAATAGCTCCGTATAGTGATTTTAGACTTAGGAGCGTGTCCGGAAAAGTTTTTGGAAGTCCGTATTGAAATTTTGCTTGAAATGGCGAAAGTTGATTTTTTGGGAAGTTTGACCGGGGAGTTGACTTTTTGATATCAGAGTCGGAATCTAGTTCTGAAAATTTTCATAGATCTGTTATGTCATTTATGACTTGTGTGCAAAATTTGAGGTCAATCAGAATTGATTTGATACGTTTCGGCACAAAATTTAGAAGTTGAAAGATTTGAAAACTCATAATTCGATTCGATGCGCGATTCGTAATTTCGGCATTGTTTGGCATGGTTTGAAGCCTCAACTAAGTTCGTATTGTATTTTGGGACATGTTGGTATATTTGGTTAAGGTCCCGAGGGACTGAGTGGATTTCGGAAGGTTAACGGAATGAATTTCGGACAAAAGGAGCTGTTGGAATTGTTCTGCTGCAGAAGCTGTTTTTGGACAGCAACTGGTACAATCGCAGAGCCGACTTTGGAAGCATATATCTCGGAATTTATAAGGAATCTGAAAATTTTCAATACATGAAAGTTGTAGCACTTTGATTCTACTTTCTAGAGATTTAAAAGATTCATCATTTGGACATTTTTACAGAAAGTTATGGTCGACTGAATGAAGGCTGGTAAAGCAGTTTCGCTAGATATTTTTGATGCATGGAGCCGACTTTGGAAGCTTATATCTTGGAATCCATAAGGAATCCTAAACGTTTTAAAACATGGAAGTTGTAGCCCTTTGATTCTAGTTACAGAAAGTTAAATCATTCATCATTTGGATATTTTTACAGAAAGTTATGGTCGACTGAATGAAGGCCAGTAAAGCAGTTTTGCCAGAAAAATTTGGTTGGAAAGTTGAAGTCGGTGGTCGGATTCCAACCATTAGATTGGCGAAACTGCCATACCAAATTCAATTACACGTAACAGAAAAATTTACAGAAAGGTATGGGTGGACGCGTAATTGAATGGGGAGTTTCGTCGGATTCCGAGACGTGAGTCCACATGCGATTTTTGAGTTAAATTTTAGATTTTGTTGGAAAATTAGTATTTTCATATGGAATTAATTCCTATAATTAGTATTCACTGAATTGAATTAATTTGGTTTGATTTGAGCTATCTGGAGGTCAATTCAAGCAAGAAGGAGATTTTGGAATATCGGCATAACTTCAAAAAGGTAAGTATCTTGCCTAACCTTGAGTGGGGGAAATTCCCCTTAGGCATTGAGTCTTATGTGCAATTTGTGTAATTGAAAACCATGTACGCAAGGTGACGAGTACGTACTTGGTTTATATGTGCAAATTACATTGGTTAAGATCCTTAGACGCCCTTATGTATTAATTGGAAATTACTGACACTTATTAAATCCTTTAATTGTCTTGCCTAAATCCTTGTTTTGTTGGATTTGTTTTTATATGATGATTTGGTATGATTGCCACCTTGATTTTTATGTGAAATATTATTTTGTTGAGTTGTTCACTCCCAGATGTATTTGTTAAGCTTTTGTGCACATTATGGTCGAGCCATGGGCTCCTTATTGTGGAAAATAATGTATTGTTGAATTTTGTGATAAATTGTAATACTTGAGCACTTGAGGTGCAATTTATGAGATGTGATATTGGCACGTTATATTGTGGGGAAGTTTTGTTGGGGTCTTTGCACGAGTTTTCTGCCATGCTATTATTACTATTGATTTATGCACATGCGACGTGACAAGGCGAGCTATATATATATATATGTGGGTTGCGCATGTGGCGAGACAAGGTGGGAATATTATTATGTGTGTGCGGCGAGACAAGGCGGATATTTACATTATTATTGCGCACATGGCGAGACAAGGTGGGCTATGTCTGGAATTGAATCGTGATGACTTGTGATAGCCTGGGGGCATTGTTGTTGTTGCATATGTATTTTGGGACTACGATGTGGTACCTCGATAGATCCCCTTGTCTTGCATATTTATTTTGGGACTACGAGGCGGTACCTCGAGAAATCCCCCTGTCTTGCATATTTACTTTGGGATTACGAGGCGATACCTCAGGAGATCCCCATGTCTTGCATATTTACTTTGGGACTGCGAGGCGGTACCTCGGGAGATCCCCTTGTCTTGCATATTTGCTTTTGGGACTACGAGGCGGTACCTCGAGAGATCCCCTATTGACCATTTACTTTTGGGACTACGAGACGGTATCTCGGTAGTGCCCTTTTGTTGACATCCCTCTATGGTTGCACTTGCCTTTGGTTATTTTGTATTTCCGTGATAGGAAAATCCATGTGAGCTACCGTGATATATTATTTTATTTTATTATGTGTTTGTGTTCCTTGTTATATTGTGTTGTCTTGGGCTTTTTAGTACGAGACTCTGAAGATTTATATTCCTGGTTTTTATCGATTTTTGATGACTGAGTTGTTTTAAATAAAAAAAGTTACTATTATATTTTGAATTAATAAGTTTTACATCCGAAGCAATAGATTATCTGATGTTTTATTTAAATTGAAATGTAATTTTTCTTCATTCCAACTATTTCTAAAATAAACTCATTTCTTTGTTGAATTCTTACTCGGTTTAAAAATGATAACCTTACTTATTGAAAATAAATTAATCGTGCGGATTTTATGTATAGACATATTTGGCATGAGAGCTATCCATGCGGTTGTGATAGAGATATGGGCACGAGGTGCCGTGGAAATATGAAAGTGTACTAAGACCCGTATTTTTATGATTATGAGATGAGGTGTCACAAGGTGACTTTTATTTGAAAGGATTATATTGGAAATAATATCTATTTGAAGGAATTATATTAGAAAGAGATTTATGTGAAATTTTTTTATTTCTGAAGAGTATTATTTGAGAAGCATATAGTCGAAAGATTTATATTTGAAGGACTTGATTTAATTGGTTATACTTGTATATATTATTTGTTGAGCAATATTTATGGTGTTCTTGTTGCCCTGCTGTGTATATCACTGGTTAATTATTGTTGCCATAATTATTATTTGTTTCTTGTTATTTTTGTATACTATATTGCACAGATTATTAGACTAGTGAGTGTCTTGACTGTACCTCGTCACTACTCCACTGAGGTTAGTCTTGATACTTACTGGGTACCGATTGTGGTGTACTCATACTACACTTCTGCACATTTTTGTGCAGAGCCAGGTATTGGAGATATCGAACTCGGACAGAGTTAAAGCGTAATCGTAAGGACTCGAGGTAGAGCTGCTTGGTCGTCGGAGTCCCTTGGAGTCTTTCCATTTTATTGTACTGTCAACTCTTATTCGAACAGTATTGTATATTCGATCTTTGAGATCATTGCATGTATTCAGTTAGAGTTCGTGACTCAGTATTACCAGTCTTGGGAAGGTGTTATAATTATTTCCATTGTTGGTTTCGGAAAATAAATGGCTTAAATTATAATTGTAATCGGCTTACCTAGTCTTAGAGACTAAGTGCCATCACGACGCCTGTGGTGGAATTTTGGGTCGTGACAGAATCCGTGAATTTATGGGGAAAAAATCAGATTTTTATAAAATCTTCCAAAAACGAAAATTTAAGATTTTGAAGCCAATCCGAAGTCAGAATTCGATAATTTTTGTATGGTTGAACTCGTATCGGAACGGGTGTTCGGATTTCGTAAGTTTTTCTGGGATTCGAGACGTGGGTCCCACTGTCGGTTTTTGAAATGAATTTCGGATTTTAATTCGGAAAATTAGTAGTTTCATATGGAATTAATTGCTACGATTCGTGTTAAGAATATTAAATTATTTGTGACTAGATTTGAAGTTTTCAGACATGAATTCGCGAGGCAAAGGTTTATTGGAATCTCGAATTTGGTTGCGAAGCGAGGTAAGTGTCATGGTTAACCTTGACTTGAGGGAATTGAGCCCTTGAATTATTGTTACGTGAATTTCATGTGTAACGACGTATAGGCGAGGTGACGAGTGCCTATACGTCATCAAATTGATTGTTTGCACATTTATCTTGAAATCATAAATTATTTTAAATCATTAATTAATTATTATATTAATTATTTCTCCCATAATCCCCGCTCAATATTATGCCTTGAATCCATGCTATATTTACTACATGCTTATTTGATTTATGTGACTTAATTGTTACTTGACATTTAGCATACTAAATATTAAATTGCTTATTTCCTCCTTAATTCCCACAATAAATTTCTACTTATCATCACTTGTTTCTAAATAAATCATAATTATTATATGCTTGTTATCTTATAATTTCATATTAATTGTTGCATTTATTGGAATAATTTCTTTTATAAGAATTTGTAAATTATATTATTGAGGAGCGGGTTGCACGTCGCAACAAAAATGAAAGTGATTATATTGAAGGAGTGGGTTGCACGCCGCAACAGAATTGATTGAAAGTGAATATATTGGAGGAGCGGGTTGCACGCCGCAACAGAATTGATTAAAAGATATATTGAGGATCGGGTTGCACGACGCAATAAAATTAAATGAAAATGAATATATTAAGGGATCGGGTTGCACGCAGCAACGGAATTGAATATGAATAAATTGTGGGATCGGGTTGCACGCCGCAACAAAAAGTGATTTAAGTAATAATTGGTTATGACTGCCGAGTTGGCTTGATTGTTGATATGATTTACCGGTTTAATTTCTATTCATGTTCTCCTATATTGTTGTTATTATTATTATTGCGTACAGGTTAATGTAAGTGACTTGCCTTAGCCTCGTCACTACTTCGTCGAGGTTAGGCTCGACACTTACTGGGTACATGGGGTCAATTGTACTCATACTACACTCTGCATGTTGTGCAGATACCAGAGTTGGTCCCAGCGGCGTACAATAGATTTGCTCGGATTCAGCTATCCACAGAAGACTTGAGGTATAGTTGCACGGCGTTCGCAGCTCTGAAGTCCCCATGTACTTTATTTTAGCTGTGTATTTCTGTCAGACGGCTTTATTTTCATTCGGACCCTTATTTGTATTATTCTAGAAGCTCATGCATTTGTGACACCAGTTCTGGGATGGTATTTAGACATCACTATTATTATGGTTTACTCACTTTATTTCTGATTGTATTCCACTTATTAGTTTCTTTATTATTAATTAAATTAAATTGTTAAAAAATGGTTAAAAGTATTCTAATGTTGGCTTGCCTAGCAAGTGAAATGTTAGGCTCCATCACAGTCCTGAAGGTGGAAATTTCGGGTCGTGACAAAAACTTTCACCTCTTCATCAACTGATAGAGTTAAATGGCATACACAAGGCCCTCGTTTTTTGCGTTCAACTTATTTTCGTAAGAATCCTCTTTTAACTTATTGCTCATTTTTTATCAACGCATAACTTATTCCTAGAGAATTAACGAAAATTGCACTTGCAAAGTTTGTCTCCTTCAAACAAATACTTTCAATAATTAGTATAATTTTTTGTATAAACTGTACTAATACATAAAATGCATGCATGTATGAATTTGAGGAATGATTTCACTGACTCAGATTCCTATCTCCGTACTACATAAAAAATCTCTCAATACATACACACACATATATACATATATATGTATGTACAGAAAAATAAACCATTGATCATTTGGACATTTGTACAGAAAATTATGATCGATTGACTGATTTTACGACCCAACTCCATGTCAGGACGTGATGGCGTCCAGTACCGTTGCTGGACAAGCCAACAGTGAACAACTTAGTGATTTCCCATTCTTTTTTTTTTTTAAAGAAATTCTAACATTTAGCTTTACTTACATTTAAAGCATTTGATGAATAAAGGATTTTTAAGGCAAACAACGAAAACATCTAAAAGCAGTTATAACTATTGAATTACAACCCAAAAATTAAAGTCTACTAATACATGCCAAAATCTGGTGTCACAAATGTGTGGGCAACTAGTTGAATATACAAAAGATGGCTATCCTACTGTCTGAAACAGAATAGACATATAAAACAAAAGAGAAACTCCGGCATGCTGCTGAACGGCTCAGAAGGGCACCTCACCGTGAAGTCTCGATCCAAAATCAGGTATGTGCGCCGGACGGGTAACTAGATGCACCAGCCTCAGATCCTGTACAATTAAGTACAAAAGTATAATATGAGTACATAAAATAATATGTACCCAGTAAGTATCCTGCCAAACCTCAAAGACGTAGTGACGAGGGATCGACTTGACACTTACTAGGCCAATAATAATGTAATTTAAAGCATTATACTAAGAATGGAAATTGTAAAGGATATTGTCAGTTCAACAACAGGAAAAGATAAGTCCTTCTTTCATAATTATAACTTAAATTTCAGTAATACCATTTAGCAACTTACATTTCAAGGCATTAAACAGAATAAACCATGGAAAATTCCAAATAATTAGCATGCGCATTTATGTCGAGGTCGTATGGCTCGATCCAACAAGATATTTAAACTGTGCACTACCAAGGATCGAACGGCGCGAACCGTGGATGCATCTATTTTTCCCGCTCGCGAATCTGTAACGACCCGACTTGTCGTTTTAAGAATTTAAGCCCCGCCTGGCGGCATAAGGCCTTGAGCAGCTTCTTATTATGTGTATTGACTTGCGTGCATGGTTGAATTCAGTTACCGGATGATTTAGAGTGTTTTGGGTACTTGGTCCCCAAAACGGAAGCTTAAGTCTTAGAATTTTTACCGTAGTCGGAACTGTGTGAAGACTACTCCGGAATGGAATTTTGATGATGTCAATAGCTCCATATGGTGATTATGGACTTAGGAGCGTATCCGGAAAATTATTTGGAGGTCCGTAGAGGAATTTGACTTGAAATGGCGAAAGACGAATTTTTGGGAAGTTTGACCGGGGGGTTGACCTTTGATATCGGGGCCGGAATCCAATTATGGAAATTGGAGTAGCTTAGTTATGTCAATTATGACTTGTGTGCAAATTTTGAAGTCATTCCAGATTAATTTGATGTGTTTCGGCACAAGATATAGAATTTAAAATTTCAAAGTTCATTAGGCTTGAATTGGGATATGATTCATGGCTTTGATGTTATTTGATATGATTTGAGGCCTCGAGCAGGTTCGTGTTATGTATTGGGATTGGTTGGTGCAATTGGACGGGGTCCCAGGGGCCTCGGGTTTGATTCGGGGTGATTCCGGACCAAGTTTGGGTGTTTTGATGCTGCTGGTTGGTGGTTCTGGTGTTGTTCTTCGCATTCGCGAGGAGCCTCTCGCATCCGCGAAGAAGGATTTTTCTGTTAGGACTTTGTTCTTCGCGTTCGCGAAGAAGGAAATTTTGTTATTCGTCGTCTGACTTTAGAGGCTCATATCTCGCAATCTATAAGGAATTTGGAGATGATCCAAAAATAAATGTTGTAGCCCTTTATGTCTAGTTTTCAGAAAGGTAAGCCATTTGTCATTTGGAGTTGTGTACAAAATGTTATGGTGGATACAATTGGTTTAAATTTAAAATTTGGAAGTCGATTTGTTATTGGAATTCGATAAAATTGGTATGGTTGAACTCGTATCGGAATGGGTGTTCGAATTTCATGAAAATTATGTCGGGTTCCGAGGGGCGAGCTCCGCATTGAATTTTGTTGACTTTTTGGAATAAATTTTTAAGTCGACATATTATTATCCGGAATTATTTCCGATGAATTTTAATGAAGTTATACAATTAATTTTGATAGATTTGAGCTGTCCGGAGTTCAATTCAAGCAAGAAGGCAGTGTCTTACTTAACCTCGAGTGGGGGAATTACCCTTTAGGCATCTAGTCTTATGTGCTATTTGTGAAATGTGAAAAGCCGTGTACGCGAGGTGACGAGTACGTACTCGGCTTATATGTGTAAATTTTATTGAGTTAAAGTCCTGAGCATATTGTGCGGTAAATTGGATAATTGTTGGTATATATTTAATCATCTAATTGTCGTGCCTAAATCCTTGTTGTTGTTGAATCTGTTGTTATATGACAATTTGATGTGATTATTACTTGAAATATTTATGAAATTTCGTGAGTATTGTTGGTTTAATATTTCTTGGAAATAAATTCCAAAATAAATTTTCTTATGCAAATAATAATTTAAGCGAGCTTAAGAATAAGTGTTAATATAATTATCTAAATTTGCATTAATGAAGGTTTTGCTTTATGCCGAGTAATTTCTATATCTATTGATTATTTTTGGGTGTTATATACATTGTGTGGAGCCTTGGGCTCTTTGTTGTGAAACTAATTGATTTTGATATATATTTGGAATTTGGTTGTGGCCATTGGGCAAATTGTGATATGAATTAATTTTATTATGTTGTTGTGATAATTACCCTTGTAAATTGTTGTATTGTGTGAGTTGTTATTTTGGGGAGATAAGTGTAGCATTTCACCGTTGATATTATGTAGTTATAAGGGTGGCATTTCACTGTTGTGTTTGTTGGAATATTGTCTGGGCGGAGCGATAAGGGTGGCTATAGGAGCGATAAGGGTGGCTATTGGTATTGTCTGGGCGGAGCGATAAGGGTGGCTATAAGAGTGATAAGGGTGGCAATAGGAGCGATAAGGGTGGCTATTGCCAGGGATGATATGTGATGATGTGGGTTGTGGTGTTGATAATTTTCATGTGAAGTTGTGATTTTCTTGTGTTTACTTTTATACCTTATGCAATTTATCTTGTTGTTGGTAAATTGATAACAATCTGATTTATGTTAAAATTGAGAGCCTATGGCTATTGCCAGGCGGTTTATAAAATGAAATGTGGGTACGAGGTACCGTGAGTAAATAATGAGGATATTTGGCAAGTGAATTGTCCGTGCAGTTGTGATATGAAATGTGGGCACGAGGTGCTTTGATGAAATGATAATGATAATTGGCATGTGAATTGTCCGTGCAGTTGTGATATGAAATGAGGGCGCGAGGTACCGGGAAAATATGATAATTTAATTATGGACACGAGGTGCCGTGAAAATATGAAAAAGGGCCGAGACCCGTATTTTTATGATTATGAAATGAGGTGTCACATGGTGACTTTTTAATTAAAAGAATTATATTCAAAATATTTATTTGGAAGGATTTTTACTTAGAAAGTATTATATGAAAAAATTATATTTGAAAGATATTTATTTGAGGAAATTATATTTGAAAAGATTTATTGAAAGAATTATATTTGAAAAATAATTATTTGAGAAAATTATATTTGAAAGAGAGTTATGTGGAAGAATTATATGTGAAAGACATTTATTTTAAGGGCTTGATTTAATTGGGTTTAATTGTGTTTATTAATTGTTGAATAATATTAATGGTATTCTTGTTGTCTGTTGTGCATATCACTGGTTGTTTTATCCTGCCCTTATTATTATTTGTTTCCTATTATTTTGTATATTATATTGCACAGGTTATTAGACTAGTGAGTGTCTTGACTGTACCTCGTCTCTACTCCATTGAGGTTAGTCTTGATACTTATTGGGTACCGACCGTGGTGTACTCATACTATACTTCTGCACATTTTTGTGCAGAGCCAGGTATTGGAGACATCGGACTTGAGAAGAGTTAGAGCGGGATCGTAAGAATTCAAGGTAGAGTTGCTTAATCATCGTAGTCCCTTGGAGTCTTTTCATTTCATTGTACTGTTAATTTTAATCAAACAATATTGTATATTCGGTCCTCGTGATCATTCCATGTATTCAGTTAGAGTTCGTGACTCAGTACTACCAGTCTTGGGAGGTTATACAGTCATATTTGTTCCGCTGTTAGTTTTGGTTATTTATTTAATTAAAAAATATGGCTCCAAAAATGTAATTGAAATCGGTTTACCTAGTCTTAGAGACTAGGTGCCATCACGACGACTATGGTGAGATTTTTGGGTCGTGACAGAATCATACATGCGACGCGATCAAACATAATTTAAGGAATTACCCCGCTCGCGAATCATACATGCGACGCGGTTACACAAAGAATCTCATACATTTTTATAGTACTCTCCCATTCTTTTCAAAATACGACATTCGAATGAAAACTTTTAAGATCCCATTATTTTTCCTCAATTCCAAATTCCTTTTGAAACATTTAATAAGCACACTCCATTCCACCTAGGCAAACGATATACACAAAGCAATAATCATATCAACAAGGCATGGTGTAAGCCTAAGACTACCCAGACATAACAGGAATAGTAGCTATGTACGGACTCTCGTCACTCAGTGCGTACGTAGCCCCCCCTCCCAAACATCAACATATATGCATTTAGTTTACCTATGGGGTAATTTTCCTCTTAAAAGGTTAGAAAGGAGACTTACCTCGTCTCGAAGCCTACTTCCCAATTCAAGAACGCGCTCAAATCTCCAAATTTGACGCCAAACGACTCGAATCTAGTCAAATATTACATAAACTAATCAATCTATGCTCAAAGGTTCATAACTCTACCATTTAAGTGATTACCCAACTTAAATTGTAAGATTCCTAAAATTGACCCCGGGCCTACATGCTCGAATTTGCGGAAAGTTTTAAAGAAAGTTGTTACCCATAACCTTAGGAACATAAATATATGATTTTTACTAAATTCCATAATGAATTTTTTGGTTAAATCCCATTTTTATCAAAAACCTAGGTTTTCATCTAAACCCGTAATTTTCACTAATTTATATGTTATAACCTACCCATAAACCATGTATTTAACTCACATTTGATAGGAATTACTTACCTCAACTAGTTGATGGAAATCCCCTCTCTAACCAGCTCAAAAATTGCCCCCAAGAAGAGTAAGAAGTGAGCAAAAGTGCTCAAAGTCCGATTTAAAACACACTGCCCTTCAGCGACTTCCGCACCTGCGACTCCGCTTCTGCGGACAACTCGTGCAGGTGCAGATCAAAGCCAGGCTGCCTCATCTTGCTTCTGCACCCAGGTGATCGCACCTGTTGCCATGCATCAGTGACAAACGACGTGCATCTGCGACACTACCCGCTCCTGCGATGCCTGCCTTCGCACCTGCGCTTTCGTAGGTGCAGTCCTTCTTCTGCTTCTGTGATGGATGGGCAGCCTATGCTGGGACGCATCTCCGATCATGGGCTTGCACCTGCGAACTCGCACCTACAGCTGACCAAGCGCAAGTGCGATTATGACAGCAGCTGGAGCTTCAGCTTTGGCTTCCAAATTCCAACTTGGTCTGAGCCTCATCCGATTGACACTCGGGGCCCCCGGGGACCCGTCCAAATGTACCAACAAGTTTGAAATCAGAAAACGGAATCACTCGAACTCTCAGAACGCCCGAAATAACATTAAAACTAAGAATCACACCCTAAAACCAATTGAATCAAACTTAAGAACTTCAAGTTCTTCAATTTACTTCCAAAAATAACACTACGGAACTATTCCCGGTCTCGGAATTCCATTTGGATCTCGATATAAAAAAAAACCGCTCCAAACTAAATTTTAAAGAACTTCTAAAACCTTCAAGAACCAACTTTCACTATTGGGCGCCAAAATGCTCCCGGGTAATTTAAAACCCGATCCGAACCTACGCCCAAGTCCGAAATCATCATACGAACCTATTAGAACCGTCAAATCCCGATTTCGAGGTCGTTTACTCAAACTGTTGACCGAAGTCAAACTTGGCCTTTCAAGCCAACCTTAAGGAACCAAGTGTTCCGATTTCAACCCAAACTCTTCCAAATCCCGAACCAACCATCCCCGTGTCACGCCCCATTTTTTCTTTCTCGCAAAAATCGGGCTTTGACGTCGTGAAAACTCTTTTAAAAGGAAGGGATGTTAAAATAGAAAGTCAGCACCTAACAATTTTTAAGGTGCGTTAGGGAACCTATTTTGCAAATAACTCTGGATTAACCAGTTCGCATCACCAAAGATCGGGTAAGGGCTCAAATTACCTTGAGGAGAAGGTGTTAGGCACTCCTCGAGGTCTACAACGATGGGTCTCGGCCGAACTCAAATTATATGAATTAGTCTAAGAGGAGGGAAGCAATTTGGACAAATGAAGTTATTGACATTAAACAAAGGTGGAGGGGAACCTAAGTGTTTTAGCCTAAAGGATCACCTCGTGCAACATAAATAATACTTCATAACTCCCTAAAGATGGGGTGTTACTCATATTATTCAGCAGGCATAGACTATCATCTCCTTCTACCTGATTACTATCTTTAAGTTGTTTACCTAAAGCGTACTAGTTAATTCTAAGTCGTACCCTATGCGTGCACTACCCGTCCCATGCCTATGGTCCAGGAGGCATTTGGACCTCTATTTCAGGGTGGTTCTAGACTTTAAATTAGGTTGCTCAAAAGGAAAAATGCTAGGCGACATGCAAAACATTTAGGACTTTCACATATAAGCAAATAGGGGCTCAAGTTAACCTCTGCATCTAGATAACAAATGCACGCCAAACTGATTAACATTGACATATTGCAGATTTTAATAAGTTTGCAGAATCCTATAGGCAGGATCTCTATGTGATGATGAATTCAATATCGTATATGTGGTGCTGCTGTCCCAAGTTAACTGATTTACAGATTATGGGGAGTTAGGAAACCTATAGACGTGATTTCTAAGCGACTATACAGTATAGGAGTATTTGTTATTACACGTTGATTATTGAGACTACATGTAATAAGTTAATAAACTTATAGACATGATTTCTAGGTGATTTACGTAGTTGGGACAATAAACCTATTGGAAATGCTCAAAATTACTTATGCCCCCTAATAATCGCGTGGATAACAACGTTTGAAGAGCGAGTAGAAAGGTCCTATAGGCATGATTTCTAGAGACTGGCGATTGGGACTGATTCTCATATATTTAGCTCTTATAGGCATGCTTTCTAAAGAATGACAGTTTGAGCTGATTTTATACATATTTAGCTCCTATAGGCATGCTTTCTAGATGGGCAGTATGATGCAATAGCGAATTTAAGTAATTAAAATCCTACAGGCATGATATCTATTGAGCGTGGTGCAGATTGAAAAGGTTGTTATTAGCATTTATTCCCTATATGCATGATATCTAATAATCGGACAGAAGTCTACATAAGAGCAGGTAAGACATTTAGTCAAATGATCATGCTTTTGAATAATGTGCAGGTATTAAACAAGTTAAGTGAAGTGTGTGATTTCCTATAGGCATGGTTTCTAAGTCGTCGAAGTAGATATTATACATCCTATAGGCATGCTTTCTAGTAAACAACTGAGTAGTCATGCAAAGTGATCACTTCATATGGATATGCTGTCTATAACCACGCAACAGTAGACATAGCGTCTGAATAGAAACAAGAAGGGTGTGTGTGTGCTTCTCCTAATATCATGATTTCTATAGGGCTCATGTAATCGGAGAACACATATAGCAAACATATTGTCAAGTCCTATTGTCATGTTATCTACCCATGGCATGTAGATATAGAATTCTACCCATTCCATTCTCACTAACACCCCAATTGTTTATACAAAGTATTATTACAGGCCCAGATTAACAAGTAAAATAGTAATATTACATGGCAATAGATGGGCCTATAGCAGGCCCAAATAAACAACTAAATACCCAGCCTTGCTGGGCCTTCAACATTTTCGGCCTAGCATACCACACAATCACAGGTCCATAGGGGAGTTCAGACCCCTTTAGTGAGCCACAACACCAAATATTGCATCACTTGGAATCAACACAATACATGATAGGGAGGTAGGGTATCAGGGATAGTTTTTTAGAAGTTGAAGAATGACTAGAGCCTAACCCTAGTGTGTCAGAGTTCACAAAGGCCTCAATTGGACCCCGAGTAGTGCTCACACTAGGGAGGCCAACAACAGAGCCTAGATAGCCTTGGATTTCAGCCGGCTAGGAATAGGAATTTAGAATGTCAAAGTAACAAGTAAGTAGGGTAGATAGAAATCACTGAACTGATCATACAACACAAATAGTCAAGCAAGCCAGTAGGTTCAGCAAGGTGCACATAGCAAAGTATCACAGAAGCAAACATCATAGGAATTAGGAGAAGAGACAAGTTTGCAAGCATACATAGGTTACACTGGTGGACATCTAAGGGTCTAAATTAAACTTAGTCTAACCTAATACCACATTAATCAACATTTGAACACAATAGAGGGATACACATGTTGATAACCACAGAAAGGAGAGAACAGTAGATAGACCAAAACATACTAGGAAACATGTTATCACAGGAGTCTTAGAAAATAGAATTAGAAATCCAGGATAGCATGAAACGAGTTTGAACAGGTCTTGAAACACTCCAATATACACAGGATTCATTGAAAGTTCATTTAAGTAAAGGGGTTCTCATAGAATTAGGGCATTATCTAAGCATAACATGCAAAACAACATACAACCACAATACTAAAGTCCAAATTAACATGTTAAGATGCTACATGAGTATAGAACTAATCCTAGTAGATAAGAGATCACAGGGTGCAGATTATGGTGAAGCATGACACGAACAATAGACTATTCTCAGGAATCAATTAACACAGAATGATATCAAAGATGAACACCATCAGAGTTGAACCAGAGTTCAGATACATGTACAGAAAGAAGGAAAGAAATTAAACATTATGAAGGTTTAAACACTAACCAGTAGCAGAATTAAAAGAGTGCAAAGTGTAGTAGAAAAAACCCCAAATCCCCGATGTTTCAGAGTTCACAAGAGCCTCGAGAATGGGCCCCGAGCAGTGCTTGCACCGGAGTAGGTTGTTCAACAATTTAGAGAGCAGTTAAGCGAAAACAAGAAAGAACAGAGTCCACAGTAGCAAGAACCCAGAATTTCTGGCCTTGGCTTTCAGCCGTCCAGGAACCAGAATATAGAACAAGACTATTTAGAGAACAAAGCGCGATAACTTCAGTTTTTGTAAACCTTCACGGTTCAAGTACGTCTCAAAAGGGGAATGGGGAGGGGTTTATATAATAGTAGAAATTAACATCCAAACAAGGAAAATCATCAATCAAGCACGAGAAAGGAAAGAATCATCAAATGCAATCAAATCAGTAAGGAAAAGAGAGAAAATCCCAAACCCTAATTTTAGGGAAAGTGTAAAATCGGCAAAAATCTAAAAAATAAATAAAAGGTAAAAATCACACGCTGTATAGAATAGGATGAACATAGACAGAAATACCTTTTAAAATCAAAGGATTGAACCAGATTTGGTTTGATTTAAAAGAATCTGAAACCCTAATTTTAGGGTGAGTAGGAATCACGGATATACACAGAGATTCATACCATAAAAGAACAAGAATGAACATAGACGGAAATAGGCCAAGGAACTGAACCAGCTTTGGTTCGACGTTAATGAAATCCACTTGCCATGTTTGAGAAAGCGGTATATAGAAGGTTTCAGTACCAGGGTGAAGTAGAATATGGCAAGAAACAGCCACGTAACCCCATGTCCGGTGGGATTAGGAAAGAAAATTTGGGGGGGAAACACTAGGGTTTGAGAGATGGGAGATGAGAGGATTCAAGGGCGGCGGGCGGTGAGGAATTGTTAGGGTTAGGGGAGTTTGGTTAATTAAAAAGGGATGGGGTAATATGGGTCGTTGATCTCGGAGATCAACGATCATGATTAGTCGGGGGTTCTGGGTCGGGTTGGTTAATTGGTTGGGTCGGGAGGTTATTTGGTTTGGGCTCAAAGGTTATTGGGCTGGGATTGGGTAGTTTTAGGTCCAAATATAGGTTAGCATTAGGCTATTATTTAAATACCTAGTATTTTATCAATAAATAATTTGTAAAGGTAATTAATAAATATCAAAAATATCATTTGTGAATGAAAATGATTAAAAATAATTATTTAACATTATAAAAATATAAAAAAGTTATTTTCTGCATAAATAATGTAATTATATATGCATATGGGCTATTGTTGCAAAATATGCAATTTGGCCCTAAAAATACAAATATAATTATAAGAAATGCCCTGAAATGCCCTGAAAATATTTAAAACCTCATTTTGGTATAAATGATTAGATCCTCATAAAAAATAATAATTTGGAGGGTAATTATTAGATATTTATATAATAAAAATGCAGAAATAAATTGATTTAAAGTCTTTAAAAAATTATGGAAAATTATGAAAAATACTTATGTATGCTTTTAAATCAAATGATGATGCATATGCGCTATTTTGAAGGTATAATATATATATATATATATATATATATATATATATATATATATATATATATATGGAAAATGTGAGGGAAATATTGGGTATCAACACCCCGCAAGTCATAAATCAGTAAAAGCATGTACGGAAAGTCTTATTTAGGAGAACGGGATTCTAGAAAGCAAAACGACCGGTCGGGTCGTTACATTCTCTACCTCTTAAACAAACATTTGTCCTCGAATGGGTTTAGATTCATACCTGGTGTGCTGAATAAGTGTGGATATCTGCTCCGCACGTCATCCTCGGATTCCCAGGTTGCCTCCTCGACTGGTTAGCCCCTCCACTGAACCTTTACCGCGGAAATCCTCTTGGACCTCAACTGGCGATTCTGCCTAGAAACAATAGCAACTGGATCCTCCTCATAACCCAAGCTAACATCTAGCTGAATAGTGCTGAAGTCTAACACATGTGACAGGTTGGCACGATACCTCTGGAGCATAGACACGTGAAAAACTGGATGAACCCCTGATAGGCTGGGAGGTAAAGCAAGCTCATAAGCAACTCCCCAACTCGCCTCAACACCTCAAATGGGCCTATAAACCTTAGGCTCAACTCTTCTTTCTGAATCTCATAATACCCTTCATCGGTGAGACTTTCAAGAGAACCTTCTCGCCTACCATAAATGATACATCACACGCCTTCTGATCCGCGTAACTCTTCTGTATGGATTGTGCTATGCGAAATTTCTCCTGAATCAACTTTACCTTTTCCAAGGTATCCTTCACCAGATCAATACCATATAACCTAGCCTCGTCGGGCTCAAACCACCCGATGGGAGAACGACATCGCCGACCATATAAAGCCTCAAATGGGGCCATCTCGATGCTGGACTGATAACTGTTGTTGTAAGCAAACTCGGCCAATGGCAAGAACTGATCCCACTGTCCCCCAAAGTCAATCACTCATGCTCTCAGCATGTCCTCCAATATCTGAACTATCCGCTCTGATTGCCCGTCGGTCTGTGGATGAAACGATGTGATGAGCTCTACACGGGTCCCCAACTCACTTTGTAGGCTCTCCAGAAATGTGAAGTGAACTGAGGGCCTCTATCTGATATGATGGAAACAGGTACACCGTGCAACCGAACTATCTCCTTAATATAAATCTGGTCTAATTTCTCTGAAGTATATGTAGTCACAACCGTAATGAAGTGTGTCGACTTGGTCAATCTGTCGACAATGACCCAAACTGCATCAAACTTCCGCAAGGTCTGCGGCAATCTAACTACAAAGTCCATAGTGATGCGCTCCCATTTCCACTCAGGTATAGTCATCTGCTGAAGTAGGCCACCTGGCCTTTGATTCTCATACTTGACCTGCTGGCAATTTAGACACTTAGCTACATACTCCACTATGTCTTTCTTCATCCGCCTCCACCAATAATGATGTCTCAGGTCACGGTACATCTTCGTAGCACCTGGATGAATAGAATACCGAGAACTGTGTGCCTCCTCTAGGATCCTCTCCCTCAAGCCATCGACATCGGGAACACATAGATGACCCTGGAGTCGCAGAACACCATCCTCGCCAATAGAAACTTCTTTAGCACCACCCTGAAGTACCTTCTCTCTAAGAACTGCCAAGTGTGGATCATCAAACTGCCGGGCCTTGATCTGCCCCAATAATGAAGACTGAGCAACAACACATGCAAAAACCCGGCTGGGCTCTGAAATATCTAACCTCACAAGTCTGTTAGCCAAGGACTGAATGTCCAAAGCTAGTGGCCTCTCCTCCGCCGAAATAAATGCCAAGCTACCCATACTTACTGCCTTCCTGCTTAAAGCATCCGCGACCATATTTGCCTTGCCCGGATGATAGAGAATGGTGATGTCATAATCTTTCAGTAACTCGAGCCATCTACGCTACCTCAAATTGAGATCCCTTTGCTTGAACAAATATTGTAAGTTGCGATGATCAGTATAAACCTCACATGGCACCCCATACAGATAATGTCTCCATATCTTAACGGCATAAACAATCACGGCTAACTCTAAATTGTGCACAGGGTAATTCTTCTCATAAATCTTCAGCTGACGCCAAGCATATGCAATAACTCACCTATCTTGCATCAATACACAACTCAAGCCGACGCGTGAAGCATCGCAATATACCGTATACATCCTCGAACTAGAAGGAAACACTAGAAACGGTGTTGTAGTCAAAGCTATCTTGAGCTTCTGGAAGCACGCCTCACAATCATCGGACCAACGGAATGGGGCACCCTTATGGGTCAATCTAGTCAAAGGTGTTGCAATGGATGAAAATCCCTCCACAAACCGGCGATAATAGCGTGCTAACCCCAAGAAACTCCTGATCTCAGTCGCTGAAGTGGGACGAGGCCAACTCTTAACTGCCTCAATCTTCTTGGGATCCACTTTAATACCATCTCCTGATACAACATGCCCCAAAAATGCCACAGACACTAACCAAAACTCGCATTTGGAGAACTTAGCATATAGCTTCTACTCTCGCAATGTCTGAAGTACCACTCTCAAATGCTGCTCGTGCTCCCCCAGGCTACGTGAGTAAATCAGGATGTCATCAATGAAGACAATGACAAAGGAATAAATATAAGGCCTAAACACTCTGTTCATCAAATCCATGAATGTCATTGGGGTATTAGTCAAGCCGAATGACATTACTAGAAACTCATAGTGACCATATCTGGTACGGAAGGCAGTCTTCGGAAAATCTGAGTCCCGAATCTTCAACTGATGGTACCCCGATCTCAAGTCGATCTTAGAAAACACCCTAGCACCTTGCAACTAGTCAAATAAATCATCGATACGCGGCAGCGGGTACTTGTTCTTGAGGGTAACCTGGTTCAACTGGAGGCAATCAATGCACATCCGCATAGTCCTATTTTTCTTCTTCACAAATAATACTGGTACACCCCAAGGCGATACACTTGGTCTCATAAACCCCTTTGCTAACAACTCCTCAAGTTGTTCCTTCAACTCCTTCAAATCTTTCGGAGCCATACGGTATGGTGGGATAGATACAGGCTGGGTGCCTAGAGCCAAATCAATACGGAAATCGATATCACGATCTGGCGGCATGCCTGGAAGGTTAGAAGGAAACACATCGGCGAACTCCCGGACTACTGGCACTGAATCAATCGCCGTAGACTCTAAGGTGGTGTCCTGAACATAAGCTAGATAATCCAAACAACCCTTCTCGACCATATGTCGAGCCTTAAGAAAAGAGATAACCCGACTAGTTGTACTAACCGAGGAACCCTTCCACTCCAATCTCGGTAATTTTGGCATCGCTAATGTAATATTCTTGGAATGATAATCAAGAATGGAGTGGTATGGGGATAACCAGTCCATGCCAAGGATGACCTCAAAGTCAATCATATCAAGTAGAAGAAGGTCCGCCCTAGTCTCATAACTACAGAATGTGACCATATATGACCGATAGATCCGATCCAAAACCATAGAATCGCCCACAGGAGTGGACACATAAACAGGAGTACCCAAGAAATTACAAGGAATATCCAGGAAATGAGCAAACAGAGATGATGCATAGGAATAGGTAGATCCTGGATCAAATAACACTGAAGCATCCCTACCGCAGACAGAAATAATACTTGTGATCACGGCATCTGAGGCCACTGCATCTGGTCTAGCCGGAAACGCATAGAATCTAGCTGGGGCGCCACCTGACTAGCCCCCGCCTACCTGACCTCCACCTCTAGGATGGCCTCTACCCACCTGCCCTCCGCCTCTGGGCGGCCGGACGGCTAGTATGGCTGCTGGAGCTGAAATCATGGGCTGCTGACCCTATTGTACTGCCTTGTCTCGAATCCTGAGGAAGGATCTCTTCATGTGACCTGGATCTCCACACTCGTAACAACCTCTCGGTACATAGACTGCTCCCCCGAAGTCTGACCCTGATAGCCTGGATACCCACTAGAAGAACCCTGAATGGCTGGTGGGCGGTATGAACTCTCTGTCATGGCGCTGAAATAAGCACTGGAAGAACCCTGATGAACTGGTGGACGATAATAACTCTCTGGCATATCACTAAAATAGGGTCATGCCGGAGCACCCCGAAGAGGTGGCGGTGCTGAATATATGGGCCTACTAAGCTAACACCTCTTGATCTAACCTCTGCCTCTAGACGGGGCACCTCTAAACTCTCTAGAAAAATGGGCCCTCTTGTCCTGCTGCATCTGCTCTCTACCCCTCTGGCGGTAGCCGTCAATCCACCGAGAAATCTCCACTACTAGCTGATAACCAGTACCCATCTCAACCTCGTGGGCCATACTAGCCCGAATATTGGGGTTCAACCCCGTAACAAATCTCTGCACTCTCTCTGCGTCCGTAGGAAGTATCATAAGTGCATGGCGAGACAACTAAGAAAACCTCGCCTCATAGTCGGTCACTGACATCTGACCCTGCTCAAGCTGCTCAAACTGATACCACAACTCTTCCCTCTCGGAGGGTGGAATATACCTATCCAGGAAAAGCTGTGTGAACTGGCTCCAAGTCATGGGAGGAGAACCTGCTGGTCTGCCAAGAAGATAAGACTGCCACCATCTACGGGCCCTGCCCTCCAACTGGAAAGTAGTGAAGTCAACCCCATGAGACTCCAGTATCCTCATGTTGTGCAGTCTGTCCCTGCACCTATTAATGAAATCATGGGCATCCTCATGACGCTCGCCCTCGAAGACAGGAGGGTGTAACCTAGTCCATCTGTCCAATAACTTCTGCGGATCGCCATCCGCAGTCAGTCTAGTCTCAGGTGCAGCTGCCGCAACTGGCTGGGCTCCGCCTACAGGTAATGCACACAGGGTCTGATATACAGTAGCTGCGTGCCCAGGAGCCTGAGCAGTAGGGGTCTGTGCTCCCCCTCCTACCTGAGATGTGGCTAGGTCCACTGGAAATAAACCAGCCTGAGTCATGGTATCCATGAACCGCATCATACGGCCCATGACCTCCGAAAGCCCGGTGTTGTTATGAAATCTACTGTGGTTGGCTCTGCAGCAGGCACCTCGCCCTACTCCTCACTAATGGGATCCTCCACCGGATTCGCTGGTGGTGCTACTGGGGAAGCTCTGGGTCGCCCTCGTCCCATACCTCGGGCCGGTGCCCTCCCCCGGCCTCTGCCTCGGCCTCTAGCAACGGGGGAGCAGCTCCTCCCGGGTCTGGAATGTCCGTCGTGTGCGTCCTTACCATTTGTGAGAGAATAGAAGAAGGAAATTTAGTATACTATCAATTGCACGATAGGAGATGAATAATGAGTGGTTTTCTAACACCCCATAGCCTCTCGAAGATAAGTAAGGACGTCTCCGCACCGATCCGCAAGACTCTACTAGGCCTGCCCATAACTTGTGAACCTAGTGCTCTGATACCATGTTGTCACGACCCAACTCCATGTCAGGCCGTGATGGCGTCCAGTTCCATTGCTGGACAAGCCAACAGTGAACAACTTAGTGATTTCCTATTCTTTCTTCTTCTTTTTTTTAAAGAAATTCCAACATTTAGCTTTACTTCATTTAGAGCATTTGATGAATAAAGGATTTTAAGGCAAACAACAGAAACATTTAAAAGCAGTTATAACTATTGAATTACAACCCAAAAATCAAAGTCTACTAATATGTGCCAAGATCTGGTGTCTCAAGTGTGTGGGCAACTAGTAGAATATACAAAAGATGACTATCCTACTTTCTGAAACAGAATAGACAGATAAAACAAAAGAGAAACTCCGGCATGCTGTTGAATGGCTCAGAAGGGCACCTCACCGTGAAGTCTCGGTCCAAAATCAGGTATGCGCACAGGGCGGGTAACTAGATGCACCAGCCTCAAATCCTGTACAATTAAGTACAGAAGTATAATATGAGTACTTAAAACAATATGTACCCAGTAAGTATCCCGCCTAACCTCGAAGAAGTAGTGACGAGGGGTCGACTTGACACTTACTAGGCCAATAATAATGTAATTTAAAGCATTATACTAAACATGGATATCATGAATGATACTGTCAGTTCAACAACAAGAAAAGATAAGTCCTTCTTTCATAATTATAACTTAAATTTTAGTAATACCATTTAGCAACTTACATTTCAAGGCATTAAACAGAATAAACCATGGAAAATTCCAAATAATTAGCATGCGCAATTATGTCGAGGTTGTACGGCCCGATCAAACAAGATATTTAAATTGTGCACTGTCGAGGGTTGAACAGCGCGAACCATAGATGCATCTATTTTCCCCGCACGCGAATCATACATGCGACGCGGTCAAACATAATTTAAGGAATTACCCCGCTCGCGAATCATACATGCGACGCGGT
Source organism: Nicotiana tabacum (assembly GCF_000715075.1). Taxonomy (NCBI): domain Eukaryota; kingdom Viridiplantae; phylum Streptophyta; class Magnoliopsida; order Solanales; family Solanaceae; genus Nicotiana; species Nicotiana tabacum. The sequence goes on from NC_134103.1 coordinate 108,360,522, forward strand.
TACACAAAGAATCTTATAAATTTTTATAGTACTCTCCCATTCTTTTCAAAATACGACATTCGAATGAAAACTTTTAAGATCCCATTATTTTTCCTCAATTCCAAATTCCTTTTGAAACATTTAATAAGCACACTCCATTCCGCCCTTCTCAAGGCAAATGATATACATAAAGCAATAATCATATCAACAAGGCATGGTGTAAGCCTAAGACTACCCGGACATAAAAGGAATAGTAGCTACGTACAGACTCTCGTCACTCCGTGCGTACGTAGCCCCCACAAATATCAACATATAATTATTTAGTTTATTTAGTTTACCTATGGGATAATTTCCCTCTTACAAGGTTAGAAAGGAGATTTACCTCGTCTCGAAGCCTACATCCCAATTCAAGAACGCGCTCAAATCTCCAAATTTGACACCAAACGTCTCGAAGCTAGTCAAACATTACATAAACTAGTCAATCTATGCTCAAAGGTTCATAATTCTACCATTTAAGTGATTACCCAACTTAAATTGCAAGATTCCTAAAATTGACCCCGAACCCACATGCTCGAATTTGCAAAAATGTTTAAAGAAAGTTGTTACTCATAACCTTAGGAACATAAATATATGATTTTTACTAAATTCCATAACGAATTTCGTGGTTAAATCTCATTTTTATCAAAAACCTAGGTTTTCATCTAAACCCATAATTTTCACTAATTTACATGTTATAACCTACCCATAAACCATGTATTTAACTCACATTTGATAGGAATTACTTACCTCAACTAGTTGATGGAAATTCCCTCTCTAACCAGCTCCAAAATCGCCCCCAAGAAGAGTAAGAAGTGAGCAAAAGTGCTCAACGTCCGATTTAAAGCACACTGCCCTTCAGCTACTTCCGCACCTGCGGTTAAATTGGCACACATGTGGCTCCACTTCTGCGGACAACTCGCGCAGGTGCGAACCAAAGCCAGGTTACCTCATCTCGCTTCTGCGCCTAGGTGATCGCACCTGCGGCCACGCATCAGCAACAAACGACGCATATCTGTGCACTGCCCGCTCCTGCGATGCCTGCTTTCTCAGGTACGGTCCTTCTTCCGCTTCTGCGATGGCTGGGCAGCCTATGCTGGGACACATCCGCGATCATGGGCTCGCACCTGCGAGCTCGCACCTGCGGCTGAACAAGCGCATATGCAATTATGACAGCAGCTGGAGCTTCAACTTTGTCTTCCAAATTCCAACTTGGTCTGAGCCTCGTCTGATTGACACTCGGGGCCCCCGTCCGAACGTACCAATAAGTTTGAAATCAGAAAACGGACTCGCTCGCACTCTCGGAATGCCCGAAACAACATTAAAACTAAGAATCACACCCTAAAACCAATCGAATCAAACTTAAGAACTTCAAGTTCTTCAATTTACTTCCAATGCTCCGAAACGTACTTATACTACTCGGAATGACACCAAATTTTGCGTGCAAGTCATAAATGACACTACAAAACTATTCCCAGTCTCGAAATTCCATTTGGACCTCGATATCACCAAAACCCGCTCCAAACTAAATTTTAAAGAACTTCTAAAACCTTCAAGAACCAACTTTCACTATTGGGCGCCAAAACGCTCCCGGGTCATCCAAAACCCGATCTGAACATACGCCCAAGTCCGAAATCATCATACAAACCTATTGCAACCGTCAAATCCCGATTCTGAGGTCGTTTACTCAAACTGTTGACTGAAGTGAAACTTCGCCTTTCAAGCCAACCTTAAGGAACCAAGTGTTTCGATTTCAATCCAAACTCTTCAAAATCCCGAACCAACCGTCCTTGCAAGTCATAAATCAGTTAAAGCATGTACGGGAAGTCTTATTTAGGGGAACGAGGTATTGTAGTAAATTCAAAGTTATATATTTCTTCTATAGTTAATATTTTATCCCATATTTGTATTTTTACATTCTTGGCTCTGTAGTTAATCATACTGCCTTCATTATTAAATCCTGTTACTACCATAGGTGTTTTTAATTTTTCCCATTTATCCGTTGGTAAACAATTATATTTACATATATTAGCTTCTGCTCCTGTATCTATCATTGGTGTATAGTATCTATTATAATATCCTTCTACTATGACTTTTGCGAGTATATATATTTTCATTCTTCTGTTCTTTTTATTATTATTTTCTTATCTTTGTATGTTATTGTTAATTGCTTATCTCCTAGACTGTATGGTTTTACTTTTTCTAACCATTTTATTCCTAGTGTAATGTTTTCATTTTCGTTTTCTTGATATATTTTAAATTGTATTATCAAAGGTATTCCTCCAATAATTATTTCTTTCTCTGTGATTTCTTCATTTATTATTAATTCTTTAGGTAATTCAGGGCATAATTGTTCAGTAGTTATTATTTCAGTTTCTGTTACTAATTCTCTTGTGATATAATTTTCTTCTTGTCCTGTATTTATTAATATTTGATATTTTCTTTGTTCCATGATTCCAGTTATATAATAGTGGTATGGATTTATTTTTTCTTTTGTGTTTTTTATTAAGTTTTTTGGAATTATAAATTCTCTTCTTGATGTACTTATCCTTGATGATGTTGGTGTTTCATAAGTTAATTGGTTTGGTATACTTGATGTACTTAATCTTTCTTTTACTATTTCTAAGTCTTCTTCCATGTCAATTTCTTTATAACTATATTCATTATTATCAATAACTGTAACTATTCTTTCAAATGGATTTTCTATTTTTATTTTATTAATTTTATTTTTTGCTGCTATTTTATGTTTTGTTGTTAAAACGTATAAGTTTTTACATCTAGCTGTAAATATCTTACTTCCAGGTGTTAATTCTATTCCTGACATTTTCCAGTATAATACTAATGATTTATCTATATTTCTATCGTTTATTGCTATTGAATAATTGGCACTTATTATGAATTTAAATTTTTGGTATATAAGATTTCCTTTTATTGCACTTATTATGCTTTTTTCTATAGGTTGGATTATTCTATCATCTGCTAAATATATTTCTATAGGGGTATCTATTCCTTCTCTAAAACATGCTTTTATTAGTATTTCAGTTCCTCCTAGGTGTACATATTTAATTGGGTTTCTTGCCTTTATATCTTGTATTTCTTTATTTATTATTCTTTTGTTTATTATTGGTATTTTTGCTTTTCCTTTTGTATATTTACAGTCAATTATATGTTCTTTTTGACTAACCACGTAATATTCTTCTTTTTGTCTTTTGAACCAATTTTTTATTGTAGGTACTTCAAATATTTTTTCGACACTGAGGTCTAATTCTTTTCCTTTTATTTGTTCAAATATATTATTATCAAATATAATTTTTTGTTCTGAGGATTCTTCATCTTTATATTCTTCTCATGTTATTACTTCTATTTCTTTTTCAGTCATTAAGTTTCATCATCTTCTTTAGTTATTTCATCTTCTATTTCATCTTCTATATCTGATATTTCATATACACTATCTTCACTATCTAGTTCATAGTCTATATATTCCATTTGCATATATTCTTCATCATCAATTATGATTTCAGTTATTTGTTTTTTCTTTAAGTTTCTAGGTGCTTTACAGTCTTTAGCTATATGTCCTAATTTTCCAAGTTATAACAAGTACATTCTGTTAGTTTCTTTTTTGGCCTAAATGGTCTTTTATTCTGATAATTTTTTACATAATATCTTTTTCTTGGTTTTTTATTTTTATATTTTGACTTATATTTATTATATTTCTTTGTTTTTCATTTTTTATTATAATATTTATCTGTACATCCAAATTGTGGTGCTGTTTTATTTTTACAACATCTTAAGTTTTTTATTAATATTTTTTCCATTTTTGTTTCTTCTTTATATTTTTCACATAATTGTACAAACCATTGTTGTAGGAATTTTATTCTAGCTCCTAAAGTATCTGTTAATCCTGCTTCATTCCATTCTTTTATTATTTTAGAATTAAAAGGTTCTGGTAATTTTGTGAAATATAATTTTCTTATTTCTTTACTTTCTTCTGTATTATATGTTCCTTTATAATAATATTCTCTAAATGCACAAGTATATTCATCTATATAGCACATATTACATATTGCTAATTTTGTTATTAGATTTCTATTTGTTTGTTTTTCTTTATTTTGTTCTTCAATTTCTGTAGTCATACTACTAAATTCATTTCTTATGGCTATTTCATATTTGTATAATATTTCTATATTTGTTGTTGCTATTTCACCATTAAATTTTTTGTTGCTTCTTAAGGTATCTATACTTTCTTTTGTTAAATTTTGTAACCATAATTTTACCGTTCCTATGAGTGTTCTTTCTATATATCCTGGTGTTTCTGTCATTCCTATTTTATTATCTACCAATTGCTTAGATAAATATCCTATCCATAGTTGGATTATTTTATTTATATCTGCTACGCAATCTAAATCTAAAAAGTTATATTGTTCAGATATTGGTTTTGGTGTCCATTTTTTATTTAATCTACTATTCGTCACTTTTGTAATCTTTAAATAGCCTTTCATTTATCAATAAAAAAACAGGCTGCACATTAGCATCCAAGGGCTTCTCTCTTCCCTCCCTCTTCTCTCTAAAATACAAAAATACAGAAAATACAGGAAAGCTAAAGGAAAGCTATGGATCAACAAGCTAAAGATCAACAAGAAAATATGAAAACTATAAATCAACAAGAAGACATCAGGAACATACAAAACCAGGTATGTCATATTATAACTATGAGTAGCTAATTCATTATATTCCTGATAATCTCATACATGTAGATTATAATTATCCATCATATAATAGTACTGTTATAAAAATCATCTTGAGTAAGTTTGCCATGAAAATATGCTAAGAGTAGGTAAGCCCAGACTATGCATCCTAAAGTTGAAACCGGTAGGCAGAAGGCCGTTTAGGGGAGTAAACAAGAGTTGAAGCGCTGTTAGGGTAACTGATTGAAGCAAAAAATCATGGTAGTGACCAGAAAAGATGATTAAAATAACTTATTATAATATGATGAATAAGGATAATAAACATAGAGATTAAAAGGAATATGTTTAGCAAATCATATGATAAGATGAACACTTACTTAATAGATGACGATATTAGCTATAAAACACTTATACTATATATACTAAAAAATATTAATAATGATGTAAGAAGAATAATCTATGAAAAACTAATTAGTTTTGAAATAACAGAAATAATGAATCAAAACTGGACAGAACTAATTATACCAGAAACAGACTTATATGAACTAGATCTATATTTTGATAACATATAATGAATCATACATATCTACAATACTGGCAACAAACTACAGATAATATAAATTTACTAAAAACCCTAGTAAAAGATAATATAGAACAATATCAAAGAACCCAAGATATAGAATACATAGAATATGTATTAGAATGTATATCAGAAATAATTAGAATAATCCCACTACAAAGAGAATTTTATGAGAAAGCTTTCTCATCTGATTAAATTATAAATGAAAACAATAAGGACCTTCAAAATGGTATCAGAGCTAAAGATTAAAAAATGAACAAAGAAGAATTTGCAATAGATGAAAAAACCTATGAAAATCAAGACGGATTAGTCCGACAATTTTGTTCATTTTTAGAGTTTTAGACCTCGATTTTGGGCGATTTCAGAGGCATTTTTCACGCGTTTGAGTTGGGTAAGTATTCTTTATCTAAAATTAGTTATATTTCATGATTCCATACTCATTTACATCATGAATCCGTGAATTTATGGAAGAAAAATTAGATTTTTATAAAATCTTATAAAAACAAAAATTTAAGATTTGAAAGTCAATCCGATGTCGGAATTCGATAATTTTTTATGATTGAACTCGTATCGGAATGGGTGTTCGGATTTTGTGAGTTTTTCCAGGATTCGAGACGTGGGTCCCACTATCGATTTTTGAAATGAATTTCGGATTTTAATCCGGAAAATTAGTAGTTTCATGAGGAATTAATTCCTACAATTCGTGTTGAGAATATTAAATTGTTTGTGACTAGATTTGAAGATTTCAGACATCAATTCGCGAGGCAAAGGTTTATTGGAATCTCAAATTTGGTTGCGAAGCGAGGTAAGTGTCGTGATTAACCTTGACTTGAGGGAATAGAACCCTTGAATTATTGTTACGTGAATTTCATGTGTAACGACGTATAGGCGAGCTGATGAGTGCCTATACATCGTCAAATTGATTGTTTACACATTTATCTGAAAATCATAAATTATTTTAAATCATGAATTAATTATTATATTAATTATTTCTCTCATATTCCTTGCTCAATATTATGCCTTGAATCCATGCTATATTTGCTACATCCTTATTTGATTTGTGTGACTTAATTGTTATTTGACATTTAGCATACTAAATATTAAATTGCTTATTTCCTCCTTAATTTTCACAATAAATTTCTACTTGTCATCACTTGTTTCTAAATAAATCATAATTATTATATGTTTGTTGTCTTATAATTTCATATTAATTCTTGTATTTATTGGAATAATTTTTTTTTATAATAATTGGTAAATTATATTATTGAGGAGCGGGTTACACGCCGCAATAAAATTGATTGAAAGTGAATATATTGGATGAGCGGGTTGCATGCCGCAACAGAATTGATTGAAAAGATATATGGAGGATCGGGTTATACGACTCAGCGGAATTAAATGAAAATAAATATATTGTGGGATTGGGTTGCATGCAGCAACGGAATTGAATATGAATATATTGTGAGATCGGGTTGCACGCCGCAACGGAAAGTGATTTAAGTAATAATTGGTTATGACTGTCGAGTTGGCTTGATATTGATATGATTTACCGGTTTAATTTCTATTCTTGGTCTCCTATATTGTTGTTATTATTATTATTGCGTACACGTTAATGTAAGTGACATGCCTTAGCCTTGTCACTACTTCGTCGAGGTTAGGCTCGGCACTTACTGGGTACATGGGGTCGGTTGTACTCATACTACACTCTGCACTTTTTGTGCAGATACCGGAGTTGGTCCCAGCGGCGTACAGTAGATTTGCTCGGATTCAGCTTTCCACAGGAGACTTGAGGTATAGCTGCACAGCATTCGCAGCTCTGAAGTCTCCATCTACTTTATTTTAGCTATGTATTTCTGTCAGACAACTTTATTTTCATTCAGACCCTTATTTGTTTTATTCTAGTAGCTCATGCACTTGTGACACTAGTTCTGGGATGGTATTTAGACATCGTTATTATTATGGTTTACTCACTTTATTTCTGATTTTATTCTAGTTATTAGTTTCTTTATTATTAATTAAATTAAATTATTAAAAAAATAGTTAAAATTATTCTAACGTTGGCTTGCCTAACAAGTGAAATGTTAGGCACTATCACGATCCCGAATGTGGGAATTTCCTGTCGTGACAAAAAATTTCACCTCTTCATCAACAGACAGAGTTAAATGGCATACACAAGGCCCTCGTTGTTTGCATTCAACTTATTTTCATAAGAATCCTCTTTTAACTTATTGCTCATTTTGTATCAACGCATAACTTATTCCTAGAGAATTAACGAAAATTGCACTTACAAAGTTTGTCTCCTTCAAACAAATTCTTTCAATAATTAGTATAATTTTTTGTATAAACTGTACTAATACATAAAATACATGCATGTATAAATTTGAGGAATGATTTCACTGACTCAGATTTCTATCTCCGCACTACATAAAAAATCTCTCAATACGTGTGTGTATATATATGTGTGTGTAGTTGGTATCAGTCCCATTCTCGTATGTACATAAGAAAAAGTACCTAAAAAAACTTAAGATTTAATCCAATGACTAATAGTTGTCGTATATATGTAAAGGTCAATTCAAATTATTTTTGTTTTGTACTGTGCGCGAGTAAAAGTAGACTTATACTAAAGAATTTTCTCAAATAATTCTTATATTCATAAATTCTGCATTTATAACAGATCTTCATTGAACTCATCATATGCACTACCTTCCTCCTTGTCTCGTTCTGAAGAATCATACTAAATCACTAATATCATATTTATCTAATAATAATTATCCGTATAAAAATATACAAAAGAAAATTGGATGGCAACATACAATGATCTTTCTTTTTTCACCGCCAACCTTGTCATGTTGCCTAGGGGTTCAAATTATCTTTCGTTGAAAAATAATTCCTGCAACCATGAACTTCCATGGTGATTTTATTTTTGGGTGATGATGTGAAGCTATCAGATTTGTTGGGGTTTCCGAAAACCATATTTTTGAGTTCCTTTGGCTTTAATTTTTTTTTTTTTTTGTCATTCGTATATAAGTGTATAGACTTTAAAGTTGATCTTTCTTTGTTTGAGAATAAAAATGGCAAATTCATTAATGATCTCTCCTAAATATTAGTAGTTCATTTATAAAAGTATACTTAGAGCATTTAGTATCGTTATGTAGATACAAATCTAAATTAGGGAGGATGTAATAACCAAAATCAGTTATAAAACGCGCTTTGCGCATGTACCCTATCTCGATGAGTGTTTTTTTAAAAATAAATATTACATTAAAAATTATTTATGATTTTAAAAAAATAAAAGCTCTAGAATTGATGAATGTCAATTCTATTCTGCTCCATAGAATTCACCGATCATCATTCTATATATTTAACTTAAACTTAGTTTCAGTTCTATAATTTTATCATCTCAACTTCACAAATTATTATGCCTCCTTTTTAGTTTATGCGAGAACATATAGAATTTGACGATTTAAGTGCTTTTTTGATTTATTTGTTTTTCTGTAAAACTATTTTAAGTACATTCTTCTTTTTCGTCATTTTCAAGTTGATTCTAAAAGAAACAAATATGGTCAATTAAGTAATAGAAGATAATCTCTTATTCTCGTAAACAAAGTACAAATTCCATTAATTTTTTTAATAATAAAAATACTATATGAATTGTGTTTGACAGATTAGAAAAGATTAAATTACTATCGCCAGAAATAGAATCCAATATCTAATTTTGAACTATAAATTTTAGTTGATATCAAAGTCTTAAATAGTAAAAGTAAATTAAATGATAACTTTATTTAATGTAAAATTTATTTTTAAAGGTCAGAAAGTCTATCAAAATTTTGCATTGGAGATTCGTGCTTTTATAAATATACATCACACGTGTATTTTATGTGAATTCAAAGAGCATATATCTAATTTTGAACTATTAATTTTAGTTGATATCAAAGTCTTAAATATTAAAAGTTAATTAAATGATAACTTTATTTAATGTAAAATTTATTTTTAAAGGTCAGAAAGTCTATCAAAATTTTGCATTAGAGATTCGTGTTTTTATAAATATACATCGCACATGTATTTTATGTGAATTTAAAGAGCATATATTTTTGAATATGTTATGAAAATTATTAGCATTTCATGATTTAGTGTTGTATTCAAACTATTAAATTTTGTTTGAACCACAAGATTTGAAAAAATAAATTTAGTTAAATACTTTTTGTGACAGACTTTTATCACAATTAGGTCTAGTGTTACTATTACAATCTATTCGAATACTTTAATAAACTTACACGTATCTCAATAATTAATATGTTTTTTCAAGGAATACCATCTTTTTAGTATTTGATTGTTTTTCTGCTTGTTAATTCGAATGCACTTATAAATTCGTCTTGGCCTACATTTTCTTCAATAATTTACACAAAGATAATCCAAAAACGTTGACCATTTTTTGTAACCTTCAAAAGACAATTATTTCTTAAACTTATATGGATAAAATTGAATATTTAGTAATTTACATAAGTACTTTAAAGTCAATTAATTAAATTTTATCTCTATTGGAAACTTTTATACCTTTCTAACATAGTTTAAAACTCTTCCTCACACGTCCAAATCCTAATTGGTGAATACAGGAATATGTACTTAGAAATGTAGTTGATTTATATAAAGTAAAATATTTATTAATTTTGAAGTCCTAAATATTAGGACTTCATACATAATTCAAATAAGGAATCATTTAGTGAGTAAAATTTAGTTGATTTGATGTCCTAAATATTAGAAAATTTAATTATATTGACTATTTTGTCCAGTGTAAATTCTATTTGTAAAGGGTAAAAAAGACGAACAATATTTCGCTAAGAGGATTCGTGCTTTTAATATAGTATATAAATAAATATAGATAGATAAATAGATAAATGTATGTACGCCGTTTTACTCAAATATTATTATTTAGAGCCTGTTTGGATGGGCTTAACCAGCTTTTAAGCCCTTTTTAACTTCTGAAAGTATTTGGCAATCAAAAAAATGGTTTAAAAAAAGTTAAAATCTACTTTAAAAAGCCAAAGCAATAAGTTGGGTAATCCCAACTTTTTAGAAATTGGCTTAAAAGCCATATTGCTTTGACCAAGGATATTACATTTTTATCCTTTATAATTTTTCTTAATCCCAAAATTACCCCAATAGAAAACCTTAAAACATACTACTATCTTTTTCTTTTCTCCATTCTTGTTGCAGCCTAGACTTTCTTCTTCCTCTTCTTCCATAACTTTCCTCTCTTTTCCTTTCATTTATTTCTTTACTCTTTCATTCATTATTTTCCCATCTTTTTCCTTTCCTTTCTTTCTTCCCGTGCTGCTCCCTTCCCCTCACACTTCTTTCTTTAGTCAAATTATTATTATTATATGTTATTTAAATAAATAATTTATATATATTAAAAATAATTTTACCTAATCATTGAGAACTTAACGAATAAACATAAATCAATTTGTATAAGAATCAATTTAGCATTAAAAACTTGTAATAATTAGCTACTTTTTAGTGTTAGCAGCTTTAAGGATATTTCAGTCACTTTAACAGAAAAAATGCTTACTATCATTGTTTACCAAACACTTTAACAATTGTTTTTCAGTTTTAACACTTTTATCCAAACACATAAATGCTTATTTATAAAACAAGTTCCAACACTTAAAAAGTGCTTTTTAAGCTACTCCAAAAGGACTCTTACTCTTTTTTTTTTTTAGGGGGGAGGGGAGAGAGAATGCATTTGATATCTTCTTGTTGGGATTACATAGCTGAGACCCTCTCACCTCTTCTGGACATGGTCTGCTTTTCTTGTCAATTGTACAAATAGTTACTAGGTAGAGCATAATAATCTCTTGAAACAATTAAACAAAAACATAATATCTTGGTTTTCTTAATGAAAAGTTAAAGAGCAGTGCTACATGCATGTTCTCTTGAAAAGCTTTCAACTTCGAGATCTTAATGAAAACCCCACGTCTTAATTAACAGTAGCATATAAATTCTTGAAAAGCTTTCAACTAGATGGAACTCAGTCATCATATTCAATTTCCCATGTTCTATCCTAGATGAGCTTGTTTTATTGTTAGGTACGCCATTACTTTGAGTTAGTTACTAGAGTATTAAGTTTCTATTAGTATATGTTTTTCTCTATTTTATCACTAAAACATATACTATCAAGGACCAAAATACATCTAACCTTATAAATAATGGACTATTTTGTTTTTTTTTTTCTCACGAAATAACTTCCAACTGTATTATTACTTCAAAAAGCAATATAGTTTTTCTACTCTACTATGAACAAAACCAAAAAAGAAAAAAATCTTCAAACAATAAAAGAGAGAAAAAAAGACACACAATCCATTCTAACAAGAAAATTGAAAATTTTATAATCCCTTGCCACAATTGAACTGGTGGGAATCCTTGTTTGATTTTTTTGAATATTCTCCTTCCTTGATATTTCAGGTACTCATTTGGAAGCCGAAAAAATTGCTACAAAATATATAGAAGTGGAGTAAAATCTACTACCTTAGAGTTGGAGGCGGAGGAGAGGAAAGGAGAACAGGAGGGATGGAGAAGTATGTGGAGAAGAAAAGGCGAAAGCGAAGAATGGTAGTGATATTACACATTGATGTTGTATGATGGAGAAGAAATTCCAACGACTCCACCAACATGTTCAACCTCCGAAGTGATGGTACATAGATCATAAGCGGCGACGCTAAGTATGCCACTGTAAATAATTGCAGCATTTTTCTCGAAAAAGTAGAAACAATATGACTTATGATAATGGATCCAACAAAATGGGAATAAACACTTTGTCTTTACATGTTAGGTCTAACAAAAATGCAAGTTACATGTTAGCTCGAACAAAATGTAATATCACACTTTGTCGTATGGTGCGAAAAATGTGAATAAAGAAAAAGTAAGATACGAGATTGTGAGAGTTTGGCTCTCTGCTTGGTTTTTATACAGAAAATGAACTGTGAAAGGTCAAGGGGAATAGGATATTGCCTAAGGGGCGAAGATGGGGTCATCTGATTAGTTTATGTATATTTTAGGGGGGGAAATGTTGGACGGCTTTTTCAGAATATTCACCTAAACAGTTTAGGTATTAAAGATAAACATAAAGAAAATCATACAAGGACAGCCTATCGAACTAGAAAATTTAAAGGGGGAAAAATGAAATAATAAAACCATAAGATTTTCGTAATCATAAACAAATTAGTGAAATAATAAACAAAATGATAAAATTTCGTACGCATAAACAAAATAGTACTACATTAAATTCTAAATGATCGGGAAAATCGATCTTCTTTATTGATTTTAAAATCCAGAATAACTTCACCAATCACATTGTACATTTGTCCTCATAAAATATTCTTAACTCCAAGCTTCTAATTCCAATAAGGGAGAAATTAATTGTAATCTGTTGTTATTATATTAAGTAAAACACAAAATAAAAACTCATATCTCATGTTTTCTCTCCATAATGGAACAAAAGATAGAAAAGAAAAAAATATTTACAACATTCAACATTTTTCTAACTTTGAGTTTGGAATTGAGACGAAGCAATTATATATCTTGTTCATTTTATCATATATATATACCACATATGGTCATAATTCCTCTAATTTTAATTTCAAAATTAGCGTATCTCTTGATAACTTTAGCTCTTAATTATATCATCCCTCATGTAAACAATCCGAGATAAACATCATACTGTCTTTGTACAATTCCAGAAAGATCATGTTTAGTGAAATACTAGCAAAATGGAACTTTAAGTAAAAGTTTCAAGGTATATATGTTATTAGATGGATGCATATGCAATATTAGAAAGTATGTCCATTATTAGAAAGTAGAATAATTGGCACATAATCGAGTGACTTTCTCTCACGTTTGGCTTTCCATTTGCTAAATATCACAGAGAAAGTGTCGAGGAAATTAAACAAAGAAGCCAACTAGAGAAATAGCCAAGTCAAATAAGTCATTACTTCGAATATAGGATACTTCTCGGAAAGTGCTTATATACCTGAAAATAATTTTTGCAATGTTTTGTTTTTTGGGTATATAGCTTGATATGGTCATAGATGACTTTAAGATTTAGCAAAGGCTGAAGTACCCAATTCCATGAAATTTCTCACAAATATTTAACTATAACAAATTGAAAAGAGAGAGCAATATTTTGAGCTGAAATAGTTTATAATAATATCCAATAATAACAGTCCTACATTTCCTTATGAAATTAAACAAATGTCAACAGAGAAGACCTAATACAAGCATTTCGGATATCCAAAGGAGAATCTATAGAGCATATATTCTGAAGCAAGGCTAGAGCAAGTATAAAATGCCACTACAACAATTACCTTTTCGTGACAGTATATAGGTGTAAAGTTAGTTTAAACATATATTTTTTAAAAAGAATCAACTCTATATATAATTCAGATCAAGAAAATTGATATTAGCAGCATATTCCCCATGAGGATTTCATCACAGGATTTCATCACTCATTTGATAAGAAAATAAACTTTGAGCCTTACTTAATGAGGTGAAAATTGCTCATCCAGATCATATATGAAGTTAAAGGAGGCGCGAATGAGAATGTAAACCATTTTTTGTCACGACCCAATTTCTCCTGTAGGCCGTGATGACACCCAATATTACCGCTAGGCAAGTCAATTGTAACGACCCAACCGGTCGTTTTGCTTTCTAGAGTCACGTTCCCCTAAATAAGACTCTCCGTATGTGCTCTTACTGTTTTATGACTTGCGGGGATAGTTAGTTCGGGATTTGAAAGGGTTCGGGTTGAAATCGAAAATACTTGGTTCCTTAGTTTGGCTTTAAAAGGCTAAGTTTGACTTCGGTCATGTCACGCCCCAAACTCGGGGAGCACGACCGTCGCTCAACCGAGTAAACCCGGTCGAGCAAGTCTATTAGATTTCCTTCTACCCAAACTCATCCATGAATAAAGAGGAGATGCACTCCATTAATCAAATACTGAAAAGATTTTATTAACAACTCCCATTTCATTTCCATTAGTAGTTTCATTCATAATTTCCAAAATATTACAAGTTTATAGATATAATGAAAAATATGTTTGCCAAATACCAACATTTCTAGTTCAATTCTCAACATCATACACCACCCACAACCTGTCTACGGAGCCTCTAAGTATGACAAAAGAATAGTATGGAAGTGTTGGCAACAAGGCCCCGGCTATACCTTAAGACACAAAGTGTAACATCAAGTGACATCGGGCCCTGAATAGAGTAGGGCTCACCAAAACCTGCTGAATAGGGAGTAATTGCTAACGAGGACCAAAGCTGCCCGCTGCTGAATCACCTGCATCCATTGAAGATGCAGCGTCCCCGACAAAAGGGACGTTAGTACATATGGAATAGTACTAGCATGTAAAGTTAACTGTCCTCTTTCAAAATAGAATGCCAATGTAAGAAAGGAAAAATCATGAAAACAACAATCAGCAATCAATAATATCTAAATGCCAAGTTAAAATATAATAATTTCCAAAATACGAAGATAATATTATTTTTGGTTGGGAGATATTTAGTACTGATATACCATTGTTCACAATACAATCGTTCACAATACCAATACCACCGTACTTTTAGCACATAGTCTGATCATGACCCGATCGGCTAGGCCGTCTCATCCGAGACATCAACCACAATCACAGTTTCAATTACACTTTTCATTACAATCACCACCATGTGTGCGACATGGTGTCCGATCATGATCTGATCGGCTAGGCCATCTCACCACAATGGCGTGTGGATCGACATCATCCTTTTATATCAATCATTGCATCCCAATTAAGGGGAATAATTTTATCACATCTATCTCATACCAAATAAGGGGAATAATTTTATCACATCAATCTCTACAGAAAAATGATTCTGCGGTCGCAGAATTGGCTGCAGAATCACATTCTGCCAGCCTTTGGTAATTTGGTCATAACTTCTTGTAGGAGTGTCCACATGACGAACGGTTTGAACCGTTAGAAACTGAACTCGAAGATCTTTCATTTTATAGGTTGTAATCATATAACTCCTTATATATATGTATATATGCTCGTCCAAAGTTTGGTCTTGTGCGTACTCATTTGAAACTTTAGTCTATCATGTAATTTCTAACTTGACTTAGACTTAGAGGCTCTCCTTAGACCCCACACCACTTATAATATGCCTCGTACACTTATTATCATATTCAATTACTATCCATCATATTGATAGTCCTCGTTTTCACATAAAATAATATAATTAGCGCACATCAGCTTTCTTAATAGCGCTTAAGTACTTCGAAATTTTTCGGGGTGTTACATTCTCCCCCACTTAAGAACATTCGTCCTCGAATGTTTTACAAGTCACTTCTAATAATAGAATTACCATCATTTTACCTCCAACCATTGTACATAGGCGCTTATGACTACATTGGTCTTATACTTCCTTTCCAAAATTTTAACTTACTTATGGCCCTTAAAATTTGGCTATCTTTACAAATTTTTAAACATTTCGACAGAGTTTTCCCTGTAACTGGGCCTATCCACTTGTCAGAGAATCACCAAAATCAATGTATAAACACATCCACAACTTGACAAAGCATCACAATGTATACCAACAACACTAATCTCATCATTACAGGCATTATATTATCAAGAATGATATCTGGACATGAGCTGCACATATTTAAATCATAACACATAGAAAGTACCTTTCAAATCACAACCACTTGCTATACAACCAAGCAAAAATATTTTCTTTCCACGACACTTTCGGCCTTCAAGGTGACCTTCTCTACTCACAAAATTCGCCATAACACATTAACAGAGGCAATCTCAACTCCCAAACTTATCTAACAAGGATGACGAATAGATACCCCTCATAAGCTAATTATCCATTAACTTCACTTTCGCTAGCTTCCATCGGAATGATAGACAAAGGATTTCTAACTAACTTCTTAGACATAGACACATGAAACACCGGGTATACGGAGTGCAATAATAGGGAAACATCATATTCATAGTTTGGCTTATTTTTTTAAAGATTTTATAAGGCCTAATGTGACTATACATATTTTACCTTTATTAAAAATTCACATAACATCCTCATGGAGAAAATATTGAGAATTACTAGTTCACTTTCTTCAATTCTAAATCTCTACGCCGAACACCCAAACTAAACTATTGGCGACCTCCAACAATTACTCTAAGATGTGCTAGCTTGAATATGACCTAAAACTTCCTATCCAATATATTTGATCACGGGATGATGCTTCTAATTTGACATATTTGAACCTTCAACCACCATACGTTTAGTAGAAATAGATAGATTATTATCCAATATATTTGATCACGGGATGATGCTTCTTATATCCCAAGAGACTTGAAGATTATTATCGATAGCATTGACATGGTTAATCATTGTGATGACATCATCAATTCGACAAATGAGACATAGATTTTCCTAGTATACATTGATAAAGTGGAAACATGTACATGATCTTATTCGGCAATAGTAAGCCTTAAGAAGAAATAGCCAAGTCCGTGACACCAGTTGTCTCCTGGAGTATAGGAAAAATCAATTTAACTCGAAATGAGAATATTCTAGCACCCCGAATGTGATATGGGTTTCAAAATACATGAAGTTGTATTATGCTCTTAACAGTAACTAGCATAAGAAATCTATGCCACAAGACCATGAGGATGAAAAAGAAGTTGAACACATGTGAGATTATTATCATTCTCACAGCTTAACATTTGCCAATAGTTGATCCTATGTGAGAGGACTAGAGATACGACGAATTTGTCTTTCAATTCAATATGCTCATATTATGTGCTAGAATTTTAAACATCCACCTGAAGTGGGGAGGGAAAATTCGCGGTAACGCTGCTTAACTTTCAACCACATACAAGTGAAACCATATAGCTAGGACATCTTAATGTTGGGATGAAATCATGTATTGGTTAGAGAGAATGAACACTTTGCTATGAGCTAAATATGTGTTTTCCATAATAACTATCAAGCTGCAATACAAGGCCACTTCATGGGAAACTACAATACTAGGAACAAAGTGAGTTACTCACTGAGGCATGCTCTAGGTGGACATGAAAGCCATACTGAGATAGGCGAACCAAAGGATATTCATGTGATGAAATCGTGAAAATCTCAAATTTCCCAGACACTTTATGCAGACAAGTGACCCCTTTCAGTTGACACGTACTCATATGATAAGTGTTGCGATATGCTCTCATGTTACTAGACAGTGAAAAAGATTCATGATAATATTCACAAAGGAGTAAAGTGATTGTTCCATCCATAGGAGCCACACACACCGGAGAGAGAAAGAGTGGCTCAAGAAAGATATCAACACTAGGCTGCTTTACATTAGATATGATACCACATAGGTAAATCTTATGATGGCCCCTTTAATATGGATGTACATATACTACAAGAAAAATAATGTGATGTTCATAATGATGTACTAAGCAGTGACTTACTTGATGACTTTAGATTGACAGGGCAGTACCTTAATTGATGCCCCTCTACTCCACATACAAAACATACATTAGTACTATAGTGACATACCCCCGAATGACACCTCATACACTTCACACAACGAGGATGGGGTCCGCTAAACTGACTCGCCCCACTTACCTTATATTTATCCTTTTTGAATACATCATAAGCATCCCCCTTATCCTTCCTCCAGGACCCGTGACAGGATTAACAATCTCTGCACCAACTCGTTGTATGGGCCTTTTGAATTGCCCAAATCTACCACCCCTAACACGTTTCTGAGCATACTCACAACATGACGCAAAATATTTTCGCCCGCATATCGGGAAGACCGGGATAGGTGTATCCAACCTAAGGGCATTTGTTCTTCTTGTGCCCCCTCTTTCCACAACCATGACATATTTCAAGAATCACCCAACATAAATACGAGTGGCTAAACCCGAGTGGCTCTTCTTTCATATCAAATATTTCGGCTTATTGATGCCAATAATCCTATTTCATTTCTTAGGTGCTCTAACCACATAATCCGATGGCGCGGTAACATTAATAGGAAATAGGACACTTCCCTTAGCAACTGGTACTTTCATTCCCACCATGTTGCCTCAAACTCGTGGGTTACTCATATGGAAAATGAGACATAACGATGAATTTAGCTTCCTATCTTGAGCTCTATCGCACGATCTGGATTATCAAAGAAGTGTGATATTATTAAATGTCCATGTAGCCTCCTCATTATAGATATGGTAGACAACACACCGATAAGAAGGACTCTACTAGACACGGCTTCGAGACATCCTAGGACACTTTAAAACCTTAGGCTCTGATAGCAAGTTTGTCACGCCCCAAACTCGGGGAACGCGCCCGACGCTCAACCGAGTAAACCCGATCGAGCAAGCCTGTTAGATTTCCTTATACCTAATCTCATCCATGAATAAAGAGAAGATGCACTCCATTAATCAAACACTGAAAAGATTTTATTAACAACTCTCATATCATTTCCATTAGTAGCTTCATTCATAATTTCCAAAATATTACAAGTTTATAGATATAATGAAAAACATGTTTGCCAAATACCAATATTTCTAGTTCAATTCCCAACATCATACACCACCCACAACCTGTCTATGGAGCCTCTAAGTATGACAGAAGAATAGTATGGAAGTGCCGGCAACAAGGCCCCGGCTATACCTCAAGACACAAAGTGTAACATCAAGTGACATCGGGCCCTGAATAGAGTAGGGCTCACCAAAACATGCTGAATAGGGAGTAATTGCTAATGAGGACCAAAGCTGCCTGCTGCTGAATCACCTGCATCCATTGAAGATACAGCGCCCCCGACAAAAAGGACGTCAGTACATATGGAATAGTACTAGTATGTAAAGCTAACTGTCCTCTTTCAAAATAGAATGCCAATGTAAGAAAGGGAAAATCATGGAAACAACAATCAATAATATCCAAATGCCAAGTTAAAACATAATAATTTTCAAAGTACGAAGATAATATAATATTTGGTTGGGAGATCTTTTACACCGATATAACATTGTTCACAATACCATCGTTCACAATACTAATACCACCGTACATTTAGCACGGAGTCCGATCACGACCCGATCGGCTAGGTTGTCTCATCCGAGACATCAACCACAATCACAATTTCAATTATAATTTTCAGCACAATGACCACCATATGTGCGGCATGGTGTCCGATCACGACCCGATCGGCTAGGCCATCTCACCACAATGCCGTGTGGATCGATATCATCCTTTTCTATCAATCATCTCATCCCAATTAAGGGGAATAATTTTATAACATCAATCTCATCCCAAATAAGGGGAATAATTTTATCACATATGTCATACCCCTTTTTACCCCAAAAGATATGTGTGGTTTAAAGGTTTTTTCCAATTAAAGTGACAAACTTGAGTAGGGATTATTTTATTTACAAAGTCGACACTTGGAATTGATTTTGATGGTGTTCCAAATCACTTTTTATTTGAATCCCTAGTCAAAGGAAGGCTTGACTCTAATTTTATTGGTCCGCAAAAATAGAAGATCGGGTAAGGAATTATATTGACTAGGGAGAAGGTGTTAGGCACTCCCCGAATCCCGTGGTTCTAGCGCGGTCGCTTTTATTGGTTAAATTTGGCTTGAATTATTTTTGGATAAACTGTATTTTATTGATTTTGATGTTTTACTTATGTCCGCTTTAATTTCTTGATTATTTATTGAAGGACAAAATTACATTGTAAATAACGTTATAATTTTATTATGACTTTGCAGTTAAGGTCAAGTTACACAAGCGTGCACTCAAATTTGGAATTATGTACTATGATTATGCCACGGGAACCGTACTCATAGTTACGATAATTTATTATTAGCCACACCTAAAGCACACTATGTTATTCAAAGTTGTTTAATTATTTGCTAAGTTTGGGATTATTGTGAGGCTTAAAGGTTACGGGGTACAATTACGAAAAAGGTAAGATTGATTATTAAAGATTACTAGAGGTATCAATTATGTCGGGTATAGTACGATAATGCGACAAGGAAATAAATTCCACTTATTCATTATATTTTATCTATACTTAATTATTGATGAAGAAAATTAATGGAATAAAATGAAAGCTCATGCTAAACTCCAACGTGATCTCTACCAAATCAAACAGTAACTTATTTGACTTTTTCAATTCATGATTAATACTCACACCCAACATAAATCCATAAGAACCCCACTTGACAAGAATAACTATTAAACGATATATGTACTTAGTAAAAGATTGATTCAAAACACAGTATCATTTGTCGTTGATGAAACAGAGAGCAATAAATCACTCAAACTTTCACATTGATTCAACAGTTAAATACACCATATAATCATACCGATAATTCAAAACATGAAACTTTGATGGAAATACTGATAAAAGCATGGAAACGAACCTTGAATATGCGACGGTTTTCAAATATATTGATAAGAAAAAATCTCCGACTTGTACATAATCTCGTTCAAAGTGAAGAGATCCAAAAACAAAAACGAGACCTTCGTCGTCAACTCGTAACTGACCGTACGCCAGAACCTCGAACCAAGACCTCGTCGGGGACTTTTCTCGGACTGTTTTCACTCAGATTTTAGCGACCAAGAGTGGTTTTTTCCTGCTAGTTTTGTGATGTTTGCGAGCTGGTCTTTTAATAGAGAATCGCTGCTTTGTTTTGAAGATGAAAATTTGCATTAATGGAGGTAGGTTTTGCAGCTGTTTTGCTGCATTTTTGGGCAGCTTTTGCTATAATTTTGGGCTGCCTTTTGCTAGAATTCATGGTGAGATTCGTGGCTATGTTTTACAATGTTTTGGAGGTAGTTTCAGTTGGTTTTTGTAGCTAAAAGGGTGCTGGATTTTGACTATTTTTTTGGCGTCAAAGATGTGGCTAAAAATGATGCTTACATGGTGTTTGGGTGGCAGTTTGGGGGTGTCTTCAGCTGGGTTTGGGGGTGAAATTTAAGGGTATTTTAAGGATGATTTGGAGGTGGGTGTTAATGGAGGTTTGGTGCGTTTTCTTTTGCTTGGGGAAGAAGGAGGTGGGTGTTAAAGGGTAGTTTAAGGCTGATTTGGAGGTGGGTGTTAAAGGGCAGTCAAACTTCCAAACTTAAATTTCTATTTTAGCCATTTCAAGCTTAATTTAACTACAGACTTCCAAATAAAATTCCGGACACGCTCCTAAATCCAAAATCACCATACAGAGCTGTTAGAATCATCAAAATTCTATTCCGAGGTCGTTTACACATAAGTCAACATCCGGTCACTATTTGAACTTAAGCTTTAAACCTTGGAACTAAGTGTTCCAATTCATTCTAAAACCTCACCGGACCTGAACCAATTACCCCGGCAAGTCACACAACAATTGTAAAGCACAAATTGAGCAGTAAATGGGGGGACGAGGTTATAATACTCAAAATGACCAGATAAGTCGTTATATTCTCCCCCTCTTAAACAAACGTTCGTCCTTGAACGGGTTTAGAATTATACCTGGAGTCTCAAATAGGTGTGGATAGTTGCTCTACATCTCCCGCTCAGTCTCCCAAGTAGCTTCTCCATCTGGCTGGCCTCTCCACTGCACCTTCACTGAAGCTATGTTCTTTGATCTTAGCTTTCTAACCTATCTATCCAAAATGGCCACTGGTTCCTCGACATAAGATAGATCCTTTTCAAACTGGACTGAGCTGAAGTCTAACACATGAGATGGATCGTCGTGATACTTCCGGAGTATGGAAACATGGAACACTGGATGAACTGCAGAGAGGCTAGGTGGTAGTGCAAGTTCGTAAGCCACCTCTCCAACTCTCTCAAGAATCTCAAAAGTCCCAATATACCTAGGGCTCAACTTGCCCTTCTTCCCGAACCTCATAACATTCTTCATAGGCGAAACCCGGAGCAAGACCCGCTCACCAACCATGAATGCAACATCACAAACCTTCCGATCCACATAACTCTTCTATCTAGATTGGGCTATACGAAGTCGATCATGAATCAATCTAACCTTTTCCAAGGCATCCTGAACCAAGTCTGTACCCAATAGCCTAGCCTCGCCCGATTCGAACCAACCAACTGGAGACCAGCACCGCCTACCATACAAGGCCTCATACGGAGCCATCTGAATGCTCGACTGGTAGATGTTGTTGTAAGAAAACTGGCAAAAACTGATCCAAAGCACCCCCTAAAATCTATCACACACGCATGAAGCATATCCTACAGTATCTGGATAGTGCGCTCGGACTGTCCGTCCGTCTGAGGGTGAAATGTTGTACTCAACTCCACACGAGTACCCAACTCATGTTGTATAGCTCTCCAGAACCATGATGTAAACTGTGTACCCCCATCAGAGATGATAGATACCGGTATGCCATGAAGTCTGATAATCTCGGAAATATAGACCTGAGCCAGTTGTTCCGAAGAGTAAGTAGTAACTACAGAATGAAATGGGCTGACTTGTTCAACCTATCCACAATCTCCCAAACTGCATTGAACTTCCTCTGAGTCCGTGGGAGCCCAACAACGAAATCCATAGTGATCCGCTCCCATTTCCATTCTGGAATCTCTAACTTCTGAAGCAATCCACCCGGTCGTTGATGCTCATACTTCACCTGCTGACAATTTAGGCACCGGGAAACATACTTCGCTATGTATTTCTTCATCCGCCTCCACCAATAGTGTTGTCTCAAGTCCTGATATATCTTTGCGGCACCCGGATGAATGGAGTACCGCGAACTATGAGCCTCCTAGAGAATCAACTCATGCAAGTCATATACATTGGGTACACATAGCATGCCCTGCATCCGTAATACACCGTCATATCCAATAGTGACTTCCTTGGCATCACCGTGCTGAACTGTATCCTTAAGGACAAGAAGATATGGGTCATCATATTGACGCTCCCTGATACGATCATAAAGAGAAGACTGAGAAACCATACAAGCCAAAACTCGGCTCGGCTCGGCTCGAAAACATCAAATCTAACAAACTGGTTGGCCAAGGCCTGAACATCCAAGGCTAAAGGCCTCTCTGCTACCGGTAAATATGCTAAGCTACCCAAACTCTCCGCCTTACGACTCAAGGCATCGGCACTATATTGGCCTTCCCGGAATGATAGAGAATGGTGATATCATAATCCTTAAGCAACTCCAACCATCTCTACTGCCGCAAATTAAGATCCTTCTATTTAAACAAATGTTGTAGACTCCGGTGATCGGTGTAGACCTCACAATGGACACCGTATAAATAATGCCGCCATATCTTCAAGGCATGAACAATAGCTGATAACTCAAGGTCGTGGACCGGATAATTCTTCTCGTGTACCTTTAACTGTCTGGACACGTAGGCAATTACCCTACCGTCTTACATCAACACTGCGCCGAGACTAATATGTGACGCATTACAATACACAGTATAAGACCCTGAACATGTAGGTAATACCAATATTGGGGTTGTAGTCAAAGTTGTCTTGAGCTTTTGGAAGATCTTCTCACATTCCACGGTCCACCTGAATGGTGCACCCTTCTGGGTCAATTTGGTCATAGGTGCAGCAATAGAAGAGAAACCCTCTACAAATCGGCGATAATACCCCACCAAACCAAAAACACTCCAGATCTCAGTAGCTGACGATGGTCTGGGCCAACTCTGCACTGCTTTAATCTTCTTCGGATCTACCTTGATCCTTTCGCACGAAACTATATGACCTAAAAATCTTACTGAATCAAGCCAGAATTCAAACTTTGAAAATTTTGCATATAACTTCTTTTCTATCAAAGTCTGAAGCACAATCCTCAGGTGTTGCTCATGATCTTCCCGACTCCAGAAATACACCAGAATGTCGTCAATAAACACAATGACGAAAGAATCAAGATAAGGCTGAAATACACTATTCATTAAGTGCATAAATGTTTCTGGGGCGTTGATTAGCCCAAATGACATTACAAGGAACTCATAATGACCATATCGTATCCTAAAAGCAGTCTTTGAGATATCAGGTTCACGAATCTTCGACTGATGATAGCCTGAACACAAGTCAATTTTAGAGAATACCCTAGCACCCTGAAGCTGATCAAATAGGTCATCAATACATGGCAATGGATACCTGTTCCTCACTGTAACCATGTTCAACTGGCGATAATCAATACACATCTGCATAGAACCATCCTTCTTCTTCACAAATAAGACAGGAGCACCCCAAGGCGATACACTGGGCCGAATGAAGCCCTTATCAAGCAACTCCTGTAACTGTTCTTTTAATTCTTTCAACATTGTTGGGGCCATATGATATGGTGGAATAGAAATGGGCTGAGTGCCCGGTAACAAATCAATACCAAAGTCAATATCCCTGTCGGGTGGCATACCCAGAAGATCCACTGGAAATACATCAAGAAAATCCCTTACTATAGGAACTGACTCCACGGTAGGAGTATCAACACTAACATCTCTCACATAGGCCAGATACGCATCACAACCCTTCTCAACCATTCGTTGAGCTTTAAGAAATAAAATAACTCCGCTAGAAACATAATCCAAGGTACCTATCCACTCTAGCCGCCGTAGAACTGGCATAGCCAACATCACCGTCTTGGAGAAACAATCAAGGATAGCGTGATAGGGAGACAACCAGTCCATGCCCAAAATAATATCGAAATCCACCATACTGAGCAATAATAAATCAGATGTGGTCTCAAAACCACTGATAACAATTAAACACGACCGATACACACGGTTAACAATAATAGATTCACCCACGGGTGTAGATACATAAACAGAAGAACTCAAAGAATCACGGGATATGCCCAAATACGGGGCAAAATAAGATGGCACATAAGAATAAGTGGAGCTTGGATCAAATGAGACTGATGCATCTCTATGACAGACCGGAATAATACATGTGATAACAAAATCAGATGCAACGGCCTCTGTCCTAGCAGGAAGGGCATAATATCTGGCCTGGCCTCCCCCTCTAGGGCGACCTCTACCTGTATGACCTCCACCTCTAGCTGGCTGTGTAGGTGGAGTAGCAACGGGTGCAGTAATCATGGCTTGAGGGCCCTGTGGAATAGGTGGGGCCTCAGAAATATGTGGAGGTGCACCCCTCATAAATCTGGGGCAATCCCTCATTATATGACGAGTGTTACCACACTCAAAACAAGCCCTTGAAGGACGTGCCTGCTGAGACTGGCTCGGGCCTGATCGGCTTAGACTGTCCGCTGAAGGCACCTTGTACAGGAGGTAGAAAAGACACTAGCGGTGCATAATATGGAACCTTAGGTCTTGGAGTAGCTGGAATACCACTGGAAGCCAGAAGTGATGAATGAATAGGACTGCTCACATAACCTCTACCATGATGGGCTGCAGCTGGGGCACGAGTATTATTATATGTGCCAGAATCTCGGGGTCTCTTAGTTTCCCTCTCTTTTCTCTCCCGAGTCTGCATACCCTCCAATCTCCTAGCAATTGACATCACCTATTGGTATGTGATGTCCATCTCTAGCTCTCGGGACATTCTAAATATGATACTAGGGTGGAGCCCCTCAATAAATCGGTGGACCCGCTCTCGAACAGTAGCAACCAAGGCTGGTGCATGCCTAGCCAAGTCACTGAATCAGATCGTATATTCTGACACGGTCATAGAACCCTGGCGTAACTGCTCAAACTCTGTGCACCATGCATCTCAAAGACTCTGAGGAACATACTCCCTCAAGAACATATCAGAAAATTGAGTCCAAGTAAGTGAAGTTGCTTCAGCCGGACTATCCAACTCGTATGCCCGCCATCACTGGTAGGACGCACCTCTAAGCTGAAATGCCATGAAAGAAACCACACTGGAATCCACAATACCCATAGTACGGAGGATACAGGGACATTCCTCCAGAAAACCCTGAGCATCATCTGAAGCTAAACCGCTGAATGTGGGAGGGTGGTACTTTTTGTACCTCTCGAGCCTGAGCCGCTCCCCCTCTGAAATGGTTGCCCTAACCTCGAGCTGAACTGGAACAACTGGTTGCACTGGTATAACCTCTGGGGCATGGTCAACCTGGGCACATGGCTCTGGGGTACGGGCGGCGAGAGTCTGTGCTCCTCCCCCTGCCTGAGATGTGGCAGGAGCAAGTGGAATTAACCCTGCCTGAGCTAGAGTGCCAAACATGCTCAAAAACTGGGCAAGAGTCTCCTGAAGTGCAGAAGTGGTAACAGGCATCTCAGGTG
This sequence comes from Nicotiana tabacum, assembly GCF_000715075.1. Classification (NCBI taxonomy): domain Eukaryota; kingdom Viridiplantae; phylum Streptophyta; class Magnoliopsida; order Solanales; family Solanaceae; genus Nicotiana; species Nicotiana tabacum. The sequence goes on from NC_134103.1 coordinate 108,387,059, forward strand.
CCTGTTCTTCAATTGGAGCTACTGGTGGTTCCTCTGCAGCAGCTGGTGCGGGTGCTTTGGCTGCACCACATGGTCTTCCTCGGCCTCTGCCCCGACTCCGGCCTCTTGCGGCTCCAACAGGGGGCATGGGTGTCTGATCATCGAATCCAGTTGTATGTGTCCTCACCATCTGTGAGAGAATAGAAAGACAATGTTTTAAAATTTTGAAGTCAACAAATGCGCACGATAAGGAATCAAAGAAGTAAATATTTTCCTAACAGTTCCATAGCTTCACGAAGATAAGCACAGACGCCTCCGTACCGATCTCCGAGACTCTACTAAACCTGCTTGTGACTCATAACATCTATGAATCTAGAGCTCTGATACCAACTTGTCACGACCCCAAATTTCCCTCCGTGGGATGTCGTGATGACACCTAGTCTCTAAGACTAGGTAAGCCTATCAATGCGGAATAACAATAGAAATATGAAATAAATAAATTTGCAAACTCGCATAATTGTAACTCCCAAAACCCGATAGAAATAAGTCACAAGCTTCTATGAATTTATTCTCTATGTTTCTATACATCAGAGTCTAAAGCAAATAAGGAAAACATAATAAGATAGAAGGGGACTCCGGAGTCTGCAGACGCTGGCAGATATACCTCGAAGTCTCCTTACACCGGTGGCTCACTGATATCTGGGCTGGTAAGAAGTACCTCAATCTGCATAAAAGGTTGTGCAGAAGCGTAGTATGAGTACACCACATCGGTACCCAGTAAGTGCCAAGCCTAACCTCGGTAGAGTAGTGACGAGGTCAGGTCAGGCCCTACTGGAATAATAAAAGATATGGTGACATGTTTAACAATATAATAACAATAAATGACAATGGAAATGAATCAAGTAAGTAGTATGTCACCATCAAATTCCACAGAATAAGGACAAGTAATACCTTACGGCAGGAAAACAGAAATTTACAACTTTAAGAAAATCACGACATTAATCAAAGGCAAATGCAGCCATAAAGAAATATCAACAAGGGCACTCCGGAGGTATCGCCTCGTCCCAAATCATAAATAAATTCACAATATCTCACTTTTTTTCTTATATTACCGCGGGAGCCTTTACATTTAATTTTAAAGAAAACATTTTTCTCGAAATAGCATCCCGTGTTTTAGCCACCCTTATCACACCGCATGACTTCTAGTAGTTCCCCTACTAGCCACGCGTATCAAGCCACCCTTATCTCACCGCATGCATTTCAACACCCAGACCTTATACCACCGCATGCGTATCAATATCATAATATATCACAATTTACACCTCAAGTGCCCAAATATTTCAACTTGCCAAAATAAATCAACAACCAGAATATTTTTCCACAATAAGGAGCTCACGACTCAATCACAGTTAATACAAAAGTCTTCACCAAATATTCAGCAAAATAATATCCATTATTTCCACAATACGAAGCTCACGGCTCAATCACAATGAATACAAATTTAACATCTTGACTTAACATCTAGTTATTAAATGTAAAATACTTCATTTTTAATAATATTTAATTTAAAATGATTCAACCTTCAAATAATGCACAGAATAAAAGAAAGCAAAGTTTCGACTAAACAGGTAAAAATAATTAGTAGGAAAAATGTCAGGCAAATTTAGGAATATAATATAGATCAATGATGATGAATATAATTGGATAAAATAATATAATTAATGTGTGACAGAGATATACACAATTTAAAAACCAGAGTTTTCCACATTTAGTCTGTGTACACACTCGTCACCTCGCGTACACGACTTTCAACACATTATAATTATCATATCAATACTAATCCCAGGGAAAATTTCTCCCACACAAAGTTAGACAAGTCACTTACCTCGACTTGCTCTAATTTAATCCACTAGTAGGCCTTTTTCTCGATTATCCAACTCTCAATGGCTCAAATCTAACCAAAATAATTCGATATAGTCAACAAAAATTATAGGAATCAATTTCATAAGAAAATACTATATTTTTCAATAAAAATCCGAAATTAACTCAAATATCGCATGCGGGGGCCACGTCTCGGAATCCGATGACACTCACAAAATCCGACAACCCATTCAATTATGAGTCCAACCATGACAGTTTCACTCAAATCTGACTCTGAATCGACACCGAAATCTCAAAACTTTGTTTCTATGAGATTTCTAGAATTTTCTAAAATTTCAATCTCAAAACACTAATTAAATGGTGAAAAACAATGATATATCCGTGTATACTGACCAAATCCAAGTTAGAATCACTTACCCCAATATTTTTCCTTGAAAATCTCTCAAACATCGCCTCTCCCCAAGCTTCAAATTTGTCAAAAATGAAAAATGGGACGAAGTCCCCTACTTTATAACTTACAGTTCTGTCCAGGCTGCCCTCGATCCTCGGCCCTCGATGCTCGGCCTCGATCCTGGCCCTCGATCTTGACCCTCGATCATCGGCCTCGATCCTGGCCCTCGATCATGACCTCGATCTTGGCCCTCGATCATCGGCCTCGATCCTAGCCCTCGATCTTTGACCTTCGATCCTCGGCCTCGATCATGGCTTCGATTTCTGCCCCCGAATTTCCAGCAGAATAAAAATTGCAGCAGCTGTTTAAGTCCAACTTTTGATCAGTTAACCATCCGAAACTCACCCGAGGCCCTCGGGACCTCAACCAAATACACCAACAAGTCCTAAAACATTATACAAACTTATTTGAAACCTCAAATCACATAAAACAATGCTAAAACCATGAATCATACCCCCCCAATTCAAGCTTAATTAAACTTAAAAATTTACAACTTCTACATTCGATGCCGGAACCTATCAAATCAAGTCCGATTGACCTCAAATTTTGCACACAAGTCATAAATGACATAATGGAGCTATGAAAATTTTCGGAACTGGATTCCGACCATATCAAAAGGTCAATTCCCCAGTCAAACTTCCAAACTTAAATTCCTATTTTAGCCATTTCAAGCCTAATTTAACTACGGACTTCCAAATAAAATTCCAGATACGCTCCTAAATAGAAATTCACTATGTGGAGCTGTTGGAATCATCAAAATTCTATTCCGGGGTCGTTTACACATAAGTCGATATCCGGTCACTATTTGAACTTAAGCTTTAAACCTTGGAACTAAGTGTTCCAATTCAATCCAAAAACTCACCGGACCCGAACTAATTACCCCGACAAGTCACACAACAGCTGTAAAGCACAAATTAAATAGTAAATGAGGGGACGGGATTGTAATACTCAAAATGACTAGACGGGTCGTTATAGGAATAGTGAAAGGGGAATAAGATGTGACACGTGAATAGTGTAGTAGATGGGTAGTGTAGGGAAGGTAGGAAGTAATTTTATTTGATTTGATCCACGATTCAAATAAATTCTTCCGCCCTCTATGTAATAGATTTTGTTAAAAATATTACATATTCTCTAATAAAGATAACTAATAAAAATAATATAAAAGTTAAAATATCAAAATTAAACTTAAAACTATTTAAGTACTAAAAAAATGGTAAAACTTTTAAATATAGTCAAAAACATAGGTGCTCACAGCATGTCCCTCTTTGCTTGGAAACATGAAGAGTTTTCAAGCAAAGACAAAATGAGCCATATGATTAATTTTTGACCATTCCATTATTCAAAAAGGAAGAAACAAAGAAAAGAGAAGAGAGTGCAAGAGTGCAACCGAGTCCTGATTTTGGACAACCTACATATTCCGGGTTATAAGGGAATCAAGCCGTATGTAGTTCAAGTGGGTTAAAGGATGGAGTGATGAGTTCGAGAGTCGAGTGAGGTTTCGTCGAGGCTCTAGTCCGTGATCCTGTTATTACATCAAAATCAAAATCAAAAGAAACTAAACAAGCCTATTAGTTATGAGTTACAAGATTCCTGTCTATAAGTCTCTTGAAACTTGATCTTGAGTCTTGACTGGTTCTTCACACAGACTCTGATTTGAACCTTGATGCTTGCTAGCTGTAGGTGTTAGTTCATTCTTCTAAGGCTTCTTCTGATGAAAACGGGAAATAGCTCGTGACTTCAGTCATGTTTGGAGCAGTCCACATCTTTTTATCTACTTTTACATTCTTGATTCACTTATTTTTTCTTTTTTTTATTCTGAATTGAGACTTCTTCTTTTGGTCATCTCGAACCCTGTGCCTCGAGGTAAAACCTGCTCAGACACCAAAACAAACAAACGAACAAATTTTTTCTGCCCCAGTTTTCACTAGGAAAATTTCGTGATTATTGTAACAAAATTCTAAACTACTTCTTTATTGAAAGCAATAAAAGGTCGGGAATGGTGTACCCTGAAAAGATCATGATGAATTTTTTTTATTTTTTATATTTGGATGGTGTTCCTTTATTGTCAAAAAGATATCTCAACTAAGGATTTGTGTACCTTATGTTAGGAAAATGTGGCCAGGGAATGGTATACCCTATATTGGCAAAGATATGAGGGAGTCGTGTACCCTGCATTTAAGATCAAATCAACTAGGGAGTGGATACCCAATATTGGAAAAGGAGACTAGGGAGTGGAGACCCTATGTCTAAAATAAAATCAACTAGGGGGTAGAGACTCTATGTTGGAAAAGGAGACTAGGGAGTGGAGACCCTATGTCTAAAATAAAATCAACTAGGGAGTGGAACCCCTATGTTGGAAAAGAAGACTAGGGAGTGGAGACCCTCTGTCTAAAATAAAAATCAACTAAGGAGTGGAGACCATATGTTGAAAAACGAGACTAGGGAATTATGTACACTATGCTAAAATGAACCAAGAAGGATTATTATTTTTTTTAGAAAAATCATTTTCATTTTATTTTTTGAGAAAATTATTCTTTTAAACAAAATGCCCCAACGCTTATTTTCTGAGGGAATGAACAAATGACCCTTTTTTTAAAATTCAGACTTTTTTAATTATCCTAGGAGAAAATTAATCAGTCTAAGTTTTTTATCTTTGGAGAAAGATTCATCAGACTAAGACATCTATCTTAGGAGAAAGTTCATCAGAGTAGGTTTTCTAATTTATTATCTTAGGAGAAAGATTCACCAGACTAAGATTTCTATCCTAGGAGAAAATTCATCAGACTACATTTTCTTATCTTAGGAGAAAGATTCATCAGACTAAGACGTCTATCCCAGGAGAAATTTCATCAGACTAGGTCTTTTCTTTTTGTTATCTTAGGAGAAAGATTCATCAGACTAAGATTTCTATCCTAGGAGAAAATTCATCAGACTAGTTTTTTCTTTTTTGTTATCTTAGGAGAAAGATTCATCATAATAAGATTCCTATCCTAGGAGAAAATCATCAGACTAGGTTTTCTTATCTTAGAAGAAATATTCATCAGACTAAGACTTCGATCCTAGGAGAAAGTTCATTAGACTAGGTCTTTTTTTTTTTTTGTTATCTTAGGAGAAAGATTCATCAGACTAAGATTTCTATCCTAGGAGAAAATTTATCAGACTAGGTTTTCTTATCTTAGGAGAAAAATTCATCAGACTAAGACTTCGATCCTAGGAGAAAGTTCATCAGACTAGGTCTTTTTATCTTAGGAGAAAGATTCATCAGACTAAGACGATTATCCTAGGAGAAAGATTCATCAGACTAAGATGATTATCCTAGGAGAAATATTCATCAGACTGGGTTTTTTTTTATTATCTTAGGAGAAAATTCATCAGACTATGACATTTATCCTAGGAGAAAAATTCATCAGACTAGGTTTTTTTTTATCTAAGGAGAAAGATTCATCAGACTAAGACTTCTATTGGGAGGAAAATCCATCAGATAAGGATGTATTACCCTAGGAGGAAAATGCAAAGAGCACTGACATTATTGTATGCATTCTAACAAGAAAAATAAAGGCAAAGATTTGAGAAACTTCCCTTTGGCGGCTCTTTTTTTCATTCTTTTCTTTATTTATTTATTTTTTAAATACTTTCCCTCCACTGCTTTGTTCCTGTTTCAAACAAAGAACATTTTGTCAGTTTTGAAAGTGGTGGTCGGTTTATAGCCTTGAGTCTTTGGCAGCTTGGCTTTGTGATCATCCTGCCTTTGGAAGACCGACTGCATTGGTAGTTGGTTGCACTGCTGGAAGACTATGTTGCGTTCAAGGGACCTTTACTTTCTGTATCAACCCTGACTATTTCGCTCATAGTGCCATTTGTGTTTGTGGCTCAGTTCTAATATCTTGAATGGCTTTTGCTTTTGAAGCAATTTTTCTGTCAGAGAGAATCATAACTATTAAGTGCCTTTTGCAAAATGTGCACACTTCATAGTCCTTGTTCAGTACTACAGAGAGTCCCTGATTAACTTTGAGGTTATCTTTGCTTGCTTTAGCCAAATAGGTTGACAAGAGTCTTTTAGGGGGAAGCATTTTCATGAATCCTCAAGGCATGTTGAGTGTAACAACTGAGTGTGTTGGCCAAATTTACTTTGTAGAACTGAAAAGTTGATAGAAGATTTTTGAAATCTTTTCTTGCTTGTTTTGACAAGGACTAACTCAGAGTGAAGGACACAATGATGTAGAGAAATAATATTAACAAGAAATGCCCATGTTGAGAAGAACAGAAGTAAGATTTTTTTTTTTTTGGTAACTAGCCTTAATGATCATGACATGTATTTTTTACTCAACGGCCTGATCTATCAAACTGATCTAATCTTTCCTTTTACCATTCCTATGACCTTTGAAGTCAGGCTTGTTCGTACCAATCATTTACATCTGCCTCACGACTCACTTTCGACTAGTGGTGCCCCGAGGGATTTTCACCAACAAGTCTCTCTCATTTATTTATCTCTACTTACAATCACCTTAAAGTGCCCGTAAAAGTTTTCACCAGTAAGACTCTCTTTTATTTTTTTCTATATTTTTTTTTTGTTTTTTTTCTTTCATGTGGGAGCAACTTGATGATGTTCTATGTCGTGTGACAACTCTTGCTCATTGCATGCCTCTCTTGGCATTCTTGAAAGCTTATCGGGAGGTCTTATTGGGAAGGTTTTTGGATAGGGTTAGAGAGGAAGGATGACATGAAAGCTCAAAGTAGACTCAATATGATGGCTTCTTTTTTTTTCCTTTTTTTTTTTACAAATTGCCCCAACTCATGTTTTTTTTTTTGGGGGGGGGGGGGCCAAAGACCTTTGACTGCTCTTTTCTTCTTCTTCTTTTTTCACTTAAACTTTCTAAGAGTTTGCCTAGTTTGTACTCTTAGGACATGAACCTATTTTTCCTTTAATGAAGACTTTTGACTCTAGACTTGATTCCAAAGGAGGGGTGGTCAAAGAAAATGACATAGGCTCAAAGGGGGTAACAAAGGGTATAAAGTACTTGGATAGCAGAAAAAGGGCCTCCTAGCCTTAAGAACGCAAAATGTATTACCTTTTTGCAAATACATCATTGACGAACATGTTTGCCTTTTGGTATTGTCAAGTGCACTATTTGTTTTTCATTTGATCATAATGTGTCTAAAGACACTTCCCCTCCACTAATACAAAACATTTGACCAAGCTTCAATTAATTCAACATCCTCAAACCCGATCTTCATAATGATTTGAATGTAAACATCCTTAACCTTCACGGGTATGACAATTCTAGTTCCACGTGAACTTCACTCGGGCTTGTTTTCAAAGAATTTCCATTCTTTATTCATCCTCAAAAGTATCTTTCTCATTTATTTAATTCAAGACTAAATCAGCTTCCTAAGATCTGGCCAAAAAATTTGCATGCATGTCATGTCACTAGAACTAGCAGCGAAAAAAATAAGCATAGAATGACACAAAAGGACAAACTGTATTTCATTGAATGGAGGACAAAAAGGTTTGACAACAAAACAAACAACCTAAAATTCGAGTTACCACCCTGTAATAACCCAGATAATAAAAATAGCAATAGAACAAACAAACAAGACTCACACAGAAACAATAGAGGGATAGAAAGGTATGACTCAATAAAACAAATAAAATCTGGATCACAACCCTGAAATAAACCAGACAATAGAAAAAACATCAAAACAAGCTACCAAGATTCCTCCCTAGTGATGAGGGAATGACTTTTCAATTGCTAAGCTTTACATTTATCCACAAACTTGCTCATCAGAATCACCTAGGCCTTCCCCAATTTCAATCTCATTAACATCAGTCAGCAAGTTCTCGACCTCTTTGATCAACTCGTCTTCAGCATTACCCGTCCGATTAAGGACTAACAACATATGACATTTCATAGAAATTAAATTTTCAGAGGTCTCGAGAGGATTCTCATACTCCACGTCACCACATACCATCCCCACAAAGTGTGCATCATCATATACAGGTAAAGGAATATGTATGATATTCGTGGTGTCAATGTCTTGGACCACAATTAGTTTTTCCTGTACCATCCTTTCTATTTCTCTTTTCAAATCCTGACAGCTTTCAACACTATGCCCCTGGGCATTGGAATGGTATTCACACCTTTTAGAAGGGTCAAAGTTTCTTGAACGTGGATCCACATAATTTGGAGGAATAGATGCAATCATGCCATAATGCATTAATTTCTCAAACAAGATTGTATAGGACTCCCCTATTGGTGTAAAATTATCTTACGTCCTCTGCTCCCCTCTATATATTTGCTTTGGAAGTGAGTTATTGGACGCTTGAAAATTTTGTGGAGGATGATGCGAATTTCGCGATGTTGGTGCTCGCCTTCTAAGGTGTCTTGGTGCCTGGGCATATGACTCTGGATTATGGACGACATGCTGAGGTGGATCAATAGAGTATTGTGAGTTATGAGGTGGATAGCAGTGCTCGGGGGAATCATAGGAAGTCTGATGGGCTTCCCACATTTTTAAGATGTTCCCTAGGACCTCTTCTCAACCCTGATGTCATCATGGTCTCTTCATCCTTATCATTTGTGTCACTAAAATTACCAGATCCAATCTGGACAGCCTGAGTTGTGGCTTTGAGAACTTCTTGACTGGTAATTCTTTCTGTCTTGAGGCCATTCTCAACCATTTCACCAATTTTTATTGCTTTCGAGAAAGGTCTGCCCATTGCGGACATCATGTTTTGAAAATAGTCAGGATCTTGGGCCTGAAGGAAGACAGTGATTAACTCGTGGTCATCCATGGATGGCTTAACTCTAGCTGCTTGCTCTCTCCATTTAATAGCATATTCCCTGAAACTTTCAGTTGGTTTCTTCTTCAGGTTTGAAAAGGGATTGCGGTCTGGGGTAAGGTCGATGTCATATTGGAATTGTCTGGCAAAGGTATGGGCCATGTCATCCCATACATGCCAGCAAGAGGTGTCTTGATCAGTAAACCATTCAAAGGCTACCCCTGTAAGGCCTTCCCCGAAATAAGCCATTAGTAATTCTTCATTTTCTCGCGCACCTCTTAGCTAATTGCAATACCTTTTCAGGTGAGCTATGGGATCACCATGTCCGTCATACTTTTCAAACTTGGGATGGGGGTCTTAAAACCAGGTGGCAAACGGAAATTTCGGAAAACATACATAGATCCTTGAAGGCAATACTTTTTTGACATGCCAACCCTTGTATGTTTTTTATTCGATGCTCCAAGCTTTTTATTTTTTGGGCTATTTCTTCTTGTGCCATCTTTTGGGCAGGCTTCTCAATATCTGCAGGAAGATCAAATAGGTACGAGTGGTACTCAGGAGAGTGGTATTGTTCTTGTTGGGTGGCAAATTGTGACTCATGATTTTTCCGCTGTACCACTGTGGGCTGCGAGATGGTGTAGACAGGCTTAACAGGAGTGGATGCCTGATTGGTTCTCAATGAAACACCTTGGGAGCGCACAACAGAAGCACCCGCCATATCCATACAGTTGGGATAAAGACTGACCCCAGGTGGATAAAATGGATAAGACAATGAGACATGAGTGGTATTAGTCGAAACAAGTGTGAACTCTAGGAACCCAGGAATTGACCAGGGCGGTTCTTGGCAATCAGCCCATGCTCGACACATTTCAGCCAATTGTTGTTTAAGTATTCAATTTTCCTCAATCGCAGTAGACTCTTGTTGAGCCCTCTGACCCTGAGTCTCCAGAGCACTCGTAACATCTTCGATGTCAATTGTCATTGGCATTTTCCCCTTGGATCTTGTATTTCCAGCTTACCACAAACCGACCACCTTAAACTTACTTAAGAATTCAAAACAAAACGACTCATTAGAATGGACTCAAGCGATCCTTATTATTATAAACATTTTTTTTCTTTTCAAAATAGTTCGATCGTACCTGATGTGGGTTGCTACGTATCATGTGGGGACATGAATCAGATCTTTACGTAGTTCGGGAAGATCGGGAATAAAATAAATAAACTAACTTTTTTTTACCCATATACAAATAACCCCGCGAAAGCTCCTAATAAGGAAAATATTTTTTGGATTTTGAATTCTTTCTCTCTTTTTTTTTATTGGAAATTTTCGAAAGAAAGATTTCTAAACAATAAAGAAAATATTTTTTTGGATTTTGATTTATTTTTTTATTTTTTTTATTTTTTTTGAAAAGAAAAATTCTAAAGAACAAAGAAAATATTGTTTTTTTTTTTAATTTTGATTTATTTTTATTTTTGTTTTGTTATTGTTTTTGGAATCTTCGAAAGAAAGACTTCTAAAAAAGATTTTAAAAAAACATTTATTTATTTTTTATAAATTTCAAAAGAAAGAAAATATTTTTTTGGATTTTGATTTTCTTTTTTTTTTGAATTTTGGGAGAAAAACTTCTAAAAAAAGGAAGAAACTATTTTTGAATTTTAGGATTTGACGTCTCAAAGAAATACTTCTAAAGATGTAATTAAAGGAAAATAATTTTAGATTTTTTTAAAAAATAATTAGGCCGGAACCGATGAGGTTTGCCTACATATCTCACATCCGGTGAGAATCAGACCCGCGTAGTTCGGTAAAACCGACTAATTTCTCTTTTTGATTTTTATGAAAATTAATCTTTACATCTCACGCCAGACTACTACAAAATCTTAGTAAAAAAATTATTTTTACTAAACTAGGAGAATGATTTCTTTTTTATAATTCCGCTAAACTAATATTCTAAAGCCAGTCAACAATGCAAGCAAGCCTTCCAAATAATGTAGCAAGTAGCATATAAGTGAACATGATGGTCTCAAAGAGGATACATGTCTTATACGGATCGGCCCCTGTGCCGAGTTTCGCTAAGTCAAATGTACGTGATGCAAATAAAGCGAACCTACTAGGGTTATCCGGTATGAGGTTTATTCTTTTAGGTTAAAATCCTAGTGAAAAAGACACCTAGACTGGCTTACTCGGGCGGACAACCCAAGCCGAGGAGCGTCAGTGTACCGGCCGTAGAATAGTTTCAGCTTTACTGGTGGTTCTCCCCGCCTAAACATGTGTGATTAAATCCTTCACTAGGAGCAGGTATGCACAATGGCTTTATCTTAGACAAAAATTTTTGTGGAACTGGTTAGCACACACAACATTATTAATTATGAGAAGACTCAGATGGGGTGCGAGAGAAGACACTTTATATGTATAATTCAAAAAATATCAAAGAAGTAAATAAGCGACAATTAGCACATTAGGCTTAAATAAATCACAGTATATACAAAATTAATAAAGCCAAATAAAAGTCAACATGTACAAGCTCGAATTCGTGTTTTCCCCAGCAGAGTCGCCAGAACTGTCACACCTCTTTTTACCCCCAAATGATATCTGTGGATTAAAGGGTTTTTTCAATTAAAGTGACAAAATTGAGCAGTGATTATTTTATTTACAGAGTCGCCACTTGGAATTGATTTTGTTGGTGTTCCAAGTCGCCTTTTATTTGAATCCCTAGTCAAAGGAAGGTTTGACTCTATTTTTATTGGTACGCAAAAATAGAAAATCGGGTAAGAAATTCTATTGACCAGGGAGAAGGTGTAAGGTACTCCCCGAATCTCGTGGTTCTAGCACAGTCGCTTTTATTGATAAAAATTGGCTTGAATTATTTTTGGATAAATTATGTCTTATTGATTTTCATGCTTTACCTATGTCCGCTTTCATTGCTTGATTATTTATTGAAGGACAAAATTACATTGTAAATAACGTTATAATTTTATTATGACTTTGTAGTTAAGGTCAAGTTACACAAGCGTGCACTCGAATTTGGAATTACGTACCATGATTATGCCACGGGAACAGTACCCATAGTCACGATAATTTATTATTGGCCACACCTAAAGCACACTACGTTATTCAAAGTTGTTTAATTATTTGCTAATTTTGGATTATTGTGAGGCTCAAAGGTTACGGGGTAGAATTACGAAAAATGTAAGATTGATTATTAAAAATTACTAGAGGTATCAATTATGTCGGGTATAGTGCGATAATGCAACAAGCAAATAAATCCTACTTATTCATTCTATTTTATCTATACTTAAATCTTGGTGAAGAAAATTAATGGAATAAAATTTAAGCTCATGCTAAACTCCAACGTGATCGCTACCAAATCAAACAGTAGCTCATTTGACTTTTCCAATTCATGATTAATACTCACACCCAACATAAAGCTATAGGAATTCCACTTGACAAGAATAACTATTAAACAAGATATGCACTTAGTAAAAGATTGATTCAAAACACAGTAACATTCGTCATTGATGAAACAGAGAGCAATAAACCACTCAAACTTTCACATTGATTTAATAGTTAAACACACCACATAATCACAACGATAATTCAAAACATGAAAGTTTGATGGAAATACTGATAAGAGCATGGAAACGAACCTTGAATATGCAACAGTTTTCGAATATATTGATAAGAAAAATTTTCCAACTCGTACATAATCTCGTTCAAAGTGAAGAAATCCAGAAACAAAAATGAGACCTTCGTCGTCAACTCGTAACTGACCGTACGCCGGAACCTAGAACCAAGACCTCGTCGGGGACTTTACCCGGACTATTTTCACCCAGATTTTAGCGACCAAGAGTGGCTTTTTCCTGCTAGTTTTGTTATGTTTGCTAGCTAGTTTTTTGATGGAGAATCACTGCATTTTTGCGGCAGTTTTGAAGATGAAAATTGGCGTTAATGGAAGTAGATTTTGTAGCTGTTTTGCTACATTTTTGGGTAGCTTTTGCTGTAATTTTGGGTTGCCTTTTGCTGGAATTCATGGTGAGATTCGTGGCTATGTTTAACTATGTTTTGGGGGTAGTTTCAGTTGGTTTTTGTAGCTAAAAGGGTGCTGGATTTTGACTGGTTTTTTGGCATCAAAGAGGCGGCTAAAGATGATGCTCTACATGGTGTTTGGGTGGCAGTTTAGGGGTGTCTTTAGCTAGGTTTGGGGCTGGAATTTAAGGGTAGTTTAAGGCTGATTTGGAGGTGGGTGTTAATGGAGGTTTGGTGCATTTTTTGCTTGGGGAAGAAAGAGGTCCATCAGGGGTTTTTCCTTTTTTTGTGTGTGTACATATATTAAGAAAATATGAGAGGAAGAGTGTTGAAAATGAACGATGGGACAAGGAATAGTGACACGTAAATAGTATAGTAGGTGGGTGATGGGACAAGGAAATAGTGAAAGGGAGTAAGATGTGACATGTGAATAGTGTAATAAGTGGGTGATGGGACAAAAAAATAGTGTAGGGAAGGTAGGAAGTAATTCTATTAGATTTGGTCTGTGATTTAAATAAATTCTTCTGCCCTCTACGTAATAGACTTTGTTAAAAATATTACATATTCTCTAATAAAGTCTACTAATAAAAATAATATAAAAGTTAAAATATCAAAATTAAACTTAAAACTATTTAAATACTAAAACAAAATGGTGAAAATTTTAAATATAGTCAAAAATTAGATGCTCACAACATCAATCCCATCCCAAATAAGGAAAATAATTACAATCCACTCCTACACCGGCATGCGTAGTTTCAGGGTTAGGTTATTTCAACCTACCCTTCCTCGGTGACTCGATACTCCCAAAAATATTTTTGATTTGCTTACAAAGGAAACAACAATACAAATGCATTTACCTCATAACCTTTCATACCGTATATAGCCTCATTGGCACTTTCAACAACTTTCAACATCATTATTTCATTGGCTCTTTTGGCCATACATATGATTCTTCATTCATGGCACAATGGTCGTATTTCGTATTCCACACTTTTATTTTTTTCCTTTCATGGATCATCATCATCATAAATATCAGTAAATAGAATATTTCGAAAATCACAACTTTAGGTTCATTAGTAATGAAGACTTTAAACACAATGGATTTCTTTTCAAGAAATAGAGTAAAATTATTGGCAATCGGTGCGAAAGTTAAAATAATAAACAAATAACACACCATTTATTCTTGAAATACTTTTTCCCAAAAAGAGAAATACACAATTTCAACTCACGAATATATGATAATGCAAAATACATCGAAACTACTTACAAAGCATAGTATTAGTTAAAACAACCACATATGGGCATCACTTGAGTTCATAAGCTTTTAGGCAATTCTATTTTCAAAGTCAATTTTGGAATAGTTAAATCAAAGCTCATTTCATAATCGTTCTCATATCATTTCATTTCATTTGCACCATTAGCCACAAGTATAACTTTCACTCTTGGCACGTTGGCCACACTTTATATCCCCAATTCACTTATTTCACTTCCAACCATCTTTATAGATTATCAACAATAAAACATCTCCAATCAAGACTTTAGGTACACATATGAGTAATTAAGAGTCTTAAGCATATTGGGATTTTCTTACACAATTTGGCATCATAACCTTCATTTGAAACACGACTCAAAGACATAGCATTTTAATATACATATCATTCTTGAACACATTCCAAAGGGATAACATAATGTGATAGGAATATACAGAACACGTTTTGAATACATAATTCTCGACACTTTGCTTATTTGAGACAATCGAATTTATAAGGAACAACTCGAAACATGAGAATAAGGAACTTGAACCAACCATACTTGAAACTTACGAGAACATCATAGAATTCAATTTTAAGAGAGTAGTCTAGGCAACATACCTCGCTTTGAGCTTTTCTTAAATTACTATAATATTTCGGAAATCCTAGCAATCCCAATCTATTTTGAGACATAGCAAAATTGAACACAAATTAGGAAGATATTCATGGTTTCAGCTCATTTGAGCATTTCATCAAACACTTGGTGTACAAATTTGACTACAAGGTTCCTCTACAAGATTTCCTTCACTTCACAACCCAATGTTTACCCATTTGAGCTCAACAATCTTCTTACAAACCTTATTAGTACAAGAATGTATAAATAATACTCTTACATCCAAGAATCATACTCCCCATCACCCATCTTTTACCCCAAACTCGAAATTAAAGATTAGGGTATGGAACCTTACCTCTTAGATAAAGATTTTGTGATTGGCTTCCTTGATTCTTGAAGATTGGTGCAAAATTGGATGATTATAATGCTAGGTTTACTTCTTCTCTCTTTAAAATTCTCTTACCTCTCTTTAAAATTCTCAGAAAATCGACCCAAAATAAGCCCCAAAGGCTATTTATCAAAATGGGGTCGGGTTATGAAAATAGGAAAATTAACCCTCCGAACTCAGGTCAGCGGTCGCAGAATGGACCGCATAATGGGTATGTGGGTCATACAATGGACTGCAAAAATGATTCCTAGAACTGGGCTGCACTGGTCAATTCTGCGACCATTCTGCGGCCCGCAGAATGATTTTGCGGTCGCAGAATCACATTCTGCCAGCCTTTGGTAATATGGTCATAATTTCTTGTAGGAGTGTCCACATGACAAACTGTTTGAAGAGTTAAAAACTAGACTCGAAGATCTTACATTTTATAGGTTGTTCATCACATAACTCCTTATATATATGTAGATATGCTCGTCCAAAGTTTGGTCTTGTGCGTGCTCATTTGGAACTTTAGTCTATCATGTAATTTCCAACTTGACTTAGACTTAGAGCTCTCATTAGACCCCACACCACTTATAATATTATTCATGCACTTATTATCATATCCAATTGATATCCATCATATTAATAGTCATCGTCTGCACACAAAATAATATAATTAGCGCACATCAACTTTCTTAATAGCACTTAAGTACTTTGAAATTTTTCGGGGTGTTACATGTAAACATTTTAAGTAAACGATCTCGGAATCAGTATTCGACAGTTCTAATAGGTTCGTATGATGATTTTGGACTTGGGCGTATGTTTGAATCAGGTTTTGGATGACCCGGGAGCGTTTCAGCACTTAATTATGAAAGTTGACTATTTGAAGGCTTTAAAGTTCTTTAAATTTGGTTTGGAGTAGATTTTTGTGTTATCGAGGTCCGTTTGGATATCCGAACCCTAAAATATTTCTGTATGATGATTTAAGACTTGTACGCAAAATTTGGTGTCATTCCGAGTAGTTTAAGTATGTTTCGGCACTCAGAGTAAGTTGAAGAACTTGAAGTTCCTAAGTTGATTCAATTTGGTTTGAGGTATGATTCTTAGTTTTGATATTGTTTTATACATTCCGAGGGTTCGAGCGAGTTCGTTTTATGATTCCAAACTTGTTGGTATGTTTGGGCGTGTCCTTGGGGGCCTCGGGTGTCAATCGGACTAGGCATAGACCAAGTTTGGACTTAGGTGAAGCAACTGAAGAACTAGGCTTCTGGTGTAACCGCACCTGCGGAGGGCTAGCCGCAGGTGCGAGCTTGTAGAAGCGAGCAAGAAGCTGTAGAAGCGGCCCAGGACGAGCAGCTCAGGAATCTCAGATGCGGGATTTCGTGCGCACCTGCGAACGTACAGGTGCGATTGGGGAGGACACAGAAGTGGACATAGCACCTGGGCTTGAGGAACTCCGCAGAAGCGGACATAGCACCGCAGGTGCAGTACCGCAAATGCGGCAGGGGCACCGTAGGTGCGATTGCACTAGAAGGCAGAACTTCATTTAAGTCAGGATTGAGCATTTGGGGTTCATTTATTGCACTTTTTGGGGCGATTGTTGGAGGTCATAGAGAGGGGTTTTCACCTAACACCTTGAGGTAAGTAATTTCTATACAATGTGAGTTAAATACATTGATTATGGGTAGATTTAACATGTAAGATTTGTGAAATCATGGGTTTAGATGAAAAACCTAGGGTTTTCTTTTTTTATAAAAATGGGATTTAGCCACGAAAATGGTTATGAAATTTAGTAAAAATTATATATTTGAGTTCGTGAGGTTATGGGTAATACTTTCTTCGAACATTTTCGGAATTCGGGCACGTGGGCCTAGGGATGAATTTTAGGAATTCTTCAATTGGGATTAGGTAATCACTTTAATAGTTAGAATATGAACTGTTGAGCACGTATTGATTATTTTATATAACATTTGACTAGTTTCGAATCGTTTGGCACTGAATTGAGGGTTTAAAGCACAGTTGTGGACCGGAAAGTAAGCTTTGAGATGAGTTAAGTCTCTTGCCTAACCTTGTAAGAGGGAACTCTTCCCCTTAGGTGTATCTTTGCTGTGAATTTTATGTGTGGGGAGCTACATACGCACTAGGTGATGAGAGTCCGTGCGTAGCTGTATTCTATGTGATGTCCGGGTAGTCTTAGGCTTACACCATGCCTTCTTTGCACTATTATGTTGGTTATGCACATTAACTGCTTGAAATGAGCTGAGATTAAGGATTAAATTATTTAAAGTCTCTAGTTTAGATTTCTTGTGTTTGGAAAGAATTTAAGGATTTTATGAGAACTCTGACAATTTTATGTCCACTCGCGTCGCAAATATTTCTGCGAGCGAGGTAAACTTTCCTCTACTCTCATGGGAGCGGTCCATTCGCCTCGACAGGTTAATAGATGCATCTATGATTTGTGTCATTCGATCCTCGGTAGTGCACAGTATATTTCTGGATCGGGTCGTACGACCTCAGCATAAATCGTGCGTGATAATACTTGGAGCCTAATTTTTACTTCATATTAATTTATGGCTTGAGTGGTTACTATTATTTAAAGGACATAAATTGATTTAAAATTATTGTTAGTGAAGGGAATTATTATTCACTGCTTGTTACTGTGTGGTATTAGTTGCTTACATATTCCATGCTTATTTATGATTTTCGCATTTTATTTATAGCCCATAGTAAGTGTCGATGTCGACCCCTCATCACTACTTCTTCGAGGTTAGATTTGATACTTACTGGGTACATGTTGTTTATGTACTCACGCTACACTTCTGCACTAATCGTGCAGGATCTGAGGCAGGTGCATCTGGTGAACATACCAACGCACACCCCCGTCACCCGGAGACTTAGTGGTGAGCTGCATCCTGAGCTGTTCTGCAGCACCTAGAGCCTTTCTTTTGTACTTATTTTCTGTCTATGTTATTTCTGACAGTAGTTAAAGTTTTTTATATTCTACTAGTGCTTATACACTTGACACCAGAACTTGGCACACACTTTAGTATGCTTTACGCTTTTTGGGGTATTTACATATTTATGTTTGCATTCAGTTGTTTTCATTTAAACCATTCGACTTTCTATTTCTCAAATTTCTAAAAAAAAATGGGATTTAATTACTTGGAAATTGGTTAAAAGAAGAAATCACATAGTAACTTCATCGTAGGCTTGCCTAGTGGCGACGTTAGGCGACATCGCGGCCTATAGGAGAAATTTAGGTTGTGACACCAACAGTAAGTTAACCATGTGACTGTTTCTTTTAACAATTTAGAAATAGTTGATTTTAATTATTGAATAAATAAGAAGGAAAAATATAATAAAATAAGGAATGAACAATTTTAAGAGCAAGTGAGGCGAAGTAAATAATCAAAATCATCAAGTGTCTACTAACATAATCTCCAAGACCTAGTGTCACGAGTATATGAACTACTAGTAGAATATACAAAAACACGAAACTACTATCTAAAATAAAGTAGACATAAAGTAAATGCTAAGAAAGACTTTGGGTGCTGCAGAACGGGCTCAGAGGGCAGCTCACCGCAAAGTCTCGGGGTATCAGGAGTGCGCGCCGGGATGATAACCAGATGCACTGGCTTAGATCCTACATGGTTAGTGCAGAAGTATAGCGTGAGTACATAAACAACATATACCCAGTAAGTATCTAGTCTAACCTCGAAGAAGTAGTGATGAGTGGTCGACTTCGACACTTACTATGGGCTTACAATAAATACTGAGATTCTAAATAAGCATGGGCTATGAAAATGATAATGAAAACTCAATAACAAGAAATAAATAAACAATTCTTTCACCGATAGTAAATCCCAAATCCATTTCCATCATTTAACAATTCAACCTCTCGAGGGTCGAACGGCACGAAACATAGATGCATCTATTAACCTGTCAAGGCGAACGGCCCGCTCCCATAAGAGTAGAGGAATTTACCTCGCTCGCGAAAATTCTTGCGACGCGAGTGATTCATAGATTTCTTAAGTCATTATAAAGTTCTTCAATTCTTTCCGAAAATAAGAAGTCTAAACTGGAAACTTTAAATCTTAACATCTTCAATCTCAGTTCTATTTAAGACAATTAGTATACATAATCAAATAACGGTGCCAACAAAAACATGATGTAAATCTAAGACTACTCAGACATCACATAGAATATAGCTACGCACGGACTCTCATCATCTAGTGCATATATAGTTCCCCACACAGGTAATTTACAACAAAACACACCTAAGGAGATGAGTTTCCTCTTACAAGGTTAGGCAAGAGACATACCTCGTTCTCAAGTTCACTTTCGATCCACATATATGCTTTAAATCCTCAACTTGGTTCCAAACGACTCAAAACGAGTCAAATATTGTATAAAGTAATCAATACAATGTTTAAGAGTTCATACTCTAACTATTAAAGTGATTACCCAACCCCAATTAAAAAATTCTTAAAATTTATTCTCGGGCCCATGTGCCCGGATTCTGGAACTTTTTGAAGAAAGTTGTTACCCATAACCTCACGAACTCAAATATATAGTTTTCACTACATTCCATAACCATTTTCGTGGTTAAATCCCATTTCTATCAAATCCTAGGTTTTTCATCTAAACCCATGATTTCACAAATTTTACATGTTAAATCTACCCATAATCTATGTAATTAACTCACATTGTGTAGAAATTACTTACGTCAAAGTGTTAGGTGAAAACCCCTCTCTAAGAGCTCCAAAACTCGCCCAAGGAATGATATAAATGAGCTCAAAATGCTTAAGTCCCGACTTAAATGAAGGTTCTGCCTTCTGCGATTTTTACATATGCGGTCAATGGGCCGCATTTGCGGTACCGCTTCTTCGGCGCCATGGCTGCTTCTGCGAAACTTCACAGGACCAGCGTTGGCCGCATCTGTTGTCGTGTTTCCGCTTTAAAGGTCTCGCTTCTGCCGCTTCTCATCGCAGAAGCGGGGTCGCTTCTGCGGACCACTGGCCAGGGATCTAAGCCGCTTCTGCAGCCAAAATGGCGCATCTGCGGGCTCGCACCTGCTGCCATTAGCTCGCATGTGCAAGAACACCAGAACTGGTGCACCAGCAGCCCTTTTGAGTCTTAACTCAATCCGCGCATCGCCCGAATGGCATCCGGGGCCCCCGAGGCTCCGTCCAAACATACCAACAAGTCCGGAATCATAAATCGGACTCGCTCGCTCTCTCGGAACGCGAAAAACAACATCAAAACTAAGAATCACACCCCAAACCAAATTGAATCAACTTATGAACTTCAAGTTCTTCCAACTTACTCTGAACACACCGAAACATACTTAAACTACTCTGAATGACACCAAATTTTGCCTGCAAGTCTTAAATCACCATACGGAACTATTCCAAGTCTTGGAATCCTAATTGGACATCGATAACACCAAATCCTTCCAAACCAAATTTAAAGAACTTTAAAACCTTCGAGGTGCAAACTATCAATATTAAGCGCCAAAACGCTCCCGCGTCATCCAAAACCCGATTCAAACATACGCCCAAGTCCGAAATCACCATACAAACCTATTGGAACTGTCAAATCCCGGTTCCGAGGTCGTTTACCCAAAATGTTGGCCATAGTCAAACTTAGCCCTTTTTTGCTAACCTTAGGGAACCAAGTGTTCCGATTTCAACCTGAACCCTTCCAAATCCCGAACTAACCTTCCCCGCAAGTCATAAAATAGCAAAAGCACATATGGGGAGCCTTATTTAGGAGAACAGGGTTGTAGAAAGCAAAACGGTCGGTCGGGTCGTTACATTCTCCACCTCTTAAAGAAACGTTCGTCCTCGAATGGGTCTAGAATCATACCTAGAATGCTGAATAAGTGTGGATATCTGCTCTGTATGTCCTCCTCGACCTTCCAAGTCACCTCCTCGACTGGTTGGCCTCTCCACTGAACTTTTACCGCATAAATTTTCTTGGATCTCAACTGGCGAACTTGCCTGTCAATAATGGCAATTGTCTCCTCCTCATAACCTAGGATCTCATCTAGTTGAACCATATTGAAGTCTAACACATGCGACCTGTCGGCATGATACCTCTAGAGCATAGACACATGGAAAATCGGATGAACTCCCGATAGACTGGGAGGCAAGGCAAGTTCATAAGAAACCTCCCCAACTCGCCTCAACACCTTAAATGGGCCTATAAATCTTGGGCTCAGCTTTCCATTCTTCCCGAACCTCATGATCCCCTTCATCGGCGAGACCTTCAAGAGAACTTTCTCGCCACCATAAAAGGTAAATTATGCGCCTTCTGATCCGCGTAACTCTTCTGTCTGGACTGTGCTATGCGAAGTCGCTCCTAAATCAACTTTACCCTTTCCAAGGCATCCTTCACCAAATTAGTACCATATAACTTAGCCTCGCCGGGTTCAAACCATCCGATGGGTGAAAGACATCGCCGACCATATAAAGCCTCAAATGGAGCCATCTCGATGTTGGACTGATAACTGTTGTTGTAACTAAACTCGGCCAAAGGCAAGAATCGATCCCACTACCCTCCAAAGTCAATCACATATGCTCTGAGCATATCCTCAAGATTTGAACTGTCCGCTCCGACTGCCCGTCGGTCTGCGGATGAAAAGTTGTGCTGAGCTCTACCTGGGTCCCCAACTCACTCTATACTGCTTTCTAGAAATGCGTAGTAAACTGAGGGCATCTATCTGATATGATTGAAATAGGCATACCATGCAACCGAACTATCTCCTTAATATAAATCTGGGCCAACCTCTCTGAAGTATATGTGGTCACAATCGGAATGAAGTGTGCCGACTTGGTCAACCTGTCGATAATGACCCAAATTGTATCAAACTTCCTCAAGGTCCGCGGCAACCCAACTACGAAGTCTATAGTAATGCGCTCCCATTTCCACTCAGGTATAGTCATCTGTTGTAGTATGTCACCTAGCCTCTGATGCTCATACTTAACCTGTTGGCAATTTAGACACCACACGACATACTCAACTATGTCCTTCTTCATACGCTGCTACCAATAATGATATCTCAGGTCGCGATACATCTTCGTAGCACCTGAATGAATAGAATACCGAGAACTGTGTGCCTGCTCTAGAATTCTTTCCCTCAGCCCATCAATATTAGGAACACATAGACGACCCTGGAGTCGCAGAACACCATCCTCGCCGATAGTAACCTCCTTGGCACCACCCTGTAGTACAGTCTCTCTAAGAACCAACAAGTGTGGATTATCAAACTTGCAAGCCTTGATCTGCTCGAATAGTGAAGACTGGGTAACGACGCATGCAAGAACTTGGGTAGGCTTTGAAATGTCCAACCTCACAAGTCTGTTAGCTAAGGACTGAATGTCCAAAGCTAATGGCCTCTCCTCTGCTGAAATGAGTGCCAAGATACCCATACTCTCTACCTTTCTGCTCAAGGAATCCGTAACTACATTCGCCTTGCCCGGATGGAAAAGAATAGTAATATC
Organism: Nicotiana tabacum; assembly: GCF_000715075.1. Classification (NCBI taxonomy): domain Eukaryota; kingdom Viridiplantae; phylum Streptophyta; class Magnoliopsida; order Solanales; family Solanaceae; genus Nicotiana; species Nicotiana tabacum. Next base: position 108,409,910 of record NC_134103.1, read on the forward strand.
ATAGTCCTTTAGTAACTCAAGCCACCTGCGCTGCCTCAAATTAAGATCCCTTTGCTTGAACAAATGCTGCAAGCTGCGATGATTAGTGTAAACCTTATAGGACACCCCATAAAGATAATGCCTCCAGATCTTAAGAACATGAACAATCGCGGCCAACTCAAAATCGTGTACAGGTTAATTCTTCTCGTGGGGCTTCAACTGACGTGAAGCGTATGCAATAACTTGCCCCTCCTGCATCAATACACAACCCAAACCAACACATAAAGCATCGTAATACAAAATATGCATCCCTGAACTGGAAAGAAATACTAACACCGGTGTTGAAGTTAATGCGGTCTTGAGCTTCTGAAAGCTCACCTTACAATCATCGGACCATCAGAACAGAGCATCCTTCTGGATCAATCTAGTCAAAGGTGCTGCAATAGATAAGAAGCCCTCCACAAACCGGTAATAATAACCTGCTAATCCTAAGAATCTCCCGATCTCTGTCACTGTGGAGGGACGAGGCCAACTCTGAACTGCCTTAATTTTCTTGGAATCAGCCTTAATACCCTCGCCTGATACAACATGCGCCAAGAATGCCACAGAATCTAACCAAAACTCACACTTGGAGAACTTAGCATATAGCTTCTATTCTCGTAAGGTCTGAAGCACCACTCTCAGATGTTGCTCGTGCTCTTCCATGCTACGTGAGTAGACCAATATGTCATCAATGAAGAAAATGACAAATAGATCAATATACGGCCTGAACACCATGTTCATCAAATCTATAAATGACGCTGGGGCATTAGTCAAACCGAAGGACATCACCAGAAACTCATAATGGCCATATATAGTCCGGAAAGCAGTCTTCAGAACATCTGAATATCGAATCTTCAACTGATGGTACCCCGATCTCAAGTCGATCTTAGAGAACACCCTGGAACCCTGCCACTGGTCAAACAAATCATCAATACGCGAAAACGGGTACTTGTTCTTAATAGTGACTTTGTTCAACTGGCGGTATCATTGCACATCCGCATAGTCCCATATTTCTTCTTCACAAATAACACTGGTGCACCCCAAGGCGATACACTCGGTCTGACGAACCCCTTTGTTAGCAACTCCTCAAGTTGTTCCTTCAACTCTTTTGGAGCCATACGGTACGATGGGATAGATATAGGCTGGGTACCTAGGGCCAAATCAATGCAGAAATCGATATCACATTCTGGTGGCATGCCTGGAAGATCATAAGGAAACACATCGGAGAACTCCTGGACTATGGACACTGAATCGATCGCCGGAGTCTCAAAAGTAGTATCTCAAACATAAGCTAGGTAAGCCAAATAATCCTTCTCGACCATGTGTTGAGCCTTCAGAAAAGAGATAACCCGACTAGATGAACTGACAGACAAACCCTTCCACTCCAATTTGGGCAACTCTGGCATTACCAAGGTAACATTCTTAGCATGGCAATCAAGGATGGCATGACATGGAGATAGCCAATCCATGCCCAGGATGACCTCAAAGTCGGTCATATCAAGCAACAGGAGATCCGCTCTAGTCTCATAACTACAGAATATAACAATACAGGACTGATAGACCCGATCCACAACAACATAACTGTCTACTAGAGTGAACACATAAACAGGAGTACCCAAAGACTCGTGAGGAACATCCAGGAAATGAGCAAACAAAGATGACACATATGAATATGTAGACCCTGGATCAAATAATACTGAAGCATCCCTACCGTAGACAGAAATAATACATGTGATCACGACATCTGGGGCCACTGCAACTAAGGCAGCTGCATCTGGTCTAGCCGAAAAATCATAGAACCTAGCTGGAGCACCACCTGACTGGCCTCCACCTGCCTGGCCTCCACCTCTAGGACGGCCCCTACCCACATACCCTCCGCCTCTAGGCGGCCGAATGGCTGGTGCGGCAGCTAGTGCTGTAATTATAGGCTGAGAACCCTGTTGTACTGCCTTGCCCCGGAGTCTAGGACAAAACCTCTTCATGTGGCCATGATCCTTGCACTCGTAGGAACCCCTCGGAACGGTGGACTGTTGACCTGAAGTCTGACCCTGATGGCCTAAATACCCACTGGAGCAACCCTGAAAAGCTGGTGGGCGGTAAGAAATCTCTGGCATGGCGCTGAAATAAGGTCGCACTGGAGCACCCCGAGGAGGCGATGGTGCTGGATATGGGGGCCTGCTAGGCTGCCCCCTCCCAAACTTACATCTTCCCCCAGACGGGGCACCACTGAACCCTCCGGAATAACGGAACTGCTTGTCTCACGGTATCTGCTCCTGGCTCTACTGATGGACACCCTCGATCCTCCGAACCATCTCTACAACTAGCTCGTACGAAGTCCCCATCTCAACCTCCCGGGCCATGGTGGCCTGGATACTAGAGTGCAAACCTGCTACAAACCTCTGCACTCTCTCTGCATCAGTAGGAAGTATCATAAGGGCATGGCGAGACAACTCAGAGAATCTTGCCTCATAGTCGGTCACTGACATCTGACCCTACTGGAGCTGCTCGAACTAGAACCGCAACTCTTCCCTCTGAGGGGGTGGAATATACCTATCCAAGAAAAGGTGTGTGAACCGATCCCAAGTCATGAGAGGAGAACATGTCGGTCTGCCAAGTAGATATGACTGCCACCACCTACGGGCCCTGCCTTCCAGCTGAAAAGTAGTAAAATCCACCCCGTGGACTCAAATATCCTCATGTTGTGCAGTCTGTCCCTGCACCGATCATTGAAGTCCCGGGGATCCTCATGTCGCTCACCTCCGAAGACTAGAGGTGTAGCCTAGTCCATCTGTCCAATAGCTTTTGCGGCTCGCTGACCGTAGCTGGTCTGGGCTCAGGTATGGCTGCTGCCACTGGCTGGGCTCCGCCCACAGGTAGTGTGCCCGGGGTCTGATATATAGCAGTTGCATGACCAGGAGCTTGAGCGATAGGGGTTTGTGCTCCCCCTCCCACCTGAGATGTGGTTGGGTCTGCTGGAAATAAACCATCATGAGTCATAGTATCCATGAACCGTAGCATGCAGCCCATGACCTCCTGGAATCCCGGTGCGGACATGAAATCTAACGGAGCTGGATCTCCTGCAGGCACCTCGCACTTCTCCTCAATAATGGGATCCTCTACTGGATCCGCTGGTGGCATAGCTGGAGCAACTTTGGGACGTCCTCGTCCTCTACCACGTGCTGGATCCCTCCCACGACCTCTGCCTCGGCCTCTAGCAATAGGGAGAGAAACTCCTCCACGGTCTGGAACATCTGTTGTGCGCGTTCTCACCTTCTGTGAGGGAATAAGAGAAAGATACTTAGTACCACATCAACTGCACGATAGGAGATGAAGAAAGAGAAGTTTCCTCACATCATATAGCCTCTCGAAGATAAGTATAGACGTCTCCACACCAATCCGCAAGACTCTATTAGGCATGCTCATAACTCGTGAGACCTACGTGAACCTAGTGCTCTGATACCATGTTGTCACAACCCAATTTTTCCTATAGGCCGTGATGGCTCCCAACGTTACCGCTAGGCAAGCCAATAGTGAGTTAACCATGTGACTATTTTTTTAACAATTTAGAAATAGTTGATTTTTAATTATTGAATAAATAAGAAGTGAAAATTTTAATAAAATGAGGAATGAACAAGTTTAAGAGCAAGTGAGGCAAAGTAAATAATCAAAATCATCAAGTGTCTACTAACATAATCTCCAAGACCTGGTGTCACGAGTGTATGCGCTACTAGTAGAATATACAAAAATGCTAAACTACTGTCTAAAATAAAGTAGATAGAAAGTAAATGCTAAGAAAGACTTCGGGTGCTGCAGAACAGGCTCAGAGGGCAGCTCACTGCAAAGTCTCGAGGTATCAGGAGTGCGCGCCGGGATGATAACCAGATACACCTGCCTTAGATCCTGCACGGTTAGTGCAGAAGTATAGCGTGAGTACATAAACAACATGTACCCAGTAAGTATCTAGTCTAACCTCGAAGAAGTAGTGACGAGGGGTCGACTTCGACACTTACTATGGGCTGACAATAAATACTGAGATTCTAAATAAGCATGGGCTATGAAAATGATAATGAAATCTCAATAACAAGAAATAAATAAAAAATTCTTTCACCGATAGTAAATCTCAAATCCATTTCCATCATTTAACAATTTAACCTCTCGAGAAACTAAAACGATATCAAGTATGATTGGGCACCAAGTATTATTACGCACAAATTATGCCGAGGTTGTACGGCCTGATCCAAAAATTCATATACATATATTGTGTGCACTGTCGAGGGTCGAACGGCACGAACCATAGATGCATCTATTAACCTGTCGAGGCGAACGGCCCGCTTCCATGAGAGTAGAGGAATTTACCTCGCTCGTGGAAATGCTTGTGACGCGAGTGATTCATAGATTTCTCAAGTCATTATAAAGTTCTTCAATTCTTTCCGAAAATAAGAAGTCTAAACTGAAAACTTTAAATCTTAACATCTTCAATCTCAGTTATATTTAAGACAATTAGTATACATAATCAAATAACGGCGCTAAAAAAACATGATGTAAATCTAAGAATACCAGGACATCACATGGAATATAGCTACGCACAGACTTTCGTCACCTAGTGCATACGTAGCTCCCCACACAAGTAATTTACAACTAAACACACCTAAGGGGATGAGTTCCCTCTTACAAGGTTAGGCAAGAGACTTACCTCGTTCTCAAGTTCACTTCCGATCCAAAAATATGCTTTAAATCCTCAACTCGGTGCCAAACGAATCGAAACTAGTCAAATGTTATATAAATTATTCAATACAATGTTGAAGAGTTCATACTCTAACTATTAAAGTGATTACCCAACCCTAATTGAAAAATTCTTAAAATTCATTCTCGGGCCCACGTATCCGGATTCTGGAAATTTTTGAAGAAAGTTGTTACTCATAACCTCACGAACTCAAATATATAATTTTAACTACACTCCATAACCATTTTCGTGGTTAAATCTCATTTTTATCAAAATCTAGGTTTTTCATCTAAACCCATGATTTTACAAATTTTACATGTTAAATCTACACATAATCTATATAATTAACTCATATTGTGTAGAAATTACTTCCCTCAAAGTATTAGGTGAAAACCCCTCTCTACGAGCTCCAAAAATCGCCCAAGGAATGAAATAAATTAGCTCAAAATGCTTAAGTCCCGACTTAAATGAAGGTTCTGCCTTCTGCGATTTTTGCATATGCGGTCAGTGGGCCGCATTTGCGGTACCTCTTCTGCGGTGCAAAGCCCTCTTCTGCAGAAATTCACAGGACCAGTGCTGGCCGCATCTGCGGACGTGTTTCCACTTTTTCGGTCTCGCTTCTGCGGCTTCTCATCGCAGAAGCGAGGTCGCTTCTCCACATACCCCTTCGCTTATGCGGACCACTGGCAAAAGCTCCAAGCCACTTCTGTAGCCAAAATGGCGCATCTGCGGGCTCGCATCTGCAGCCAAAAGCTCGCAGGTGCGGGAACACCAGAACTGGTGCACCAGCAGCCCTTTTGAGTCTTAACTCAATCCGCGCATCGCCCGAATGACATCAGGGGACTCTGAGGCCCCGTCCAAACATACCAACAAGTCCGAAATCATAAAACGGACTCGCTCGCGTTCTCAAAATGCGGAAAACAATATCAAAACTAAGAATCACACTGCAAACCAAATTGAATCAACTTATGAACTTCAAGTTCTTCCAACTTACTCCGAACGAGCCGAAACATACTTAAACTACTCGGAATGACACCAAATTTTGCGTGCAAGTCTTAAATCACCATACGGAACTATTCTCAGTCTCAGAATCCTGATTGGACCTCGATAACACCAAATCCTACTTCAAACTAAATTTAAAGAACTTTAAAACCTTCGAGGTGCAAACTATCAATATTAAGCGCTGAAACGCTCCCGAGTCATCCAAAAACCGATCCGAACATACGCCCAAGTTCGAAATTACCATACGAACCTATTGGAGCCGTCAAATCTCGGTTCCGAGGTTGTTTACCCAAAATTTGATGGAAGATTTTAGTGTTTGTTCATAAAATTTCCAATTTTTACTTGAAGATATATTTTGGAAATTTTCAAAAATTTGAAAAACTGCAAAAAGCTGTTTTTCAAAATTCACTCAAATCACTCACTAAACTTCAAAAATAACCCAAGCTGGAATTTATGTCCAAACACAACTCTAAATTTCAAATACCATTTTTACTTGAAAAACTTTTTCACCATTTTTTCGAATTTTACAATTCTTATGTCCAAACGCCTACTAAGGCTAGTGCATTTTCACACACTCACTGTCACTGACTAGAAATTCTAAATTGACCTATATGGATGTTACTTTAAAGAAACCTTTAACTTAAAGAAATTTTTTGGTTAAAGATATTCTTTAGGACTTCAAACATGATAAGATCCGTATTAGCACCGAAGACATGAAGGATTTCAAGGATATCAAAAGCTTGGAGTGTTTCAAGAGGACGTGGATTTTTGACCTAATTATATTTTAAATGCCTTATTAGGGGTATTTTAGGTAATATAACGTATCATTTAGCCTTAGTATAAATATAAATATCCCTTTTTCTCATATAGTAGTAGATTATCTTGATTTTGGTTGATACAAGAATTACACTCCTTTTGTGAGTACCTTAAGAATATTTCCTTGCATCTCTCTTTGAACCTATTTTAGATTAATCTATGTGTGGATATTCAATGTATGAGTTTATGTCTCTTTTCCCCTTCGATTGATTATAGTAATTAATTGTTAATTTAATTGCTTGATTATCTTTTCTTTCTTCTAAGTCTCTTCCCCCTTCCTTTATATTTCTAGATTTATCGTTGTCATCTTATCTTGTTATTTGATTATTTATTAATTTATTGCTTCCCAATAAGGTCATAGAAAGGTAAGACTCAACAGCTAAAATCTTTTTATCCTAAATTATTTTACTAAACCGTGAATGTGTGACTTGGATAAAGAGGGAAGATACTTCAGGGGTCAATTTCGTCTCTCTTCACGGGTTTGGGCTGGTTTTAGTGGCCCAAATTCACCTTCTTTCTAGGACGGATTAATTCGGGTTATGCTCCAAGTAGCTCATCAATGATGCATCACACTTTCAAGTCGTTAAACAACGTGTTTACGCCGACTTTATCCCTACCTTGTGAAGGTAGAGAGATTGTTTCCGATAAACCATTGGCTCAAGGAAAGCATAATCCCAGCAGTCATGAAAAAAAATACGGTAGTTGAACTTTCAAGTCAATAACGGTGGACGAATTGAACGGATTATATTTTTATGAATTAAATTTGACACCCTAAAATTTCTAGACTATTGAAGACCATAATAAAATGTTTCCTGTTTTGCCTTCCTTATACAGAACGTGGCTTATAATTACATAATTCTGAATCAGTGTCTCATAATTACATCCCAAAGTATTTTTTGGAGAATTAATGATTCAGGTAGATAATTAAACAATTAATCTTGATGTTATGCTTGCTTTTGTATTTACAAATATATAATATTTATGATGTTTATGCATTTACATTGAAGTTAGTGGGGAAATTGAGTACACTGAAACTTTTGTAAAAAGAGGAAAAAAGTTTGATTGGATATATATATTTAACTTATATATTTCTAATAATAATCGAGAGAGATTACTAATTAATATAATGGTTGAAGTGTTACTTTGATAGAGTATCACATGAATGCTTAAAGTTGATTAATTTAAAAAATTTAACATCATATAAAACATTTTTGAATATCCTGAATCGAAAGTATAGCATATAAATTGAGACGGAGTATTTTATCTCTTTTCGCCCATTGTGTTTAGGCACGTAAAGTTGCATATGTTAGGTAGTGAAGATGATAGGATGGCTAAAGATAATTCCATTAATACAATTCTGACTTGGTGATAGTCGATTGCACCCACTAAATGTTTTAACATAAGGTAAGACTGATTTGCACTTTTGCTACACAAAGAATACCCAACTTCTTTGTAAATACTTTGTCTTCACATTTGAAAGGGATATTTGATCATATGATCATATCCTTTTCCAAAAATTGGGCACCATCTCAAGTTGATACTAGCCAAAAAAATAGCACACCTCCCCCTTTTCTCTTTCTTTTATCCATTAATGTTACTTATACCAATGTATTGGGTGCCTAAGCCTAGTGCTATTACTTTTGCTTTGGCTGAAAATGTGATAGTGTCCAGAAAAAGTACATACAAAGGGTCATGAAATAGGGCAAAAACCTATTAATATTCGGTGTTTACACCAAATCAACTTACGCAAGATATGTATCATCTAGTTAACTATAATCAAGTAATACATATTCTTACTTTAATTTATAATATTTAAAGTTACATTATTTAGTTGATGTAAGTACCGAGTACGGGTGAGTGTTTTTCGTAAAATAGTAGGAATTACAAGGAATCCTTCTCTCCACGTTGTTTTCTTTTTTCAGAAAAGAGAAGTAATCTAACTCTTGTGCATTAGCAATGTTTTGCACTTTTGCCTATACATCTTTCAGGAAAAAAGACGAAAACTTAGGGTGTGTTTGGTATAACGGAAAATGTTTTCCGTGAAAAATATTTTTTAAGAAAATATTTTTTTGGAAAACAAGTAGTAATTTTATTTATTTTTCGGTGTTTGGTACGCAAATTAAGGAAAATAACTTATCAAGAGTATTCATAAATAATTTAGATACAATAAACATGAAGTTATAAACTTTCGAACCAACAACCTTTGGAACCCACAAATTTCATAAACTTCCGAATCGCTAAACTTTCGAAACCACAAAATTTCGAACCTGTAAACTTTATAATTTCTAAACCTGTAAACTTCCAAACACATAAACCTCTGAATTCATAACTTTGGAACTTGTAAAAAATCGAACCTGTAAACCGAAAGATGAAAAAACTAAAACTAAAAATATATAAAAAATATATATATTTTCCCCGGGGAAGGGGGTGCAGAAAAACGAAAAAAACAAAAATTTGAAATTACAAAAAAAGTAAAAAAAAAATTGTTGGGGGTTAGGTTGGGTGGTGACGAAAAAAAACTGAAATTTGAAGGGGAAAAAAACCTTTTTGGAGAGGGGGGTGGGGTTAGGTGGGTGGGTGAAGTTGGGGAAGGTCGAGAAGGAGTTTTGGAAAATATTTTCCTTCTCTTGATAAGGAAAACATTTTCCTCCAATTGGAGAAAAATGAGTTCATAAGAAAAATATTTTCCAAAATATTTAAATTAACCAAACATAAAAAAATTAAAAAATATATATTTTCCGAAAAATATTTTCCTTCGTACCAAACACACCCTTACTGTACTTTTATATGGTTGTGGATAAGCTTTATCTATGCAAATCTGAAAGTGTGACTTCGATTATTTTACTATTGTCCTTTAACAACAATTTAGTTTATATGGTAAAAGATGCCAATTATTATCCTTTGCTTTAGAGGAGTAGTTTTATGGACAAATTATACCAAAAGGCAAGAAGAAAAACGGATAGGATAGAAGACTATAATTAAGTTCCTTTTTAAAGTTAAAATGATGTGCCCTTATTTTAAAAAGAGTTTAAGTTATGGATATAATTTAAACTCTTTTTAAAATGCAAAGAAAATAAAATCGTATCGCATGCCATATTAATTTACTTCAGGAATGTAGTTGAATAAGGTGGTTATATTCCCCATAAGAATCTAATATTTAATTCTTGATCGGTTATGGTAAAGCATTTTAATTAATTATGAGTATAAACACGTGGAAAGGACTAATATAATTAGAAAAGAAAAAAAGGAAAAACCAAATAGGAATACATTAACTTCTCTTCATTTGGCTGTAATATGCATTTTTACCCACGTCAAAATCACAAAATAAATTTTGCCCTGTCTTGTCTTGTTTTTTCTTTTAATAATTTCTCCATTTACTAAGTTGTCTTTTCTGTTCGTTAAGCACGAAAAAGTTAGAAATGGGGAAAGGAAAGGTCACTATTACTGACACCCAAAACCATGGCAAAAATAATGCGACTGCTTTCTCGTCTTTCACAAAAGCTCTTTTTGTGTACACAATTTTTTTAATAATACAAATGGTGTTTAGGTTAATTTGCGTATACCTAAATTGATTTTACAGAATATCTACCATCTTCACCAATTTAAAATGCACATCTTCTACGAAAAAAAATTTAATTTTCATTCTTTCTGTCTAGTGAGTGATATGTTATTAGTATAATCTTAACGATTAAGACCCTACTTATCCCGAAAATAACTAATAAACATGTTTGCTTCTTTTTAGAAGGTGATAATTTAGAATAATGAGATTCAAGCTTAAGGTTGTCTATTAAACAGTAGTTTTCTTTTGAAATACTGAAAGATAAAAGTTCTTTTAATGAGCTTTGTCTCACAATGTTTTTGTTTTGTTTCTCGCCTGATATTCGTATCCACTTTGGGACCTTGATTAATTCCGATAAAAGGAGACATGATCTCTATAAGAATTTTTCTATTTTCACATTGCAATTTGAGAACTTTAATTAAAGGTAAAAAGATTTTATCTATCCCACCATTGATGATTTTGTCTCATCATATTTTAAATTATCGATACGATGTCATCTTGGTTTTAAAATAAAGAAGGATGATTCCATGTGATTATATTGTTTTTCAACCATCTCGTTTATGCAAGATCTATGGCATAGCTTTTTTCATAAAATTGAATTACAAGGAAAAAGATGAGCTTTTCCAAGAGGATAAGCACCTTCAATCTTTCTCCTTCTACTTTTTCGAATTTCTTTTCATGGGCATATCTTTCTTTTGAACATGTGACAAAGACAGATTCCAATTGTGAAGTTAGGAAGTGCTGAATATTGCAATATCATCAATACTACTTTATGGTACTAATTACAAGCTTAATAAAAATATGCTGCCACTAACAATTATGCCTCAATCACAAACAATTTACAGTGCACTCTCGACTATAGAATTCACACAGTCTATGTTCAATTCACAGTCTAATAAGCATCTACATCTGCCACAAACCTTAAGACAGTATTCCTTCTTATAGATATCACCCAAAAAAAAAAAAACGGCTTTACTAACCAGTTTTTTTTGCTTTTCATTATTCCCTCGGAGTTCATTTATAGTTAGCAGATAGAATCTATTGATTAGAGGAAGAGATGGCGATTAATTGATAGAACCACTTCTGGGACTTGACAACATAACTTAGGTGTTCCCATAAGAATCCACCACTATCCTCTATCCAAGATACATATATCAACATCATGTTGTTGGAACTTGGAACTTAGGACACACAAAGAAAGATAAGGTTATTTAAGGATAGGATACATGTATATGGAATTCCAATTCACATAACTTTGAATATCATGCTACATCAGAATACTCAGTCTCACACTTATATCTTTCCTTTAGACCACTAGTTACCACTAAAATTATTCCAAGCCACAACATCAAAAGGACCATCTTCTTGTCTTTCTACTTGCGCCCAACATAAAGATGGACTCAAAAAATCAAAAGATATATATAATCTCAAATGAAATAACTTCATGTCAATGATGAATTGTCACAAAGATCAACTATTGATATCAGTACAATGAAATAAGGCAAAACTTCTCTGAATAATTAGACTACATTAAACAATAATACAGGAGAAAAATCACCTATGCTAGGTATCATTTCTCAATGGTCCATTCTCCTATTACCTGATTTAAATAATAAATTCAAACAAATATGAAAAGTCAATATTCTTCAGAATTTTGGACCTCCTTTCTCTACTTGTTGTTTTTCTGTTCACAGTTTGCCTTGCTCCCAAGAAAACATGACGAGAACATTAGAATCAAATGCAGTTACTATCTACCAGAACCTTACTTTTTGAAGATGTCAAGACTCGGTAAAATAAAGAATTAGGATGTTATTACAAAGCCATTCACTGATCAAGCTTCATTTGCTCCATCCATGCACTCAGTTGATCAGATTGATCGATCTGGGAGCTTGACATAGAGCCTTCGCCAAGATCTGCAACAGCACCTGTCGGTCCAGAGACATGAGGAACACATTTATCCTTCATCATCTCTGGTGGTGATTCTTTGACAAGAGATTGAACCCATGAAAGATCAGGCTCTTCTCCATTGTTAGCAAGCTCAAATGATGACGATCGCCTTAGCCTACAGAACTCTCCAGTACTGACAGCCCAGTCTGGCTTTCCCATAGCTGTACCCCATGTATCTGCCGGCGACCCAACAATAGCAGAAACATTGGAGCCAAGATCACGAGAGCTGAAACTTCTAAATTGGTGCTGCTTGTCACGTTGAGCAAGTATTGAGGCACGGGGACTTCTTGGTGAGATTGGCTCCATTGCTCGGGGAGACATTCTCCCCGATGAGGGAACTCCAAATGAGGCCTGCAATAGAGGATTATCAACGTTTCTTGGTGAGAAATTCGTATTAATCGGAGATAACAGGCTCTGCTGCTGCTGCAATTGACTGCAAACTGCTGACTTGTGGATAGGGGAAAAACCAGCTTGAGCTAATGCTTGATCAGAGTATCTAGGAGATGAGCTCTCTGCAGAAAATAAGTCCTCAAGATTTGCACGGGTATGGCTCATCGGACGAGGTGAACAGTTCAAAGAATTAGAACTCATGTTGCGCTGGGATAGGTAGGAAAACTCATTTAGGAGCTGCCGTTGCACATCAAAATCAGGATAAGCATTTAGGTCTGCAGCTGGTATATCTCTAGCATTGAGCGATGACCGCAAGCGACTGGAATGGAGAAAGCTTCCAGGAAGATGCAAGGCAGGGACATTTTGCTGGGGCCAACCCATGCTTGAAATGCCATTAGCAGAGGGAGACATTGGAGGTGAGAAAGGTGATGGTGACATGACAGAGACCGAGGAAGGAGAACCAGGTATGAGGCCCATGGCTGCAGCAAAATCCATAGCATTGGCAGCAGCAGTACTCCCTCGAGGTGAGGGAACTGCAGAACCAGTAGAGACATAAAGCGGTCTTAGTTCCTCCTGCGTGTGGGCAAAGAAGCAAACTCTTCTGTTACAATCGGTACCATCTTTGCAAAGCCGAGTTCGATATTGAGCAGGGTGCAGCCAACACTCGAAGACTCCATGAGCGTATTCACACATGTCCCCACGTTGGCAAGCTCCCTTTCGAAACTCAGGGCAAGGTACACAGCTGTAGTGGTACTTTCTAGGATCCCTTCTTCGAGCATTTTCGCCAGGATGGACAAATGGACATTCAGTCCAATCATGCGAGTATGCACGAGAACAAGGTCTGATCTTAAATGAGAACATCCTGAATTCATCTGTAGAATAGATGTTGTTTTTTATGTCAGGCAAGGAGGGGTCAATAGGGTATTCTTTCTTTTCTGGCATAGAATAAACAGGGGTGTCATTGGACTTAGCACTCTTTGGGGAAGAACTTGAGTCTGAAGCAGAAGATGGTGATCTATTTTCACAAGAAGGCGAATGTGGAGGGGAATTTGACTTTGAAGTGGCTATTGATACTCTAAGCTTGCAGTCCCCGATACCACCAGTCTTCAGAAGGTTTTCAAGGCTTGATTTAACCGAAAGAAAGTTAGGAGATACAACTATTACATCAATAGGACAATGGCCATTGACATCTTTAGACTTTGGGTCAGCACCGGCTCCCAACAGAAGTTTGACAGCTTCTGCAGCATTCAGAGATCCACCAGACACGGCACAGTGAAGGGCAGTGCTCTTATCATGTCCACAAGAACGATTAACATCAACATCAGGCAGAGATAGAATCCCTATGTAGGTTGCCTACGTATCATGACGAGCAGCAATCATCAATGGAGTTCTATGCTCAAGAACCATTTGCTTAGAGCCCTTTTGGCGCCCATACCACTGTCCAGCCTCATGAATACTGGATAAGTCACGCTCAGTCCATCTCTTGAAAGCCTCAATGTCATTATTGGCAGCAAGTTCAAGCAAGCTAGCAAAAGTATCTACAGTTTGAACAGTCAGATTATTCATGGTCATGTTGGCGGTCCAACAAATACCAAAGCTGATGGTATAGTTGGATACAATCTGATTTTAACAGCTGCAATAGAAAACACATACTTTCATCTCAGGACCCAACTGAAAGAAGAAGAAAAAACCTAAGCATTAGAATCAAGAAAAAAACATAACCCGGTACTTAGAGGAAGAGGGCCTTCCTTGAAAGAATCTTATAGGAAAAATAATAACTTCACAGGCAGGTAAGCGTAATTTAGTAAGCCTATTTACTTTTTTTGGACATATGAATTGGATCATATGTGTTGTGTGTACAGCCAAGTACTATCATTAAAACATATACACAACTTATGAGAGCTCTAACAACAAAATGAAATGCTAGAGATTCATAAACAGTAATATTATTCCGACGAATTCTAATAGGAGAAAAAAGAACTATGCCCCTTGCTGTTAGTGAGAAGACAATAAAAGGATTGAGCTAATTGGACAACCATTTTCTGACTCTAAAGACAACACAAAAGCCACATATCACAGAAAAAAGAAAAAAGAAGAATCTGTCCGAGGTAACCAAGTGAGAAATTAACACAGTACTTCCTTTTTGAAATGATAATATCATTATTTTAGAAAATAAAAGAAAAGTTCCACTATTTCAGACAGAGACTTTTCAGCTTTCTTTTACCTTAATTTTCTTGACAACCTAAAGGGACCATTCGATGATTAGAACAAGATGCCTAAACAAAACAAGATTTGACGAACTATGAATTCCTAAATAAGAAGTAAAGAGAAACGGCCAAGAACAGAATCAGAGGGAGGAAACAAAAGGAGAAAAACTTTCCCAAATTACAGATATAAGAAAAAGGCCAAAATCATTGCCAAAAGAACCATAATTGAATTCAATCTTCGAGAATTTACAAGCTTATAACCCATTATTTCGTCTATGTTAAAAATTATCCACATAAGTATAGATATAAAATCAAAAAGTAACAAACAAGATTGAAGAGCAGCAGCAGAAAAACAAAACATGTAAACTAACATAAAGTCCAAAGGGAAAACATTTACAATGAAATTTAAACACATGGAAATTAAGTTAAAAGTGGAATCACTTCTCACCAAATTATCAGCAAGAGCAAAGTGTGCAGCAGTTCTCCACATACATGAATATACCTGTGTATATATAGAGAGAGAAAGTGGGCAAGAGTCGTTTAGAGAGAGAGAGAGAGGAGGGGAACGAGAAAGTTGTGATAACCCAACAAGAGCTCCTCTTCTCTTTTTTAGTACTTCGCCATTTCCTATGCGCGGTAGTTGTTACTAGCATAACTAAAAAGAGCAGTGCGCTACACTAACCTTGTAGCCGAGTTTGGAAAAGGTCCGGATCATATATTTTATTATATGTATTTTTATTTTATATTTTTTTAAAATATTATTTACACGGCTCGAACATGTTAACTTCTGGTCACATAACATCAATTTTACTAATTACGCCAACACTACCCTTCAACTAACATAACAAAGTAAGAGTTAAAATAATTTTCTCCCTCCCAATTATGTTAGTGATTTAAAATAAATATATTTATATTGTTATAAAAATAAAATAATTTTTTTAAATTTAAATTATTTGTAGATATAAAATATACTACTCCTTTTTCTTTGAGATAAATTAAAAAAGAAACCTGACAAAAAATATATGACAGAATTAGTACAAACTAGTTCAAAGTAGTGGCTCTCTTTTTCTTTATCCTTTTAGTAATTTTTTAGGTGGTTGAAATGGACGCTTATTGAATAACCTCAACCACTATGCTAACATAAACTCAACAAATATAAATTTAAGTTATATACAGTTTAATATAAATAATTTTTGTATTATTAATGCAATTTGTATGTAATAACGTATAAGTTACTTTTAATTTTTGTTCTTGTATAAGTTACTTATAATGATTATTAGACTGTGTTCCTTGTAGTTAAAATTAAAATGATGTGATTGTGCGAATAATATTTTTTATAGAACTTAAGCTCCTAATTTATTATCAAGTTGTCTTTTTTAATTTTTCGAAAAAAAAGCTTAAGATATTAATGTTTACCACAAAGGTTGCGATCTTGTGTGTTTTGTCCTTTGTTTAGTATTATCACGTTATTAATTAGTCTTTTTTAAATTTCTCCATTCTCTTCATTCTTAAACAATTAGTGCTTGTTGAGTTCATACTTTCACTTCCTCTAACCTTAAAATATTCTATTATTGCTAAACTGGCTATATCATGTCTCATATGCTTTTTGAACGACCCATATTATGGTTTCGAATTTCGATCTGTATTTCAAAAAAAAAATGGATGTTTTCGCCAAAAAGAATTTTAACTGCCTTTGCTGGTCATATAATTTCTTTCTTTTTTAGTTTGAAAAAGATATTTATAATAACAAAAAAATTGCAAAAACAAATTATGTATTTTTTTAATTAGGTCGAATAGAAACCTTGGCGCAAATAAGAGTTATTATCGTATCATATAAAAATAACAGTTTTAAGTTGTCTAAACAATCTATTATGGCCCATTCCTTATTGGATATAGTGAGTTTTGTATACCGTGCTATCTTTTATTTGGATTTTGGTGACTAAATAAAAAATATTTTAAGTGCGAAGACGTATGGGAGCAAAGCGTTAAGTGTAATGTTATGAACTTATAATCATGTGGTTGTAGGATATCATTTCTCCTAATATATTATAGAAATTATTAAAGAATATCTGCTAAATAGCATGTTATCAAACTGGTATTAAAGATTATCATGCTAAGGTGGTTTCGTTATTTCAATCATATACAATTATCTCCTACACTTCAATCAATTACGATTATGATTATTAATGAACGAACATAATTGACAAAGAAAATTATCCCTATTCTACATTAATGATAGTTGAAAATTGAAAATTTTGGAGTATGTGTCAAATTTGTAAATTACAACGTTCTAAATTGGCTGAATTAAATTTTGTAAGAGTTGAAAATGAAATTAATGCGGAGTACGAACAACTCCAATCCATAAAACAATGATGACATTATATTTTGTTGGTTGCTTTATTTAAGTAGTTATTTGGGTGTCTGTCCAAAGACACTTGTAACGTCCCTGTCTTTAAATGGCATGTACTTCCAATGGGTAAAAGACTTTTTTTAGGGTAAAAAACGTTACAGTTAATCTTCTAACGTTTGGTTCTAGTCAAATAGCTTAGATTTTTTTACTAAATTTACTCCCACTTAGAAAAGAACACTTCAGAGTTGAGAGTTCAGAAGAGTACAGTTTGCTGCTTGGCAAAAATTGTATCAATTTTTAGACGTTGATATTTGTATATAGTTAAAACCGGCCCATCCGATTTTACTATTTGATCGAGATCGGGAGATTTCATCGAAGGATGGCCTCGTAACGGAACAGACTAAATCACGAGGATAAGGTACCGAGTTCAGAATCGAGGTACCTGTCGAGATCAAGGCTAGTAGCGATCGAAGCCAAATGAGACAGATATCGAGCAAGATCGAAGATAGCACAATAACAGAGGCGAGATATCCGTGACTGGTCGAGAATCATGACGTAAATCTCGGAACGGATCAAATCAGAAACGGTTAATTAGCTAATCATGGGGTTTTCTTCTGTAATTAGAATTATACCATAAGTGGAATTCCTCTACTATTTAAAGGAGGGTTCTAATCATTTGTAACACATATTGTTCACAGATGTTAAAGCAATATAATTCCCTTTCTCGTATATACTATTGTTCATCAGCTTGTTATATTTTAATTGTTCTTACATCAACCAGTTCGAGGGTATCCAAACTCGAGGGTTGAGTTCCATTCTAATAATGGTTTGCTTTACTTTATAGTTCATTTCTGTTATTAATATTCATATTTATCAATTAGTATTAAGTGAAATCACGTGTCCTTAGAACCACATTATAAGTTTAATTGTTATCCAATTTTAAAGGTAAACAGTTCGGCGCCCACCGTGGGGCCAAGAATAATAGTGATTGCTTAATACTGATTCCGATAACACAAACTGTTTTACACTTGTTCTTGTAAGAATCTTTATTTTCAGGATAAACATGTCAAATTCACAAGCAGCGCCTACACATGGTGACAACGGCCTCAGATTTTACGGGAAAAATGACAATATAGCTGCCCCCCCCCCCCTCCCGATCCTTCATAATCCCCGAGGATTCCGACGCCACCAAATCGACAGTCGAAGAGCTGGAGTAAGTCATACTGATCGAGCATCTACCCAATCGAAAGGTATACCTGGGTACAGGGTTAACCTCCGAGCTCAGGAAAAAACTCATTAAATTTCTTATCAATAATATGGATTGTTTTGCTTGGTCCCATCTAGATATGACAAGGATCCCGCCGGAGATCACTACCCATCGACTGAGCTTAGACCCGAAATTCCGCCCGGTAAAATAAAAGAGAAGGCCCCAGTCCGAGGTAAAACATGCATTCATCAAGGACGAGGTAGCCAAACTTCTCAAAATAAGATTCATTCGGGAAGTAAAAATATCCCGAATGGTTAGCAAACGTAGTCGTAGTCCCTAAAAAGAGAAATAAACTTAGAATGTGCGTAGACTATAAAGATTTAAACAAAGCATGTCCTAAAGACTCTTTTCCTCTACCGAATATCGACCACATGATCGATGCCACAACCGGCCATGAGATCCTTAGTTTTCTTGATGCCTACTCCGGGTACAATCAAATACAAATGAACCCGGAGGATCAGGAAAAGACTTCGTTCATCACTAAGTACGACACCTATTGTTATAATGTAATGTCGTTTGGACTAAAAAATGCTGGTGCCACTTATCAACGCTTAGTAAATTGAATGTTCGAAGAACAAATAGGTAAATCAATAGAGGTTTATATTGACGATATGCTAGTTAAGTCCCTGTGAGCAAAGGACCATTTGACACATTTGCAAGAGACCTTCGACATACTAAGGAAATACTACATAAAACTCAACCCGGAGAAATATGTATTCGGGGTCGGCTCAGGTAAGTTCCTCGGCTTTATAGTATCAAATCGGGGGATCGAAATCAACTCCGATAAGATCAAGACAATCGAAGACATCACAGTCATGGACAATGTTACGGTCGTACAAAGATTAATAGGGCGCATAGCCGCCCTAAGCCGATTCATCTCGAGGTCTTCAGATAGAAGTCACAGGTTCTTCTCACTGCTCAAAAAGAAGAACAATTTTGCATAGACCTCGGAATGCCAATAAGAATTGGAAGAATTAAAGCGGTACCTCTCGAGCCCGCCACTGTTTCATACTCTGAAAGCAGACGAGCAACTCTACTTGTACTTAGCAGTCTCAGAAATTATGGTAAGTGGGGTCCTAGTTCGAGAAGAGAAAGATACGCAATTTCCTGTTTACTATGTTAGTCGAACTTTAGGTGAGGCCGAGACCCGGTACCCACACTTAAAAAATTAGTGCTTGCCCTAATAAGCGCCTCTAGGAAATTAAAACTATATTTTCAGTGTCACCCGATCTGTGTGGTGTTTACTTATCCCCTTCGCAATATTTTGCATAAGCCTGAACTTTTGGACCGATTGGACAAATGGGCGGTCGAGATCAGTGGGTACGATATTGAGTATCAACCCCGAACGACCATCAAGTCTCAAATATTAGCGGACTTCGTGACCGACTTTACGTTAGCCCTCGTACCCGAGGTCGAAAAGGAACTATTATTAAAGTCGGGTACATCATCGGGGGGTGGACCCTCTTCACAGACGGCGCTTCGAACGTGAAGGGGTCCGGGCTAGGCATCCTTTTGAATCCGCCCACGGGTAATACAATTAGACAAGCTATCAAAACTTCCAAGTTAACTAACAATGAGGCCGAGTATGAGGCCATGATTGCAGGTCTTGAGCTAGCTAAAGGTTTGGGAGCAGAGGTCATCGAGGCCAAATGTGACTCCTTGCTTGTGGTAAACCAAGTCAACAGAACCTTCGAGGTTCGAGAAGATCGAATGCAGAAGTACTTGGACAAACTATATGTGACTCTACATCGGTTTAAAGAATGGACCCTACAGCATGTTCCTCGAGAACAAAACAGCGAGGCTGATGCCCTTGGAAATTTGGGGTCATCAGTCGAAGACAACGAGATTAGCTCGGGGACTGTCGTACAAATCAAAGAAGGCCACGCCGAAATCAACTCCACAAGTCTGACCTGGGATTGGAGGAACAAATAGATCGAGTACCTAAAGAACTGGAAGCTTTCGTCGGATCCTAAGGAATCGAGGACTCTACGTACGAAAGCCGCACGATTCACATTGGCCGAAGATGGAACACTATATAGAAGGGTGTTCGATGGACCATTGGCAATATGTTTGGGACCAGGAGATACCGACTACGTCCTACGAAAAATCTACGAGGGCACATGCAAAAATCATTCTGGTGCCGAATCATTGGTTCATAAAGTCATCAGAGCAGGATACTATTGGGCCGATATAGAAAAGGATACAAGAGAGTTTGTTCGAAAGTGCGATGATTCACCAACCCGGAGAGCAACTCCACTCAGTCTTATCTGCATGGCTATTCATGAAATGAGGAATGGATATCGTCATCCCTCTACCATCGGCCCCAGGTAAAGCTAAATTTATTTTGTTTATGACCGACTATTTCTCTAAGTGGGTTGAAGCACATGCTTTCGAAAAGATTAGAGAGAAAGAAGTCATAGACTTCATCTGGGAACACATTATATGCCGATTTGGGATGCTTGCCGAGATCGCATGCGACAATGAAAAGCAATCCGTCGGCAGCAAAGTGACAAAGTTTCTCAAAGATCACAAAATAAAAAGGATCCTGTCAATGCCATATCATCCTAGTGGGAACGGACAGGCCGAATCGACAAACAAGACCATCATTAAAAATCTAAGGAAAAGATTGAACGACGCTAAAGGAAAATAGAGAGAAATATTGCCCGAAGTCCTTTGGGCATATCAAACAATGTCAAAATCTAGTACGGGGGCAACACCGTTCTCTTTAGTATATGGCGACGAAGCTCTGATCCCGGTTGAAGTCGGGGAACCTAGCGTCATGTTTCGATATGCAACGGAAGAGTCAAATCACGAGGCTATGAATACAAGCCTCGAATTGCTAGATGAAAAATGGTAAGTCTCCCTCGTTCGAATGGCCGCACAGAAACAGCAGATCAAAAGGTACTACAATCGAAGAGTCAATCTTCGACACTTTAAAATCAGGGACTTGGTTCTGAGGAAGGTCACCCTCAATACTCGAGACCCAAACGAAGGAAAACTTGGTCCGAACTGGGAGGGACCGTATCAGGTCCTCGATATCATCGGAAAGGGATCCTACAAACTTGGCACGATGAACGGCGAACAATTACAAAACAATTGGAACATATCACTCCTCAAACGATATTACTGCTAAGGTGCGACCTTCTCCATTTTTGTTTATATTTTATACTAACCATTTGTAGGTGTTTAATCGAAGACACCAAAGGATTCTTCAAACACAAAGTCCTTAGGTCTGAAAGCACGCGTTGCACTCTTTTTTTCTTAGACCGATTTTTGTCCCAAATGGGTTTTTACGGCGAGGTTTTAAACGAGGCAACCATTGTTCGTGCTAACTTATAGCAATTCAATAGTATCCGAGGCTCCTTTACAATCAACCTCGAAACTGGGGGCATCACCCTCGGATAGTTACAAGTAAAATACTTCGTGTCGACAGGGTCTCGATAGGTAAAGGACCAAATGGTCAAATGAACCGTGTCCATGTAGATTACTCGAGCCTTAATGGCAAAACATGTACGTATGTATAATCTATTGAAAGAAGTATTTTTCCTTACCATATGTTCTATGCCTTAGAAAAATTTATACTTTACAATTTCATACTTATGATCTATTGTGGAAACTGGCTTAAAGGCCGATCACAACTGAAGTTCAAACAATTTAACCTATACTCGGGGATTGCCATCCAAAAAATCGACATGATCAAATTACTAAACCTCGAAATCGTAAGACCTTAAAAAGGCAATCCTCGATTTTATAATCCACGACCACCCCACTCGGGGACTAACAGTTCGAAGTATAGCAGGGAAACAAGCCTAAGGGGGAAATCCCAAACTAAAGGCTACATCAAGATTAACACGATTCGGAGACGTCCGAATTCCGTTATAAAATAGGCCTTCAAATATTATCATCAACCGGTTAAAAAAGGCAACCCTCGGCTGAATTACTAAGGGTCTCGATAATATCGACCCTCGGAAAACCCTAAGGGGTAGCGAATTGTTCGAACTCCCGGATAATTTTATGCTAAGGCATAACAAAGCAAAGGATTTCGATAACACCAATCCTCGAAAAAACTAATGGGTACAAATTTATCTCGTGCTAAGGCATGACAAATTTTTATGATTAATTTTTCAAGCCGAAAAAGGGGAAAAGTCATTCTTTTGAGGCCGTATCGGCCTAATTCAAGAGCCTAAGGGCCATTTTATTTTTTGAGTTCGAGAAATCACCCTTACTCAACTAAAACCTAAGGGTCACTCTACTTCGAGTTCGAGCAAGTACTCACTCGATTTTAAAGACTACACTTGTCCTACTTTGGTCTAGTTGCCTAAAGTCCCAAACTTGTGAGCAAAATCTCCATAAGGCATGAAGGCATGAATGAAATAGAATTTTCACGAGGCAGGAAATAGAATAAAGACAAGTCAAACAGAAAAAAGATCGTTTATCTATACGAAAATATTTACAAGGACCGATCAAGGTCCCGCACAAAAAATCAAAAAAGAAAAAGACTAAGATTCCTAATTTTCCTCAGGGACAGCTTCTTCTCCATCGAGGTCCTCCCCATTCTTGGACCCGCTCTTGCTGCCATCATCATCATCGGAAGAGGTCAGCGCTCTAACATCATCTTCATGCTCTTTAGCCTTTATTATCTCGTCGGTAAGATCGAAACCTCGAGCATGGATCTCCTCGAGGGTTTCCCTCCGAGATTGGCATTTGACGAGTTCAGCAATCCAATGTGCTTGATTTGAGCGGTCTCGGCTGCCTCTCTCTCTTGGACTTGAGCGGCTTCAGCATCAGCCCGGTAGACGGTAATGATTGCCTCTGCCTCGGCCTTTGCCTTTTCGGCTTCAGACTTGGCCTTAGCAAGTTCGAAAGCCAACCGAGCCTCGAACTCCTCTATTTTCTTTGCCTGAGCTGAGCTCTTCTCCTTCATGCCTCGAAGCTGACTTTCGACCGATGAAAATTGGGCTCGAGCGACCTCTTTTTTAAGCAGTAAAGCGGTCCATACTTTCTTTCCACCCCAAGGTCTCCGCCTTCATCATGTTGACCTCCCCGCGGACCTGCTCAATCCTCTCGACCTTCTCCTGCAGCCGTGAGATTGAAATGTTAGACACTATTCCCGAATCGAGCCCATGAGCTTTTAAAATTTTCATTACCTGCTCGATTAGGACGGTTTGATCTTGGTGAGCCTTGGCCAACTCGGCTCGGAGGTCCTTGATCTCCTCTTTTTTTTGCCCACTGAGAAGTTTAAGGGAATTTCTCTCCTATGTGAGCCCTCGGAGGTCGGCCTCACATCGGCTCAGCTCTGCTCGGGACTTTGAAAATGCCTCTTGATGGAGCGCCAAAGCCTATATGGAAAAAATAAAGGAAATTAGACAGGAAGAGAAGAAATAAACTAAGTATGATATCGACAAAGGGAGTTGAGACTCACCCGATTCAAGGCTTGTTGAGCCTCATCAAGGAGACTCGATGCTTCACTGAGGTCGGCAGCATCCTCGACCCCGATAAAGTAACCACGGAAGGGGTCCTCCCCTCCATGGGCCCTGTCTATTTCGGGAGTCATCGTAGCTTGGGCCTCCCGAATTGCCTCCTCAGAAAACGCAGGGAGAATCGGCGAGTCTCCAATATCTATTGCCCCAAGTGAGCCACTTGGGGCGTTCTCCTTGCTGCGAAGGGCCTCGAAGCCGGCCCCTTCAGACATACCCACCTTTTGCTCATCTCGACGGGAGTCATCTTCGATCTTCGACGACTCAGGGACTTTGCCCGAGTCCTTTTCCAAGACCCCCTCGGCTTGAGGCAAAATTTCCTCAACCACCACCGACTCAGAGACCTTTGGGGCCTCGATGGTTTTCTTTATTCGGGCCACCAGTTCTGAGCCATCGTCTTCTTTTTTTTCCTCCCTTAGCCGTTGAATCGCATCCGCAGGCAGGGCAACGGTGTCTTTCTTCGGCTTACGAATCAGATTCTTCTTAGGCTTTGGATCCTCGAAGGTTGAGGTCATTTTCTTCTTCTTATCCTTCGTCGGCTTCAGAACTGGGGTCGAAGTCTCGTCCTCACCAGACGAGGGCCTCATGACCGCATCCTTGCCCAAGCCTATACACGAGAAAATTGAATAAGTAGAAGAATGGCATCTTAATCAAATCATCAAATACACAAAAGGTAAGCTAAGCTAGATTTGAACCCCTACCATTTGGGTGAAAATGGCATTGCCTTGTCAATGGCACCTCGAGCCTCACTCGGCTGGGATTAGGTCGGAAGTCCTCACTCGAACGAACTGGCCCATCCAGCCTCGATCCTTGTCCTCGTCTATGCTCAAGAACAACACTTTGGTAGCATGGCTTAGAGTTTTATTAACCCGCCTCGATAGAGGCGGCAGCTATATAATCTGATAAGGTGATCGAGGGTGAAAGGGAGACCCTTGACTTTTCTCACGAAGAATCGGAGCAGAATAACAATTCGCCAAAAGGATGGATGGATTTGGCCTAGGGTTATTTGATATTGACGGCAAAAATCAATGATGACGGGGCCGAGGGGGCCCAGCGTGAAAGGGTAAATGTAAACACTTAGAAACCCTTCCACATGGGTGGTGATGTCTTCTTCGGGGGTCGGGATCACCACCTTTTTGCCCTCCCAGTTGCAGTCTTTCTTTACATGCTTAAGGTATTCCTCAGTTATCGAGCATATATACCTCAACATTGGCTCGCATTAACTAGGAATCAATGAGGCTTTATCGGTCTTGAAATCGTAGTTTAGCGCGCACCCCCTAGGAATGCATTCCTCAAGACGGGGTTCCGCCGGCGTTTTCCCGCCGGCCGGTTGAGAAGATGAAGCAGCTTCTTTTAGTGGTACCGTTTTCGATATTTTTGCCATTTTTGTGTAAGTTTGAAGAAGAGGAAAATAATAGGACTTGATGTTTGAGAAAGGATTAACAACAAAACCTGAAGATTTGTAAAAGGGAAAAACTTAATAGATGTAAAAGCTTTGGAGATTATAAAGAAGTGAAAGTAAAGTTTGAATCAATGAGGAAGGGGTCTATTTATTGGATTCACGATGACGGTTCAAAGGCACTAGTGGCCGACCACCAACTAACACTCATTAATGACTTGGGGAACTGTCCCGACGGGACATTTCGGTCACTCCCGTAGCTTACGTCACGAGGATGATGTCATGATAGGTCGAGGTAGAAAATCGAAGGCTCAATTCGTTTCTTGTCATTTTACTCCAAAAAATGAGGGGACTATCTATATACGGTTAAAATCGAGCCCACCCGATTTTACTATTTGACCGAGACCGAAAGGTTGCATCGAAGGATGGCCTCGTAACGGAACAGACTAAATCACGAGGATAAAGTACCGAGTTCAAAATCGAGGTACATGTCGAGATCGAGGCTAGTAGCGATCGAAACCAAATGAGACAAACATCGAGCAAAAACGGAGATAGCACAATAATAGAAAGGCGAGATATCCGTGATTGGTCGAGGATCATGGCGTAAAAATCTCGGAACGGATCAAATCAGAAACTGTTAATTAGCTAATCATGGGATTTTCTTCTGTAATTAGAATTATACCATAAGTGGAATTCCTCTACTATTTAAAGAGGGGTTCTAATCATTTGTAACACACATTGTTCACAGATATCAAAGTAATATAATTATCTTTCTCGTTTATACTATTGTTCATCAGCTTGTTATATTTTAATTATTTTTATATCAACCAGTTCGAGGGTATCCAAACTCGAGGGCTGAGTTTCATTCTAACACTAGTTTGCTTTACTTTATAGTTCATTTATGTTATTAATCTTCATATTTATCAATTGGTATTAAGTGAAATCACGTGTCCTTAGAACCACATTATAAGTTTAATTGTTATCTATTTTTAAGGATAAACAGTATTATTCTCTAGCAGTTTTGTAACCCTAGTTTGGAGTGAGAGGCAAGGGGAAGGACTTCTCACTGGGTATGTTCATGGGTCGGATCGGATTTGGCACGTTTCGAATTATAGTTTCGGATTTTGGATTTTTTAAATTGCAATCCGAATCTAAACCAAATTAAATTCGGATTGGATGGATTTTGATGTTTGGATCGGATAAATATTTTGGATTTTGGTTCGAATTATACGCCTTATCAAGATGCTAAAATAAATGATATCTCGTATTATTTTTAATAGTAAAACTCATTGATTTCTATATGTTTCACATTTAATATTGAAAAGAAAGAAAGGGCAAAAACAGTGAGAGAGATAACAAAGCAATCTTAAAATTTCTGCAAGGGCACCCTTGTCTGTTATATGTAAAATATAAATTTCAGGTTTTTGATCGGTTCGGATATAAATTGAGTCAAATCGTATCCGATTCGATATTCAAAATAATTAAATTAAGATTCAAAATCCGATCGAAAATGCTAAAATTCTATCCAAACCAATCCAAATAACACGGGTTCAGATATTCAGGTTAACCCAAATAATGCACAGCACCACTTCTGCCCAAATCTAGTGCAATTGCTAATTGGGATCTTGCCAATAAATGTGTAATGTTGTAATCTTAACATGAAATATATGCATGTTTGGAAATTATTGTATAATTACTAGGCTAGTATTTACAACATAATAATTAAAAAATAAAGTAATTATAATTACCTGTTTGTTTCGCTAATTTATTTACAATATAATTTTTAGTGTCATATTTGATTGCGCAAGTGTAATTATATATTTTAATATTTAATTTCTATTTATTAAAATATATAGATTGATCTTATTGTGTAAGTAGTTTACTACCTCCTCGGCCACTTCCATTACCACATCTTACAATTGATCAAATTGTGCAAATAATTTTTTACACTATCAATATATAGAAGTTAAATTCATTGTCTATATAAAACTTAAGACTAATAACCGAGATTAAGATGATCTGCGTTCTGCATGAGTTAGGAAAAAAGCACAAGAAAAAATGAAGAGTATTTGTTGGGACCAAAATCAACAAATACTGTGTTGATGGACTTTGAATTGAGAGTACGTGGATCTTTCTCTATAGAACATATAAACCTTATTTTTATATTAATCGATTTATCGCTTTACTTTTCTAGAATTTATATATACTGATTATATATGATTAAATATATATTATATAGTATAAATTATACCTATATTATAATGGTGGGATGAAGACAATTTGTGTTAATTTTTCTTAAGCACTAAATCCAAAATATTTTACTATTAGTACAAGAGAAAGCTGTCTTTTTGATAATGACATAAAATCTTTCTAAAGTCTTCGCGTACGACAACAGTAGAAACATGGATGATTTAAGAGCCCAGTTCGTACAATGAAATGAAACCATTAAAGTCATATTCATTAGTCTGCACAATAAACTATTTATATTTAATAATCGAAAATGTATATAAAATTTGTATAATTTATATATATATACAAAAAATATATATTTTTTGACTATTATTTTAAGAGCGGCTATACAATGTCATTTCTCTTTATTATTCCTATAATGTTCCCTTCCCAAAAGAAGTTGAGTTTTGGTTTGCTTGAACACTTCTTCTATTTTTGTTTACCAAATGGGTAGAGTTTAAAATCTTAATTCGGGAAAGAATGAGAATTTCATAATATAAATCTGTCCAGACTATTATTATCCTTACACAAGGTACCAAATAAAATATTTAAAGTTCATGTATTGTCCTAAGTTGTAAGAAATGTCTAGTTCTATACATTTAAATGGAGGAGTACACGTTTTGTTAATTTTATGTAACTTCACATGATTGAAAAAAATGACACAAACATCGAGTATGTTTTTCATCTAATTACAGTAAAAATGTCCCAAATAAACATATATTTATAATAATTCATCGGTCTACTAAAATTCTATAAGATTTCAAAATAATATAAACTACGTACATGTTATGATGTTAATATTGGCCATACTAATCGTGTAACCAAAAAAGTGTCACATGCTACGACGGTAAAGAATGACCCTAATTTGTCAAGGTCTTAAGTATTTTTTTTGTTTAATCATCTAGTATTTCAAAATTAATTGGTCTGACTAATTTAAATTCACTTCAAGTAAGCATACTAAGGAGTGTAAAACGTTCCCTAATAAGAAGTTCTCTATTTCCAGGGCTCGAATCTCTTTATTATATATCTTGCTTTGAATGATTTAGCAATCCACTACTTTTTTTTTTTACGTTATAATCTAAATCTTCCCAACATTCTAATTACATGCATTAAACTACACTAATTTGTTTTTAAACGACAAATAAGGTGAGCATATAGCTGATTCTCTTTTATTTTCTGAATTCAAGAATAAAGAAAGATATAGTGATGCCACCGAAAAAATGCAAGAAAATTTCAAAAACTATTTTTACATTATTTATTTAATTGGTGATGTTTTAAAATTTTCTATCAAGATCTTTATTTGACACCAATTAATCAATATTTTGTATACCTATACGGAAATTGGACCAACTGAAATCTCGTACATTCATACTTGTATGAGAGACCTAAATGAGCATTTGAAGCAATTATACAATTATTACGCAAACCTGATTGATGCTTCTTTTGTTGTAATAAATATTAATTCGAACCTTCCTTCTAGTTTTGTTTCTACTTCAGTTTCTATCGATGAAAATGATGGTGTAGATGTTTTTGCTATTTGGTCTACATTATTTTTTTTACACAACACAATAGCATGAATAGTGATGAACTTCAATTTTACTTGCAAAAGCAGATATTGCATCGCACAAAGGATATTTTGTTATGGACATGATAGAAGGATAATGCAAAGTTATTTTCCATTCTTTTCGCAATGGCTCGAGACGTGCTAAATGTGCCAATTTCAATTATTTCATCAGAAAACGCATTTAACCAAATAAGGCAATAGATATGAGACATATATCACTCATTGGGTAGCAATGCCTTGGAGGTGCTGGTGTGTTTTAGTGATTGGATTAGATCGTAGCAATTGAATCAAGGTCGTGAAAATGTAGATAAAACGGAATACCAAAAAATTTAAATATATTGACAATTGATTGATCATTTGAATTAGACACCCCAAAAGTAGGCCAAGTAGTTCATATTGACATGGAAGAACTACAAAAGACAATGCAAAACCTTTAAATGTACACTTATATTTAAGGCAAAATGGCCTCGTGGCCACTTAAACTTGCGCTCAATTGCCAACTCGATACACAAACTTATACATTTTCCATTTGAATACTTCAACTTGACAGAATGAGTACTAAGAAACACATCTAACAACACGTGTATATCAATTGCGGTGACATGTCAACACATCATATGTTAGACTATTTATTACTTGTCATGTGTTATTTGTGGGTCCCATTTTTAAAATTAATAGATTAAATTTTTATGTCATCTTCATCATTGAACTCGTGCCCCCCCCCCCCCCCCCCAGTAAAAGAAGCTATTGCCGGCAAAGCCTCCGAGCAAGCCCCAAATCCAAGAAACTAATAGACCACCAAAAAACTCGAGTTGGCCGGAGAAGCCACTAGTAAATGTCTCTGAATTTTCAGCCACCATTTTCGCCCAAAACCCCTAATTACCATCTCCGTTAAAACCTCCGTCCCACCAAGCCCAGACCAAGCAAATAAAAAATAATACAATTCAATATCCCTTGCCACAAAATTTAAAGAAAGAAAAAAAAAAGGAGCAATGATCAGAAAAATTTCTTCAGCACCATCATCAGAGATTTTCTTTTGCCGACATCGAGTTGTGTGGATAACTTTTTCTATCTTTCTTCTTCTGCATTCTTGTACTCAATAGAATAAGATTAATCATTTTCAAGTAAAAATTAATAATGGAAAGGGGATGGGGATGAGATGGAATTGGATCACTGGGGGATGGGATATGAAACTAAAGAAATGGGGATGGGTAAGGAGGACGAAGTGGGCTGGGAGGAACAGAGGAAGCTTTAATTTTTTCTTTTTTCTTTTTGTTATCTTTTCATTATTTATATTTTTTAAAATACTTTTTCCATCAAAGTATTACACTCACGCACGTTTTTAGCTTGATGTGTACACAATTTGGCCGTGTCATCTATGTTGCCTCCAAATAGGCACGATAAACGATCAAAGTGGTTTATTAGTTAACAAATATCGGAGTTAGAGTGTTCAAATGGGAAATGTATAAGTTTGTGTATTGGGTTGGCAATTGGGCGCAAGTTTAAGTGGCCACGAGACTATTTTGCCTATATTTAATATTAATTTAGTTACTATAGACTTTTAATTTGCAAATTTAAAAATCAAAATACAACTTGCAATTTGAAATCTTTTTGTTAAATTATTGTCTAATGAAATTTAGACTCTTAATCCTTTGATGTTTTTCCCCCAAATATTACTTTCACGTTTTAGCTTTCAAGGCTTTAACAAACTATTTAAATTTTGGTAATTATATTATTTACTAATAAATTACAAGTTTATAAATTAAATTGTACTATAAATATATTGGTCTCTTAACAATCCGGTATGACAAGCTTGGGTCCAGCCCAGGATCGGAACCGAAACCGACCGAGTCACTATTTTTATGAACGAGCATGACCCAACAACACATATACTAAATGATAAACGGAAATGGTCAAATATATTCATGTACTATTGAAAAAGATTTAAAAATACCCTACATTATACTATTTGATTATTTTATCTCATACTGTTATACTATTATTCAAATATACCTCTCAATTGGATGGACTGCCACGTGGCACCTCAAAATTAAAGAGACACATCCCCTTTTTTACCCGATTTATTTCCCCTCTACCCATAACTCTGACCTAATTTAGTTCTTTAAAAAACAAAACTTAAACGAGTGGACTCAACTTCCATGAATATCTTCTCTACTTTTTCTCTTTTCTTTTTCATTTCCTTTACCTTTAATTTCTTCTATATTTTTTTCTTACTCCTTACCCGTTATAACAGAAACGATTGTATATAAATCCATAGATTGATTTTGGGTTTACATGAAATCAAAAACAATTCTATCCATATATCTGTCAACCACATCCAATGAGAGAGCGAAGTATTTTGGTTTTGAAATCATGTCCTTACTGAAGAAGAAAAGGCACCCATCTTCTCTAACATCTCATTCTTTTGGCATGAAGCTTGGGCTAAAATTTCAACCAAACATAAATAGATTTCCAAGAACAAGAGGACTCGGGTTCGGTTACCAGAATTTTAAAGCTCAAGTCTGCATTTTTATCAGACAAGTAGAAGGCAACCACGTCATGCCTGCAAAATTGCGCGTGGATTGTCTCAATGCTTAACCTTGTCAGCAAAGAAATTGAAAATTATCATTGTCTATGATAAGTGGGGATTTTAACTACTTATTAGCACATTTTGACTTTTGTTTTAGTCTAAAAGTATTGAATTGTGTTTCCGAAACTGATGAAATGTGCTAAACTGCAGGAATATTGGAAGATGGACTCCCGATATGAAATCCAACTCAAAAAGGAGTAATCTACACCAAAGGCAATAAAAGGCACTGCCATAAGCTCACAAAGTGCGGACCGCACATGAATTGTGCAACCGCAAAACCTGGGCTAGGAACAAAGTTCAGAGAATGTGCAAATTCTCAAGTTTCAAGTCCCTTAGAAGTGCGGACCGCACAAGAATTGTGCGGCCGCAGAAGTAAAAGTGCGGACCGCAGAACCAAGTTGCAACCGCAGTTACAAATCTGCGGACTGCAGAAAGATTGCTTCGCGGCCGCATATCAGAATTATGCGGCCGCAGACCTCCAAGTCCTGATAAGTTGAAGAAATATGCGGACCGCACATGAAATTGTGCGGCCACAGAACCTCCCGAGGGGTATTTTTGTCCGAAATTATCAGCTTTATATAAATAGAAGAGTTTCACGAAATTAGGTCAACTTTTGACATCAGTAGCTACAATAGGCGTTTCTCTTTACTTCTTTTAGTAGTTTTTCATATTTTGGGATATTTTAACATAGATTTTATCATTTTGATTTCACAATATGAGTTTATTTATCATTTCTTCTTCTATTTCTTCAATCTCAAGCATGAGTAGCTAGATTTTTACTAGGGTTGTGATCCAACCCTAGTGTGAAAACTTTATGGGTATTTAACTTAATGCTTGTTTATGGTTGGGTGTTTATTATTTAACATTGTTCATGCTTTAATTTGTGAAATTAATGGTTGTAAATATTAGTTCATGCCTTTTTGGCTTAGTCTCTACTTGAAAAAGAGAGATTTAGTCTAGGACAGCTTGGCTAACAAAAAATTGGGTCAATCGAGAGATTGATAATCCCAATTAAACGGTCCAACCTAGAGATAGTAATAACCCGACTTGAGCTTTTATCAACCGTTTTGTGCAATACCCATTTGGACTTTAGAAAGTCAAATTGGGCAAAATCATTTTCTGACCGAAAGGTATTGAGTGGGTAATTGAGAGTTGATAGCTATAATACACCTCGATCAACAAAATAAGCATTAAGGTCTATATCTCATACGGCAAACACCTAGATGATGGTCATAGCCATATGCTTTTTACAAAACTTGTAAAACAACAAAAATAATTTCTTAGTTTCATTTCTTAACTTTGCAATCTTAGCTTAAATTAGATATAGAATCAACCCCAATTTATGAAAGTGTAAATTGAGGTCGTTCAAACTCACATACTACAATATATACGCCTAACTTCCATATATAACTCCCTGTGGAAATCGACTCCGACTCTTGTTGGGTACTATTATTGTAATCGACCATTCCATAACCTTGAATTGTGGTGTGAAATTGGACGAGATCAATTTTTGGCATCGTTGCCGGGGAGTTAAAAAAATGGTGTTAAATATATATTTAGGTGTGTTTTTGAAATATCTTCTTTTCCTTCCTTGTTACTAACGTGTTGAAAAGTTGTAGGTGCAATCATGTCAAACAATAAGCTCGGAAACATAACTTTGGGGGATATGGACGTTGAGGATGATCAAATGGATGAGGTCCCTCTTGAACCTCAAGCAAATTGACTAGGTCGAGCGCCTCATGACAATGTACCCGCTCCACCCCATCCCACCCCCACCTCCACCAAGAGAGGCTCCATACCAGATGTTGACGAATGAAGGGTATGCAAGTACTATAGTCCCTCCCCGTATTAGGGATGGCAACTTTCAAATAACCAACGTGATGCTCACTTTGCTCGAGCAACGAGGGTTTTTCACCGGTGGACTGGGTCAAAATGCATACAAACACTTGAAGGGGTTCGTAGATACTTGTTGGGGGGAGTAAACAAACTAATGTCTCCGAAGATGCTTTGAGGCTAAGGCTTTTTCCCTTCTCTCTATGGGGGAAAGCTTTAGATTGGTTGGAATATTTGCCAAATCATTCCATTCATACTTGAGATGAACTAGCGGAGAAATTTATTTCAAAGTACTTCTCTTCTGGGCACATGGCTATTCTTCGGGATGAAATTCTAGCATTCAAGCAAGAGCCCAGTGAACCACTATATGAGATATGGGAAAAATATAGAACAATGGTGAAAGAGTGTCCCAACAGCGATATGACGGAGAACATGATTCAACAAACTTTCTATCGGAGGATCAATACAACCAACCAATGTGTAGTGAATTAACTTGCTGGTGGGAACTTCATGACTACGCCTTATGCGGAGGCATGTGATATTTTGGATGAGATAGTGGATACTTCATCGACATGAAAATCCCGAGCTAATGTTCCACAGGGTGATCCCAATGTGATTCACCTTCACAAAGAATTACATGACCATGGGTAAGCCATACCCGAGGACCACCATGAACCAATTGGCAAAGGCTTGACTTCAACAAGTGCAAAATCCGAGGCAAGTCAATGCAATGAAAGGAGTAAGTATGATGGTGAACAAACGGAGAACAAAGAATCCGTAAGTACAACAAAGAGTAGAAAATTTTGTGCAAGAAGATAGTGGGTTTGAGCAAGAGGATTCCTACAATGACCAAGAAGAAGAGGTCCAATATGTGAACAACTTTCAAGGGCAAAGAAACAACTTCCAAGGCCCAAGCCAACAACAATGGAGACCTCAAAACAATCAAGGAAATTGGAATTCTCACAATCAAGATAATTGGAGTGGTGGAAACAATCAAAGCAATTGGAATAACGACAACAATCAAGGCAATTGGAGTGGAGGAAATAATCAAAGGAATTGGCATAACAACAATAACCAAGGCAATTGGGGAGGCAACAATCAAGGCGGGTGGAATAAAAATCAAGGAAATTGGGGGTCGGGTTTTCAAAGGCCCCCAATGTATCAACAACCGGGCAACCCACCTCCTTATTCTTCCCATGGTCCTAGTTATTCTAACAATGAAATGGGCCATATTAAGAATATGTTTAAGCAAATGATGGAGAAGAATATTGATTCTGATGCCCAACTTGCTTCACACAACACATCGATCCGCAACTTAGAAGTGCAAATGGGGCAAATCTCAATCTTTAAATTCTTGTCCTAAGGGGGCACTACCAAGTGACACGGTGGTGAACCCAAAGGGTGGAAACAACATGGGATATGCCATGGTCGTTACTATAAGAAGTAGAAGATAAGGGAATGCACCCACCTCAAGTCAAAGGCAACTTGTGGATGATGAACAAGTGGTAGAAGAAGAAGAGATCCTAAACAATATGGTGCAATCAATTGATGAAGTGCGGATTGATATTGATGGCAATATGGGAGAGACTCAAGAGGAAGTGAACCCGTCTAGGGGTCATGTTATTGACATACTGGAACCGGTAGCACCATTGCCTAAGACTCCTCCTCCATATCCTCAAAGGCTCGCCAAGCAAAATGGCGAAAATCAATTCAAAAAGTTCATTGACATGATGAAGAGTCTCTCAATAAATGTGCCATTAGTTGAAGCCTTGGAGCAAATGTCCGGTTATGAAAAGTTTATGAAGGATTTGGTGACAAAGAAGCGATCGATGAAATTTGAAACTATCAAAGTCACTCATCAAGTGAGTGCAATTGTGCATTCGATGGCTCCTAAATTAGAAGATCTCGGTGCTTTCACAATCCTTTTTACCATTGGAAGTGCCGAGTTTGATAAAGTTATTTATGATCTTGGGGTGAGTATCAATTTGATGCCTTATTGAGTTTTCAAGACTTTGGGGATTGGGAAACCAAGACCCACATCTATGAGATTACAAATGACTGATCGTACAATGAAGAAACCGTTAGGAGTGATTAAAGATGTATTGGTTCATGTTGATAAGTTCATTCATCCGGCGAATTTTGTTATTCTTGATTGTGAAGTGGACTATCAGGTGCCGTTTATTTTTGGAATACCTTTCCTTGCTACGGGGAAGGCTCTTGTTGATGTGGAAGCTAGAGAACTCACTTTTTGGGTGGGTGATGAAAAGGTGGTGTTCCACATGTGCAAATCTATGCGGCAACCAAATAGCAATAAAGTGTGTTCTTTCGTGGACTTGGTGACCGATATGATTATTGATGATACAAGTGCCATGATTAATGTGGATGATATGTTGGAGGATGTCTTGCTCAACTTTGATGATGACGAGATGGATGGCTTTATGGAATATGTGAATTCTTTACAAGGAATGGGGTCGTACAACTATGCGCCCCAGAAACTTTCCTTGGATCTTGAAAATAGGAAAACTCCTCCTATAAAGCCTTCAATTGAAGAGCCTTCTACCTTGGAGTTGAAGCCATTACCTTCACATCTTCGGTATGAATTTCTTGGTCCTTGTTCTACTTTACCGGTTATTATTTCCTCTTGTTTGACTAACGTGCAAGTTGACTCTACATTGGCGGTGCTCCACAAGAGGAAGAAGGCTATTGGGTGGACTTTGGTGGATATTCGAGGAATAAGCCCCGCATTTTGCATGCACAAGATTAAATTGGAGGAGGATTCCAACCCATATATTGAACATTAAAGGAGACTCGATGAAGCTATGCAAGACGTGGTCAAAAAGGAAATTATCAAGTGATTGGATGTCGGGGTTGTCTACCCCATTTCCGATAGTTTGTGGACTTCTTCGATGTAATGTGTCCCAAAGAAGGGGGCATGATGGTGGTCACCAATGACAAGAATGAGTTGATTCCCATAAGAACGGTGACCACGTGGAGAGTGTGTATGGACTATCGTAAGCTAAAAAAGTCACGAGGAAGGATCATTTTCCACTTCACTTCCTTGACCAAATGCTTGAT
Organism: Nicotiana tabacum; assembly: GCF_000715075.1. Classification (NCBI taxonomy): domain Eukaryota; kingdom Viridiplantae; phylum Streptophyta; class Magnoliopsida; order Solanales; family Solanaceae; genus Nicotiana; species Nicotiana tabacum. The sequence continues at coordinate 108,446,359 of NC_134103.1, forward strand.
AGGTTGGCCAGTCGTGCTTTCTATTACTTTCTAGATGGATATTCGGGCTACAACTAAATCCTTATTGCTCTATAAGATCAAGAGAAAACAACTTTTACATGTCCCTACGACACTTTCGCTTTCAAGAGGATGTCGTTTGGCTTATGTAATGCACCGGTGGCCTTTCAAAGGTGTATGATGGCGATCTTTATGGATATGGTCGAGGACTACCTTGACGTGTTCATGGATGATTTCTCGGTGGTCGGGGATTCCTTTGATGATTGCTTGGCACATATAGAAAAAGTGTTGTCAAGGTGTGAAGAAACGAACTTGGTGCTAAATTGGGAGAAATATCATTTCATTATCGGGGAAGGCATTGTCCTTGGCCACAAAATTTCAAAGAATGGCATAGAGGTTGACAAGGCAAAGATTGAGGTAATTTATAAACTTCCACATCAAACTTCGATGAAAGGCGTGTAAAGTTTCTTAGGTCACGCGGGGTTCTACCGGCGTTTCATGAAGTATTTTTCTAAAGTGGTGAACCCATTGTGCAAGCTCTTAAAGAAAGATGCTAAATTTCACTTCAATGATGAGTGCATGAGAGCCTTTGAATTTCTAAAGTTCAAGTTGACAACCACTCCCATTATCACCGCTCCTAATTGTAGTATCCCTTTTGAGCCCATGTACGATGCTAGTGATATAGCAATTGGAGCAGTTTTGGGGCAATACATCAACAAGATTTTTCATCCGATCTACTATGCTAGTAAGACCATGAATAATGCCCAAGTCAACTATACTATTACGGAGAAAGAGCTCTTTGCCATTGTGTTTGCAATTGAGAAGTTCCGCTCTTACTTGATAGGTGCAAAGGTTATTGTTCATACGGATCATGCGACACTTTGCTATCTTATGAGCAAGAAAGATTCCAAAGATCGGTTGATGAGATGGGTGCTATTATTGCAAGAGTTTGATATTTACATCCAAGATCGAAAAGGGAATGAAAATCAAGTGAAAGGCCACTTGTCCTGTTTGGAGGAGGAGGGGAGGCCGCACGATGACCTTGAAATCAATGACTCCTTCCCCTATAAGAAACTCTTGTCTATTTCAATGAAGGAGGTTCCATGGTTCGCGGATCTAGCAAACTTCCTTGTGTGTGGAATCATCCCGGATGAGTTCTCTACAAATCAACGAAAGAAGCTCAAACGGGATTGTCAAGATTATTATTGGGATGAGACATACCTTTTCCGGATTTGCACGAATGGAGTAACTAGAAGACGTGTACCGGACGAAGAACAAAGTGATATTCTTGAGGCTTGCCATTCTTTGCCTTATGGTGGTCACCATGGCGGAGTAAGAACGGCGACAAAGTGCTAAGTTGCGATTTCTATTGGCCAACTCTTTACAAAGATGCAAGTGGTGTGGTGAAAAGATGTGATGTATGTCAACGGATGGGTGGAATCTCTAAGAAGAATGAAATGCCTCTCACTACCATTTTGGAGATTGATATCTTTGATATGTGCGGTCCCTTTTGTGAGTTCTTGTGAAAACACCTACATCTTGGTCATGGTTGATTATGTGTCTAAATGGGTTGAGGCCATTGCTCTACCCAACAATGAAGCGAGATATGTGGTGGCGTTCTTGAAGAAGAATATTTTCAAAAGATTTGGTACTCTGCGGGCTATCATAAGTGATGGGAGGTCGCATTTTTGCAACAAGGATTTTGACACTTTGCTTAGCAAGTATAGTGTCACTCATAAAGTTACGACTCCCTATCATCTACAAGCTAACGGTCAAGTGGAAGTCTCCAACCGGGAGATAAAGAGTATCTTGTCCAAAACAGTGAATGTTAACCGGACGGATTGGTCAAAGAAGCTTGATGATGCACTGTGGGCTTATCGGACAGCTTTCAAAACTCTTATCGGGATGTCTCCACACTGGTTGATGTTTGGAAAATCTTGTCATCTTCCGGTGGTACTTGAGCACAAAGCAATGTGGGCTTTAAAGAAATTAAATCTTGATTGGGATGCAACTGCTAACTTGCGGGTTGCACATTTGAATGAATTGGATGAGTTCCGGTACTATGCCTATGCATGTTTGTCCTTTTACAAAGAGAAGATGAAAAACCTCCATGACAAATACATTCAAAACAAAGAGTTCAAAGAGGGTGATCTTGCATTGTTGTTCAACTCACGGTTGAGGATGTTTCCCGAAAAATTAAAGTCTAAATGGAGTGGCCCGTTTGAAGTCGTGGGTGTGACACCATTTGGTGCATTGGACTTGAAGAACAAAAATGATGAGGTATTCCGAGTCAATGGTCACCGGGTAAAGCATTATCTGGGAAAAGTTTGTGACTGTCACGTTGTGGCAGTGATTCATTTCAAATAATGGTAATCTGCATCGTGCCGCGACGTTAAATCGGGCACTTCTTGGGAGGCAACCCATGTTCATTTTTCTTTCCTTTTCGTCTTTTGTAGTTAGGTGTTATTTTGGTGCTAACTAGTTTTTAAGTATGTTGCAGGAATGAGTGTGCTTTACAGTAATTATGCCTAGAAAATTGGCTGAGTGAAAGAAGTGCAGACCGCAAAATGTTGGTTGCTACAACAAAAAGTGATCTGCGGCTACATAATTACACTGCGGACCGCATAATTTGAAAGGGAAAAATGACAACTCTCTGAAATTGGTTTGTCAGAGAAATGGCCAAAGTGCGTCCGCACGACAAAATCTGCGGTCTGTAACAAATTCTGCGGCCGCACCAAAAATTCTGCAGACTGCAGCACAGAAGGGCTTCTGAGCCTCCAGGTAACAGAGTGCGGACCGCAATGGGAATTTTGCGGCCGCACTCAACACTCTTTCCCTCAGTCAAAATCGTCTAGTATAAATAGAAGGCCTAGGGCTACTGTTACCCTTTTTTTCCCACTCTGAGCATTCACAAGTCTCAAACACTAAAATCATCTGATAAATCATCTGCCACACATACTCAACATATGTGATCACTCATTTTCACTACTTCAAATCTGGTATGCCTCAATTACTTGTAGAATTTTTTAATTTTTAGTTTAATTTACCACTTGTTAGTTAGTTTTAAGTCAATTGTCAATAGAATTCAATTATACAACCATATGGGGTTAAAATTGTAGTGGGTCAAGTAATACTTACTCTATGGGGAATGGATAAATTGGTTTTCATGATTATACACTACCACTATGTCAAATTTGTGCAAAAATTGCAAACCCTAGAACTCTGATCATAACTGTGTTGAAATCTGCAGTCGCACAAGAAATTGTGCGGTCAGCAGAAGTTGAAATTAGGGTACTTTAGTCAAGCATGAGTCTGCGGCCGCAATGAAAAATGTGTGGATCGCGAAAATCCCATCACGGTTGTAGAACAACTAGTTCTCTGTTATGAGAGAGTTGTCAATTTGATGACTCACATGTGCGGCCGCAATGGAAAATGTGCGAACCGTAGAAAAGTGATTGCGTCCGCAAAATAGCCCATTCTCTGTTATCATAGAGTTGGCATATTGGTGGTATCTGAACTGCGGCCGCAATGACAATTGTGCGGACCACAATCCAATTTTGTAGTCGCACTAACAATTGTGCGTAGCACAAATCCAATCATGCGGTCACAAGATTAAATTGTGCGGTCTGCAATGCCCAGTCTGCAGCCGCAATAAGAATTTCGTAGAACACACTCCCCTACCCTGCAAGCATGTTTTACACTGTATTGTTCAATGTCTCTCTGGTGTGTTCTTGTATGTTTGCACTTGAATTACAACTGACACCTGCTTTTGCTTGGAACAGAAAATGGTTAGATCTCGAGGTAGAGGTGATACTTCAAGGGGGGGGGGGTAAACCTTCCAGGGTTCGAGGCAAGAGTACTTTACCCCTCACCCTCCAAAAGATAATCTCAAAGAAGGCTACAGTCGGTCGAGAGAGAAATGCAGAGCCCTCCGAATCTAGTTCTTATGCCCCATCTAGGGAAGCATCAGAGGGCAGTTCAAGAGCTGTCGGTTGTCCAATCAAATCCATTAGGAAGGTATCAACTCCGAGACGAGCCTTCCATATCACATAGCACCTCTGAGGGTTCGGAAAGTGCTTGTCAAGCTTCCCAGCCCTCCTCTGCACATGTCCCTGAGGCACCAGTGACTACAGTTGATGACATCCCAGATGATAGCCGAGGGGGATATACTATAATTGTCAGCTTTGAGCGGTCGAAGAAGAAAGAGGTCTGGGAGAACCGGTTCGTCAGTCTCGTTGCCTTCACTAGCTTCCGTAGGTGATGGACGGTGAGGTCACTCACTCTTGAGCGACAGTTCCAATTGAAAGATCTTGAACAGTATAATCCGATAGTCTTGAGGCAGTAGATGTGGTTCACCAAGAGTGTAGTGGACGCGAAGGAATACCTTGTCTGGGAGTTCTACGCCAATGTGGCGCACATCAAGAAAAGGACAAAGGTAACAAAAGTGAGGAACCCGAAAGTGTTTTTTGACCAGCACACGTTGAACAGCTATTTGGGGTTTGATGATGTTGAGCTCGCACAGTATTTGGAGAAGTTGGCAATTGGGGATACCATCGCCCGTGGCTAGTTGAGATTCTGGCAGCTTCTGGGCCACCACCACCACCATGGATTATGGCAGGGGTGTCTATTTACAGAAACACCCTGAGTTTTTATACGAAGGGGTGACAGACCTTTATATGTATCCGACTTGACCCGTGTCAGAATGAGATAAATCTTTCTATCCCGCGGGCAATTCTAATCGCCTCCATCATGGCCGGGTACCCGATCAATGTGGGTGCCGTGATATCGGCCAACATATTTGTGGTCGCCAGGCAAGCTGATACCTCCTACCCGTATCTGATCTCGTACGAGTTCACACCTCAATTTAAGGTTATGAAACGGTCGATTGCAATAGTAATACCCAACAAGGAGTCAGAGATGAATTCCACACGGAGCTATACGTGGGATTTAGGAGTATAAATTGTAGTGTATGAGTATGAACAATCTCAAATTACACTTCCACAAATTGATGCTTGTTCTATGTCTATTCCAATTTAAGATTGCAAGATTAAGTAATGAAACAAAGAAATTATTTTTGTTGTTTTTCAAATGATAAAAAGACCTAGGGCTATGACCTTCACCTAGGTGTTTGCCTAATGGGTTGTAAACTTTAAAGCTTATTTTATTGGTCGGGGTGTATTATAGACATCAACACTTAAATACCCACTCAATACCTCTTGGTCAAAGAGTGACTTTGCCCAATTTGGCTTTCTCAAGTCCAAATGGGTGTAGAACAAAACGGTTGATAACAAGCTCAAGTCGGGTTTTACTATCTCTATATTCAACCTTTTAATTGGGACTATCAATGTCTTGATTCACCCAAATTCCCTGTTAGCCAAGTTTTCCTAGACTAAGTCTCTCTTTCTAAAGTAGAGACCAAGTCAAATAGGCATGAACTAATATTTGCAACCATTAATTCTACAATTAAAAGCAAGAACAAGGCTAAATAATAAATACCCAACCATAAACAAGCCATAATTCAAACACCCATTAAGTTTACACTCTAGGGTTGGGTCACAACCCTAGTGAAAATCTAGCTACTCATGCTTAAGACAAAAGAAATAGAAGAAGAAATGATAATTAAATCCATATTGATAATTAGAATAAGAAATCTATGTTCAAAAAGCACCACTAAAAAATTCACCTATGGCTACGCATGGAAAACCGTTGCAACAGATAGGTAAACCGTTGCCATAGAGGTATTGCAACGGTTCAGCGCCCGTTCCACAAGCTCGCATGCCTATAGAGCTTAAGGAACGGTTTTTGGAACGGTTGAGATAACTGTTGCTATAGTATAGTCTGTCGCAATGATTTGCCCTATTCCTGTTGGAACGATTATTCTTATCAACTGCAACAATTAATTTCCGCTACCATAAGGTTAAATGCAACGGTCAATAACCGTTACTATATCAATTAAACTGTTACATCTATTATAGAAATGGCAACGATTTCTTTAAGATATTGCAACGGTTGAACTACCTATTGCAACGGTTTTTAGATTATTTTTGAACGGTTTGTAGGTCCTATGGTAACGGTTCTGTTAGCTATTGTAACAGTTTAATTGAATTGAACATATTGCCCCCTGTTGCAAATAAAGATTTACATATATATATACAATAAACTATAAAACACTAAAATTTATATAAATAATAAAATGAAACAAACCTATGCTTTTGCTTGTCCTCAAGAAAATAAAGTAATTCCTACCTCCAAAAGTTAAGAGCTATTCCAGCTAATCAAAGATGCATCAATCACACATCAATTGGGACCAACTATAACCCACAACACTTATGAATTATCAACAAGGCGATGAGTTGAGCTTTTAAGCGCAAATAGTTCTAATGTGACACTTGAGCATCAAGAGTTGACTTTATTCATCAAGGAAGCTCGCTCTTTTATGTAGGTCATTGTGAATCCCAAATTCCTCCTCCTCTACTATCCGTTAGCATAACTCACTAAAAAATGTAGCACTCAATTCAAAAATTTGTGAAAGGTTCGCTCATCTCTCTCAAAGGAATGTCACAAGTACGACTCTATGTACCATATGCTTTCCCCTCATGTAGATCACCATTAATGTAAGTTCACTCGGCTTGAAATCATGTAGGACTTTTTCGGAATGCAATGAAGGCTTTGGGACTAAGGTTGGATATGTTGTAATAGAACGGGTTCATCTTTCCTTAAGTGTTCCACTTTCTCTTATCGGCTCATGTTTTGCCAAGTCTTTGAGGCATTTTCTTTTCCGTAGGGGAACTAGAGAGACTTAACATTACTCTTTCTTAGTCATGATATTCATTTTCTCCTTCTTTATTTTTTTCATGCTTTGCATCATTGCTATTCTTTGAAATCCCTTTAACTCTTCAATTTATTCACTTTTTTTTGTTCTACTTTCTTTTTCTTGCCTTTCCTTCTATGGATTTCTTTTCTCTTTTTGTGCCTTGGTACTTTTTTCAAACTCCTCGTCTCTCCCCTAAACTTATATTTTTTTAATCCAATTGTTTCACAAGAGTGTTAAGGAAAGCTCGGGTGCCAAGATAGGATCACGACAGAACGGGTAAAGGCTTGTAACATAGTGATCAAATGAGAAAGGTTTTAGGCTCAGATGGGTTGACTAAGGATAACAACACTGGTAGGCCATAAAAAATTTCAAGCGGGTCAAGGAGAGCCTATAATCACTTCTCAAGCCAAGTAAAACTTAATATTTCTCCTCGAAACACATTCGGGGCAAGTTCTAGACTATTCGCACGGGTACTTGGACTTGGAACAAAAACATCTCACCTCTCACACAACTGGATTGTTAAAGAGGATAGAGTAGATGGCCCACAACGACCATTTTCAAGATTGAAAATCACTATGGTTCGACTAAACCACTCGATGGTTGCTTAAGTCAACACAAGAGTTAGAAGGTCACTAACTAGAGCTATTTCTTTCCAAGAAACTTGTTTTTAATTAAAAGCACGTAGTTAAGTGTGTTGGTACCAAGTGAAGCATGTTTGACTCTTCGAGCGTGACTCAATTAGGTCTTTTTATTCCTTATTACTAGTATTCTTACCTAAACACCAAAAACAGACTCAATCCCTTAAGAAGATTGTCACGCCATCCATCGTTTGGAAGAGTCACCCGGTTCACAAAAAAAAACTACCTTTGGAAAGAACCATGGCATTAAAAAAACCAAAGGCTTATTGTCCACTCAAACATAAAAAGAAGCTACTAAATTAAAAAGAAGCTATTGAATTAAACATTGAGTAATAAGAAAATAAAATAAAGAAGCTACAAAGTAAGCTACTGTAAGCATAATGAATATACATAATGAGGGAGGAAAAGAGAAAATATATACATCAATAGAGAGAGAAAGAGGAGAATCTATACATGATAAAAAGAAAAAGGAAAATGTTATCAATTATTACAAACCAGATGTCAAATCATCCAAATATCAAATAAACTCCACCCCCCGAATAAATGTAAGCATTGTCCCCAATGCTTAAAACAATAAGAATAAAGAAGGGTAAGAGTGAAAATGACTCCCTATGTGGCTGTGTCCATAGGAGCATCACCGCCCTTAGTCTCCTCTAACTGGATCTCATCATCGTCGGCTCTGGGAGTAACTGGGTGGGTGAACATCTGGCGCACCGCCTCAGTAATGTCGGTAGCCAGGTCTGGCTCCTCAGACTAGCCAGTTGGTGCCACTGGTGCTGATGGAACTATTGTTGTTTCTGGATCTGTCTCCATCAGCATATCAATTTGGAGGTCCCCAGCGACTTCTATCTTAGTGACCTCTCTCCTTAGTTTGTCTAATGATTTCTTGGATGCCTGGGATTTCTTCATCTTCTTTACCTGCTTCCCAAGCTGCTCAATAACTGCTCCATGTGCTACTAAAGTGTTCATGATTGTCTGTTGATTCTCCAAAATCTTCTTCAATGTATCCTCCTCTTTCGGAGGAATCATGGGTGCCAAGGTGGATGACTATGCTGCAACAGCACTGGATAGGCCAGACAGCTTTGCAGTAGCTGTCTACATCCAGTTGTTGAGGCTCACCAATGTCTGGGAGACTCGCAGTGCAGATAGTGGATGAGTGGGCATAGGCACTGTCCTTAAAGTCGAGGTGAGGGAAACTGATGCTGAAGGCTCTGAAGAAGGAGGTGGAGTCATGGCAGCTGCACTGGTAGAAGGCACTGCTGAAGTAGAAAGCATGTTGGCTGACTCTGCAGCTACCATCGAAGGCTCATCAGACTGGCCTACGGTAGTAGTCGGCTGACCTTTTTTCTTTGGGTTTCCACCACCCGTCAATGAATACCATGAAAAGGGCTTCTTCGCCCGCACCTTGGTATCAAACTCCATCAGCTCTACCCCCGCATCCGTAAGGTACTCAGTGATAGTGTTGGGATACGGGTAGGAGGTGTCACCTTGCCTGACGACCAAAGACATGTTGGCCGATATCACTGCAACCCACATTGATTGGGTACCCGACCATGATAGAGGCAACTAGCACTGCCCGAGGAATTGGAAGATTTGTCTCATTCTGGCACGGGTCTAGCATGATGCATACGAATGTCTGCCATCCCTTTGCCTCGAAGTTCAGGGTATTCATATGAATAGGAATCCCTGATGTGATCCATGGTGGTGGTGGTCCCGGAGCTGCCAGAATCTCAGCTAGTCATGGGCGAGCTGTATCACCCATAGCCAGCCTTTTCAAATATTGCACTGACTCAACATCCTCAAACCCCAAGTAGGTGTTCAAGGTGTTCTGATCAAACCTCACTTTCAGGTTCCTCACTTTTATCACTTTGGTTCCCTTCTTTATGTACGCCACATTGGCATAAAATTCCCGGACCAAGTACTCTTTGGAATCTAACATATTTTTAGTGAATCATGCCCACCCCTTCTGCTCCCGGAACTGCCTCGACACCACCGGGTTGTATTTATCAAGGTATTTCAACAAAAACTGATGCTCAAGAGTGAGCGATCTCGACGACTACCACTCTCTGAAACTAAAGAAGGTTGCAAGACTGACGAACCTATCTTCCCAAATTTCTTTCTTCTTCGACCTCTCAAGGCTGGCTACTCTAGTATCACCCCCTCGACCATCATCCGGGAGATCATCCACATCTACTATGGTAGCAGGTGCATTAGGGACATGTGTGGATGAAGGCTTTAAAGCCTGACTGTTACCTTCCAAACCATTAGAAGTGCTCTCAAAAGAGGTAGACTCGTTTTTAAGTTGGTATATGTCCTGAGGCAGTTGTGGCTGTGATTGCACATCAGGCTACTTTTGCACTGAGTTGCCCTCCGATGATTCCCTAGATGGGGCATATGAACTTGACTCGGAGGGTTCCGGCTGTCTACTTTGGCTGATGTGACTTTCTTACTGATTATTCTTTGGAGGGCGAGGGGTAAATTGCTTTTGCCTCTGCCTCTGGAAGGTTTACCCCTCCCCTTTAATGTATCACCACGGCCACTGGATCAAACCATTTTCTGCAACAAACAGCATCAGGAGTCAGTACTAATTCAAGTGAAGATAATCAGAAGTCCATAGAACAAAACAAGTTACAGGGCACGAAAGTGTGGTCCGCATAATTGTAAGTGTGGTCGCATGTCTAGTACTGCAGACTGCACAATTTTAAAGTGCAGCCGCAGAGCTGAAGTGCGGTCCGCACTTTTCTAAGTGCGGCCGCACAATGGGCACCTGAAAATGGCAAAACTCTAAAGATAGAGAATGCCCTGATCTGCGGCCGCACACACTTTTCTGCGGCCACGATTGAATTTCTACAGACCGCACAATTTCAAGTGCGGTCCGCACAATCTTGCTTCACCAAAACCCTAATCTATACTTCTGCAGACCACACAATTCCTTGTGCGGTCGAACATTTCAAAACTTAATCGGGTAGAGTTCTTAGGGTTTCGATTTTATGCACAAATTGGACATTGTAGTAGCACTTAAACATGAAAAACCAAATAATCATTCCTCAATAGCAACTAGGAGTTTACCCAACACAATTCACACCCCATATAGATATGAAATTGACAAATGGTCTAAAATAACTAAAACATTGTGAACTAAACTAAGAAAATTGAAGAATCCTATAAATGATTTAAACATACCAGTGATGAAGTGGTGTTAATGAGTGATCACAGATGCTCAATTAAGTGGCAGATGATTGAATCAATTGTGTGCAAGATTTTAGCCTTTGTTTTAATTTCTCAGAGATTGGAAAGTTTCAACAGTAGCATTAGGGCTACTATTTATACCAACCGGTTTTGCCTAAGGGTTCAAGAGAAGAGTACGGCCCCAGAATTCCTTCTGCGGTCTGCACTCTGTTACCCGTTCTTCAAGTTCCCTTCATTGATCCGCGGTCCGCATAATTACCTATGCGACCGCACATGTTGGTGCGGTCCATATATTTCCTTGTGCTGCCGCACTTTGGCCATTTATCTGACAAACAAACTTCAGAGAGTTTACATTTTCCCATCTCAAATTGTGCGGTCCGCATTTTTTCCATACTTAGCCAATTTTTCTGAGCACAGTTCCTGCATAGCACACTCATTCCTGCAACACACTTCAAAACCAGTTAACACATAATAAGACCTATCTAAAGAAAAAGAAACATGGGTTGACTCCCAAGAAGTGCCTGATTTAACGTCGCGGCACGACGCAGATTACCATCATTTGAAATGAATTACCGCTACGACGTGGCCATCACCAACTTTTCCCAGATAATGCTTCACCCGGTGACAATTGACTCTAAATACCTCATCATTTTTATTCTTCAAGTCCAAAGCACCAAAGGATGTCGCACCCACAACCTCAAACGGGCCATTCCATTTAGATTTTAACTTTTCAGGAAACATCCGTAGTCGCGAATTGAACAACAACACAAGATCACCCTCTTTAAACTCTTTGTTCCAAATTCACTTGTCATGAAGATATTTCATTTTCTCTTTGTATAAGGACGAACTTGTGTATGCATGATACCAGAACTCATCCAACTCGTTCAAATGTTCCACCCTTAAGTTGGCGGCGCCATCCCACTCATGATTCAACTTCTTTAAAGCCCACATGGCTTTGTGCCCAAGTTCCACCGGAAGATTATAGGCTTTTCCGAACACCAACTGGTATGGAGACATTCCGATATGTGTTTTGTAAGCCGTCCTATAAGCCCATAAAGTATCATCAAGTTTCTTGGACCAATCCGTCCGGTTAGCATTCACAGTTTTGGACAAAATACTCTTTATCTCCCGGTTAGAGACTTCAACTTGACCACTTGCTTGTGGATGATAGGGAGTTGTGAATTTATGAGTGACACCATACTTGGTGAGTAAGGTGTCAAAATCTTTGTTGCAAAAATATGATCCCCCGTCACTTATGATAGCCTCGGGAGTACCAAATCTTGTGAAAATATTTTCTTCAAAAACGTCAACACACCTATCGCTTCAGTGTTAAGTAGAGCAACAGCCTCAACTCATTTGGACACATAATAAACCGCGACCAAGATGTAGGTGTTTCCACGTGAACTCACAAAGGGCCCCATGAAGTCAATACCCCATACATCGAAAATATCAATCTCCAAAATAGTGGTGAGGGGCATTTCATTTTTCTATGAGATTCCACCGTCCCTTTGACATTCATCACAATGCTTGACTAGATTACTTGCATCCCTGTAAAGGATGGGCCAATAAAAACTGCAATTTAGCACTTTGGCCGTCGTTCTTGCTCTACCATGGTGACCACTATATGGGAAGAATGACAAGCCCCAAGAATTTCAACTTGTTCCTCCTTCGGTACACATCTTCTAATCACTCCATCCATACAAATCCGGAAAAGGTACGGTTCATCCCAATAATAATCTTGACAATCCCGTTTGAGCTTCTTCCTTTGATTTGAAGAGAATTCATTCAGGATGATACCATTTACAAGGAAATTTGCTAGATATGCGAACCATGGAACCTATTTCATTGAAATAGCCAAGAGTTGCTCATCGGGGAAGGGGTCATTGATTTCAAGGCCATCATGCGGCCTCTTCTCCTCCTCCAAACGAGACAAGTGGACTGCCACTTGGTTTTCACTTCCTTTTCGATCTTGGATGTCAATATCAAACTCTTGCAATAAAAGCACACATCATATCAACCGGGCTTTGGAATATTTCTTGCTCGTAAGATAGTGAAGTGTCGCATGATCCTTGTGGACAATGACTTTTGCACCCATCAAGTACGGGCGAAACTTCTCCATAGAAAAGACAATGGCAAGGAGCTCTTTCTATGTAACGGTGTAGTTGACTTGGGCACTATTCATGGTCTTACTAGCATAGTAGACCGGATGAAAAATTTTGTTGATGTGTTGCCCCAAAATAGCCCATACCGCTACATCACTTGCATCGCATAGGAGCTCAAAAGGAACACTCCAATTTGGAGTGGTAATAATAGGAGTAGTAGTCAACTTGAACTTTAACAATTCAAAGGCTTCCATGCAATCATCATTGAAGTGGAACTTAACATCTTTCTCTAAAAGCATGCACAAAGGGTTCACCACTCTAGAGAAATCCTTGATAAAACGCTGGTAAAATCCCGCGTGACCTAAGAAACTCCGCACGCTTTTCAATGAAGTTGGAGGTGAAAGTTTAGAAATCACCTCAATCTTTGCCTTGTCGACTTCAGTGCCATTATTTGAGATCTTGTGGCCAAGGACAATGCCTTCCTCGACCATGAAATGACATTTCTCCCAATTGAGTACCAAGTTTGTTTCTTCACATCTCGCCAACACTTTATCCAAGTTTGCGAGACAATCATCAAAAGAATTCCCGACCACTGAGAAGTCATCCATGAACACTTCAAGGTAATACTCCACCATGTCCGTGAAGATCACCATCATACACCTTTGAAAAGTCGTCGGTGCATTGCACAACCCAAATGGCATCCGCTTGAAGGCAAAAGTACCATAAGGACATGTAAAGGTAGTCTTCTTTTGATCATCCGGAGTAATAAGAATTTGGTTGTATCCGGAATACCCATCAAGAAAGCAATAGAAAGCACAACCAGCCAATCTATCAAGCATTTGATCTAGGAAGGGAAGTGAAAAATGGTCTTTCCTTGTAACTTTGTTGAGCTTACGATAGTCCATACATACTCTCCACCTGATCACCGTTTTTGTAGGAATAAACTCATTCTTATCATTGGTGACCACCACCATGCCCCCTTCTTTGTGACACATTGAACCAGAGAAGTCCACGAACTATCAGAAATGGGATAGACAACCCCATCATCCAACCACTTGATGATTTCTTTTTTTACAACTTCTTGCATGGCTTCGTTGAGTCTCCTTTGATGTTCAATAGATGGTTTGGCATCTTCCTCCAAGTTAATCTTGTTTATGCAAAATGCAGGGTTTATCCCCCGAATATCTGCCAATGTCCATCCAATAACCTTCTTTCTCTTTTGTAGCACCGCCAATATAGCATCTACTTGCACGTTAGTCAAACAAGAGGAAATAATAACTGGTAAAGTAGAAGAAGAGCCAAGAAATTCATACTGAAGATGTGGAGGTAATGGCTTCAACTCCAAGATAGGAGGCTCCTCGATTGAGGACTTTGTTGGGGGAGTTGTTCTATTTTCAAGATCCAAGGACAATTTGCGGGGCTCATAAATGTACGACCCCATTCCTTGCAACGAGTTCACACATTCCATGAAGTCATCCATTTCGTCATCATCAAAGTTGAGCAAGACGGCCTCCAATGTATCATCAACATTCATCACTGGACTTGTTTCAATTACAATCACATCGGTCACCAGATGAACACACCTCTTTGCTATTGGGTTGCCGCATGGACTTACACACATGAAAAACCACTTTTTCATCACCAACTCGGAAGGTAAGTTCTCTGACTTCAACATCAACTAGAGCCTTCCCCGTAGCAAGGAAAGGTCTACCAAGAATAATAGGTACCTCATAATTAACCTCACAATCAAGAATGACAAAATCCGTCGGAAGAATGAATTTATCAACACGAACCAATACATCTTCAATCACTGCCAATTGTCTCTTCATGTTACGATCAGCCATTTATCTCATAGATGTGAGTCTTGGTTTCCCAATTCCTAAAGTCTTGAAAACTGAATAGGGCATCAAATTGATACTTACCCCAAGATCACAAAGAGCTTTTGCAAACTCGGCACTCCCAATGGTACAAGGAATCGCGAAAGCGTCGGGATCCTCTAACTTGGGAGCCATTGAATGCACAATTGCACTCACTTGATAAGTCATTTTTATAGTTTCAAAATTCATCGATCGCTTCTTTGCCACTAAGTCCTTCATAAAGTTTGCATAACCGGGCATTTGCTACAAGACTTCAACCAATGGCACATTGATAGATATGCTCTTCATCACGTTAATGAATTTTTTGAATTGATTCTCTCCATTTTGCTTGGCGAGCCTTTGAGGATATAGAGGATGAGGCCTAGGCATTGGTGCCTTAGCCTTTTGCATTGCTAGTTCCGGTATGTCAACGATGTGATCCCTAGACGGGTTCACTTCCTCTTGAGCTTCCTCATCATTATCATCAATATCCATCCGCACTTCCTCATTTGCTTTCACCATATTGTCTGGGATCTCATCTTCTTGAACCACTTGCTCATCATCTACAAGCTTCCGTTGATTCGAGGTAGGTGCATCCCCACATTTTCCACTCCGTGTAGTAACGGCCATGGCATGTCTTGTGTTGTTTCCACCATTTGGGTTCACCACCGTGTCACTTGGTAGTGCCCCCTTAGGATGATTGTTTATGGGTTGAGAGATTTTCCCGATTTGGACTTCCAAGTTTCAGATAGATGTATTGTGAGAGGCAAGTTGGGCATCGGAGTCGGCAGTTTTCTCCATCATTTGCTTAAATATGTTCTCAATTCGTCCCATCTCATTATTGGAAGAATTTGGACCATGGGAAGGATAAGAAGGCGAGTTACACGGTTGTTGATAAATCGGGGGCCTTTAAAAACCCGACCCCCGATTGCCTTGATTATTGTTACATCCCCCTTGGTTGTTGCCTCCCCAATATCATTGATTATTGTCACTCTAATTACCTTGGTTATTACTACCACTCTAATTTCCTTGATTGTTGACACCCTTCCAATTACCTTGGTTGTTAAAATTTCAATTTCCTTGATTACCTTGAGGTCGCCATTGTTGTTGATTCGAGCCTTGAGAGTTGTTTCTTTGCCTTTGAAAGTTATTCACATATTGCACTTACTCCTCTTGTTCATTGTAAGATTCATCTTGATCAAACCCACTATTTTCTTACACATAATTCTCCACTCAGTTTTGCACTTGTGGACCTTTGGGCCTTCTTTTGTTCACCATCATACTAACTCCTTCCATGGCATTGACTTGCTTAGGATTTTTCACTTGTTAAAGTTGAGCTTTTGCTAATTGATTCATTGTGGTGGTCAACTCGGCAATGGCTTGCCCATGGTCATGCAACTCTTTATGTATGTGAATCACGTTCGGATCACCTTGAGGAACATTTGCTCTACTTTGCCATGCCGAAGAAGTATCCGCCATTTCATCTAAAACCTCACAAGCTTCTGCATACGGCGTTGTCATGAAATTTCCACCGGCAAGTTGATTAACCACACACTGATTGGTAGTATTGATCCCCTGATAGAAAGTTTGTTGAATCATAGCCTCTGTCATGTCATTATTTGGGAACTCTTTGACCATAGTTTGGTAGCTCTCCAATATTTCATGCAATGGCTCATTGGGCTCTTGTTTGAATGCTATAATCTCGTCTTTAAGAGTAGCCATATGCCAGGGAGAAAAGAACTTGGAAATAAATTTCTCCGCCAATTCATCCCATGTATGGATGGAGTGGTTTGGCAATCTTTCTGATAAATCCAAGACATTCCCCCATAGCGAGAAAGGAAATAGCCTCAACCTTAAAGCATCCTCGAAGACGTTTGTCTGTTTACTCCCCCACCAAGTGTCCACAAACCCCTTCAAGTGTTTGTATGCATTTTGTGTGAGTATTACATTCGTGATTTGAAAGTTTCCCGCCCGAATGCGGGGCGGGACAATGACACTTGCATACCCTTCATTCGGCAACACCCGGTCTGGAGTCACTCTTGGTGAATGTGGAGGTAGAACTGGGACGTTGTCTTGAGGTGCCCAGCCTCTTCTATTTGCTTGAGGTTCAAGAGGAACCTCTTCAACGTCCACATCCTCCAAAGGCATATTTCCGAGTTGATCGTTGTTGTTTGCCATTATGGCACCTAAAATTTTTCACATAAATGAGTAACAAGGAAGGAAAAGAAGACAATTCACACACAAAACCAAATATATAGCAAAATTTGTTTTTATGCTCCCCAGCAACGGCGCCAAAAATTGGTCTCGTCCAAGTTTACTCCTCTATTTGAGGATATGAAACGGTCGATTGCAATAGTAATACCCAACAAGGAGTCGGGGTCGAATTCCATAGGGAGCTATCCATGGGATTTAGGAGTATAAATTGTAGTGTATGAGTATGAACTATCTCAAATTACACTTCCAGAAATTGATGCTTGTTCTATGTCTATTCCAATTTAAGATTTCAAGATTAAGTAATGAAACTAAGAAATTATTTTTGTTGTTTTTCAAATGATAAAAAGACCTAGGGCTATGATCTTCACCTAGGTGTTTTGCCTAACGGATTATAAACTTTAAAGCTTGTTTTATTGGTCGGGGTGTATTATAGCCATCAACATTTTAATACCCATTCAATACCTCTCGGTCAGAGAGTGACTTTGCCCAATTTGGCTTTTTTCATCAGTTTTTGGGAACACAATTAAACATTTTTGGACTAAAACGAAAGCTAAATGGAGCTAATAAGTAGTCAAAATCCCCACTTATCAGTATCCCAACACCATTACTGAATATCTTACGGATGTACGGGTGGAGTCGAGAGATTTTGATCCGAAAGTGCGGACGAAAAAGCCCTTATCATGGTATTCGTTGATGGATGCACATAACCATAAGAAAAGGGTCAGCTGACTACCACCATAGGCCAGTCTGATAAGCCATCGGTGGTAGTTGCACAGATATAGTCGACATGCCATCTACGTCAGCAGAGCCTTCAGCCAGTGCAACACCTCCAGCCTCAATGCCTCCAGCAACCCCCATTACAGGTTCCACCTCGACTTTGAAGCCGGTGTCGATGCCCATTGCTCCACTATCTGCGATGCGTGTCTCCCAAACACTGGCAAGCCTCAACAACTGGATGCAGACAACTACTTCAAAGCTGTCTAACATATCCAGTAATGTTGCAGCACAGTCCTCCATTTCGGCACCCCAGATTCCCCCCATAGTTGAAGAAACTCTGAAGAATCTCTTAGAGAATCGGAACTCAATTATGTCCACTTTGGTGCATTATGGGTCAGTGATAGAAGAGTTGGGCAAGGAAGTGAAGAAGATGCGGAAGTCCCATGCCTCCAAGAAGTCAGTGGACAAGCTCCGAAAACAGGTTACCAAGCTTACAACAGCCAGAGACATTCCATTTGACATGTTGATTGACAAGCACCATCCAGGCCCAGATCCTACAGCACATACAGCACCAGCTGGCCAGTTTGAGGAGCCATACATTGCTGTTGACACTGCCGAGGTAGTACGTCAGATGTTCACCAACCCAACCACTCCCGGAGTTGAGGATGATGAGATCCAGTTGGATGAGGATGAGGTCGGTGACACTGTTGTGGACATAGAGATGGCCAAGGAGCCATATGGAGTTTTCTTCACTCTTACCCTTACTTTACTCTTATTTTTAAGCATTGGGGGCAATGCTTATTCTTATTCGGGGGTGGGGTAGAGTTTATTTGATATATTTTGATGATTATGAGACATTTGGTTTGTAATAATTGACAGTATTTTCTTCTTTTTCCTTATTCTGTATATATTCTCTCTTTTCCTTTCTCATTATGTATATATTTCTTTCATTATGCATATTTATTATGATTTTGATAGTTTTTGCTTTGTAGCTTCTTTACATGTGTTCTCTTATTAGTTAGTGTACTAGGTTCTTTTTGAATTAGTAGCTTCTTTCTGTTTTGATAGCTTCTTTTTGTGTTTTAGTAGATAATAAGTCTTTGGTTTTCTTAATACCACGGTTCTTTCCAAAGGTAGTTTCTGTGTGAACCGGGTGACTCTTCCCAACGATGGATGGCGTGACAACCTTCTTAAGGGATTGAGTCTGTTTTGGTGTTTAGGTAATAATAGTAGTAGTAATGAATAAAAAGACCTAATTAAGTCATGCTTGAAGAGTCAAACATTCTTTACTTGGGACCACCACACTTAACTACGTGCTTATGGTTAAAAATAAGATTTTTGGAAAGAAAGAGCTCTAGTTAGTGACTTTGTGACTCTTGTGTTAACTTAGGCAGTCATCGAGTGGTTTAATCGAACCATAGGGATTTTCAATCTTGAATTTGGTCGTTGTGGGCCCTCGACTCTATCCTATTTAACAATCCACTTGCGTGAGAGGTGAGATGTTTTTGTTGCAAGTCCAAGTACCCGTGCGAATGGTTTAGAACTTGCCCCGAATATATTTCAAGGTGAAATCTTAAGTTTTGCTTGGCTTGAGAAGTGATTGTAGGCTTTCCTTGACCCCTTGAATTTTTCCATTGCCCACCAATATTGTTATCCCTAGTCAACCCATTTGAGTATCGAGCCTTTGTCATTTGATAACCATGTTACAAACCTTTACCCATTTTGTCGTGACCCTCTATTGGCACCCGAGCTTTTTTTAACACTCTTGTGATACAATTGGATAAAAATGTAAGTTTGGGGGAGAGACGAGGAGTTTGAAATAGGTATAAAGGCACAAAAAGAGAAAAGAAACGATGAGAAAGAAAGGCAAGAAAAGGGTAGAACAAAAAGAAAAATGAAAAAGAAAGTGAATAAGTGGAGGAGTTGAAGGGATGCGAAGAAAAGTAATGATACAAAGCATGAAAAAATCAAAGAGGGAGAAAATGAATGTCATGATCAAGAAAGAGTGATGCTAAGTCTCTCTAGTTCCCCTAGGAAAAGAAAGTGCCTCAAAGAAGTGGCAAGGCATGAGCCGAGAACAAAAAAATGGAGTGCTTAAGGAAATATGAACCCGCTATACCATCGTATATTCAACCTTAGTCCAAAAGCCTTCATTACATTTCGAAAATGCCCTACGTGATTTCAAGCTGAGTGAGCTTAGGCGATCTACATGAGGGGCAAGCCTATGGTACTTAAAGTCGTACTTGCGACATTCTCTTGAGAGAGATGAGTGAACCTTTCGCAAATATTTGTTTTGATTGAGTGCTAAAATTCTTAAGTGAGATAGGCAAAAGGAGAGTAGATGAGGAGGAGTTTGGGATCCACAGTGATCTACATGAAAGAGCGAGCTTCCTTGATGAATAAAATCAACTCTTGATACTCAAGTGTCACATTAGAACTATATGTGCACAAAAGTTTAACTTGTAGCCTTGTTGATAATACATAAGTAGTGCGGGTAATTGTTGGCCTCAATTGATGTGCGAATGATGCACCTTTGATAGGTTAGAATGGCCCTTAACTTGTGGAGGTGAGAACTATTTTATTTGCTTGAGGACAAGCAAAGACTTACGTTTGGGGGATTGATAAGTGGGGATTTTGACTACTTATTAGCACAGTTTGGCTTTTGTTTTAGTCTAAACGTATTGAATTGTATTCTCAAAACTCATGAAATGTGCTAAACTGCAAGAATATTGAAAGATGGACTCCCGAGATGAAATCCAACTCAAAAAGAAGTAATATACACTCAAGGCAATAAAAGGCACAGAACCTCACAAAGTGCGAACCGCAGAATTTCATTTGCGGTTGCAAATGATGAAGGAAAGTCTAGCAGATTTTTATGCAAAGTACGGACCGCACATGAATTGTGCGGCCGTAAAAGTTGGGCTAGGAACAAAGTTCAGAGAATGTGCAAATTCCCAAGTTCCAAGTCCCTCAGAAGTGCGGACCGCACAAGAAGTGCCTTGCGGCCACAGAAGTAAAAGTGCGGACCGCATAACTAAGTTGCGATCGCAGTTACAAATCTGCGGTCTGCAGAAAGAATGCCTCGCGGCCACAGATCAGAATTATGCAGCCGCAAGCCTCCAAGTCCTGACAAGTTGAAGAAATCTGCGGACCGCACATGGAATTGTGCAGCCGCAGAACCTCCCAGGGGGCATTTTTGTCTGAAATAGTCAGCTTTGTATAAACAGAATAGTTTAACGAAATTAGGTCAACTTTTGACATTGGAAGCTACAATAGCCTTTTCTCTTTACTTCTTTTAGTAGTTTTTCATATTTTGGGATATTTTAACATAGATTTTATCATTTTGATTTCACAATATGAGTTTATTTATCATTTCTTCTTCTATTTCTTCAATCTCAAGCATGAGTAGTTAGATTTTTACTAGGGTTGTGACCCAACCCGTGTATAAACCTTATGGGTATTTAACTTAATGCTTGTTTATGGTTGGGTGTTTATTATTTAATATTGTTCATGCTTTAATTTGTGGAATTAATGGTTGCAAATATTAGTTCATGCCTTTTTGACTTTATATCTACTTGAAAAAGAGAGATTTAGTCTAGGACAGCTTGGCTAACAAGAAATTGGGTCAATCGAGAGATTGATACTCACAATTAAAGGGTTTAACCTAGAGATAGTAATAACCCGACTTGAGCTTTTATCATCCGTTTTATGCAATACCCATTTGGACTTGAGAAAGTCAAATTGGGCAAAATCACTTTTTGGCCAAGAGGTATTGAGTGGGTAATTGAGAGTTGATAGCTATAATTCACCCTGATCAACAAAACAAGTATTAAGGTCTATATCTCATAAGTCAAATACCTAGGTGATAGTTATAGCCCTAGGCTTTTTACAAAACTTGAAAAACAACAAAAAAAATTTCTTAGTTTCGTTTCTTAACTTTGCAATCTTAGCTTAAATTAGACATAGAATCAACCCCAATTTGGTGAAGTATAAATTGAGGTAGTTCATACTCAAGTGCTATAATATATACGCCTAACTCCCATATATAACTCCATGTGGAAATCGATCCCGACTCTTGTTGGGTACTATTATTGCAATCGACCGTTTCATAACCTTGAATTGAGGTGTGAAATTGGACGAGATCAGTTTCTATTACTAAAAAAGAGGAAAACGAAACGTGCAAAACACACACGCATAGACGCAAGTTTATTGCTGAAGCTGCGGATAAAAAACATATGAAGATTAATGCCTATTTTTATATGAACATAGTGACCTATTCAAAGTATTTTATGAACGAGGGTTGTTGGTTTGCCTAATGTAAGCATTTAAATTTTATTGGATTTAAATTCAATAAAAATATTTGGACTATATATTAAATATATTAGTTCGAATAAATATTATGGGCTAATATAATTGAATTAATTATATAAGTTCAATATATATGGATTAAATAAATAAGTTTTAATACATTGGACTGACCCATTTATTTGGGCTAAAGTGAGAGCCCGCCTCATTAAGCCCAAGATATCATCTTCCAGACGCCCAATTTTGCCACGTGTCAAATGACGTGGCGCGCCAAGTCAAATAGAAGAGCCAATAGGATCATGCCATGTGTCAAAATGACAAGGCATGCCAAGTCAAATTAAAAGGCCAATGAAATTGTGCCACATGCGCAAGTGACGTGTTCTGACCAATCAAATGCGATCTTGTCACTCTTCAATCTTATTGGCTGGAAAGAGTTTGTTCTCATCATAATTCTTCCATCCCACAATTATAAATAGAGGTCTTCATAACTTAGAAAGAGCCCAGAAGTTATATCAAAAAGTAAGAGAGAGCTCGTGCATCAAACGCTGCAGATTTCTCTAAAAGTTACAGGCATTCAAGTGTTCTAAGGATTAAAAGATCAAGACAAAGATTCAAGAACAAGCTGCAAGTCCTTGGATTAAAAATATGTCAAGATTAAGATCATGCCTCAAACACTTGGATTAAAATAAAATAAAATTCAAGATTAAGCTCAAAGGCTCTTTTATTTACTGTTGAAAAGTAGAATCAGAGGATTCATAGAGATTGTAACGCTCATATTGTTTGAAATAAAATACTACGATTGCTACAATATTTTTCGGGCTTGATTTTATTTTCTCAATGCAATTTATTGTCTACATCTACTAATGAAAATCATTATAGTGAAATAAGGGATTTAATTGATAAAGTTGCTTTTTAAGTGGATGGGTACAAGTCTAATTATGGTCGTGTTAGTATTGAACCAGGTATCTTAATTTGGGGTGGGTCTCTTTAATTATGAGGTGCCATGTGACAGTCCGTCCGATTGACGGGTATATTTGAATGATAATACAACCGTAAAGACTAAGATAACCAAATAGTATAACAAGTGATATTTTTAATTTTTTTTGGTAGTACAAGAATATATTTGAAGATAAATAACAAAAGGATTCAAATTGTTATAAATATATTATATTATGGATGTTCATTTAGTATTATGTTGTAAATAAGCTTCCTGAAGAAACTTATCTATATAAGACTCCGCCGTAAATATGTTTATCTATTTAGTAATCTATTGAAACTAAGTCTCCTGAAAAAGCTTATCCTTTCAGTACCCGTTATAGATAAACATCATATCCGGTAGAAGATTATCTATATCTGGTACAATGAGCTTATCCTTTCGGTACCCCGTTATGGATAAACATTACCCTCGGTAGAAGATTATCCATATCTAGTATAATGAGTTTATCTTTTCGGTAACCCGTTATGGATAAATATTACCCCCGGTAGAAGATTATCCATATCTGGTATAATGAGTTTATCCTTTAGGTGACCCGTTATGGATAAACAGTACCCCCGGTAGAAGATTATCCATATCTGGTATAATGAGCTTATCCTTTCGATACCCCGTTATGGATAAATATTACCCCAGTAGGAGATTACCTATATCTGGTATAATGAGCTTATCGTTTCGGTACCCCATTATGGATAAACATTACCCCCGGTAGAAGATTATCTATATCTGGTACAGTAGCAGTTTACACAGCAGCTTGCAGAAGCAGCTTACACAACAACTTACTTTCTTCTATAAATAGAGGAAATTTCAGTTCATTTATGTACAGATGTTTGAAGTTTGAATAATATATCAGTTTTTCTCTCTACTTGTCTTTACTTTACAGTCTTTATTTTATAATACGTTATCAGCACGAGCTCTGCCATCTCAAGCAAATACTTTGAAAGTATCAGAAGTACGGACTTTCTTTTTCTAAATAATGTCAAATCTTTCTAAACTTGAATTTGTAGCCCTGGATATATTAGGCAAAAGCTATATGTCTTGGGTGCTTGATGCTGAAATTCATCTTGATGCGATGGGTCTGGCAGACACCATCAAGGACAAAAATCAAGCATCAAATCAAGACCGGGCCAAAGCAATGATATTCCTACGCCATCACCTTGATGAATGCTTGAAAATGGAATATCTCACTATTAAAGATTCAGTCATACCGTGGAATAATTTGAAAGATAGATATGACCACCTGAAGATGACCGTTCTTCCACAGGTACGTTATGATTGGACTCATCTAAGGCTACAAGATTTTAAATCTATCAATGAGTATAATTCTGCTATGTTCAGAATTATTTCCCAATTGAAATTATGTGATAATAATAAGACTGATCATGATATGTTGGAGAAAACGTTCACCACTTTTCATGCCTCGAATATGCTCCTGCAGCAGCAATATCGAGAGATGGGATTTAAAAAGTATTCTGAACTTATCTCACATCTTCTTGTAGCCGAGCAATATAATGGGCTATTAATGAAAAACCATGAAAGCCGACCTACATGTTCTTGTCCATTCCCTGAAGTGAATGAGACGAACTTCCACCAAGCTAAGCGTGGAAGAGGACATGACCCTATTCGTGGTCATAGTCGTGGTCGGGGAAGAAACACTAATCATGGTAATAATAATGCACCAAAGAACCCTCCTCACCCCAGTAGTGAAAAAGGAAGGAACAAAAGCATGAAGCGGTGCAAGTAACAAGGGCAGAAAATACATATTGTAGATGTGGAGGAAAAAGGCACTGGTCACGTACCTGTCGTATGCCAAAGCACCTGGTAGAGCTATATCAAGCCTCCCTGAAGAAGACAGAGAAAAATGTTGAAGCAAATTTTATTTCTGAAGATAATTTAGATTTCATACATTTAGATGTAGCTGATTACTTTGCACTCCCGGAAGGAGAAACAAGTCATGTGATCGGTGATAAATATGTAAAAATGTAAATATTTTAATTTTTATTGTTTGTAGTAGATAGTATGGTTATGTAATTATTGTACATAAATAAAAGTTATGCTTTGATAATGATGTTTACTATCATATTTATTTTGTTTATGAAAAAAATTTCTCTCATGATACCAGAAGTGTGTGGGCAATATTTGATATTATAAAATATATCAACTCCTAAAGAGCTAGCTGTTTGTCTAGAAGACATATGACACCAGTAGTATCTGATAAATATTTGATTGTGGATAATAAACGAAGGCTCTCGAAGAGCTTATGTACAAATATGTCATTTATATTATATAATTATGGTCAAAACATATGTTGTAGTAAATCTGAAGTTTACTAATACGAATGGCTATCATACTGAGACTACAAAGAATTGAAATATTGAAAATCTTCATGTTTCCACAATCATGGGGGTAAAATAATATGTATGAGAAGTTACCCGCCTTATTATTCAATTTGTACTACATCATGTATCATAGTAAACCAAAAATTTACTAATGCAAAAGCAGTCGCAGTAAATCAACAAGTTTTACTGAGGCAAAAGTAGCTACAGTAATCAGAAATTCGCTAATACAAAAGTAGCCAAAGTAAATCAGAAGTTTACTAATGCAAAGGTTTATGCCATAGTAAATCAGAAACTTACTAAGAGATAGCACATGCCATGATAAACCTGAAGTTTTCATTTGCCATTTTTAAATGAGCTATTTGAGAATTCGGATAAGCATATACTAAAGAACTAGAAGATTCTTCAAGAATTCTCTTGTGTTGCTTGTTCTCATAATAAATTGATTATACCATCTTTTACCAGCTAGAGTTGGGACTAAGACCCCTGAATTCTAGAATATATAAAAGGTGAATATGGGCCCATTCACCTATTATGTGAACCACTTATAGATGCATATATGAGATGGTTACATGTGTGTTTATTGTCAACCTGCAGTTTGGCATTTGAAATTGCTTTTCTCAATTAAGAACATAATTTTAAGATTATGAAATCAAGATAGTTCATCTTGATGATGCTGGTTTATATCCAAGCTAGTTTAGTATTGAATACCTCCTATTAATGGCTAAACTATTGCTT
This sequence comes from Nicotiana tabacum, assembly GCF_000715075.1. Lineage (NCBI taxonomy): Eukaryota > Viridiplantae > Streptophyta > Magnoliopsida > Solanales > Solanaceae > Nicotiana > Nicotiana tabacum. The sequence goes on from NC_134103.1 coordinate 108,472,256, forward strand.
ATGAGAACAAAGCCTCATGTATTGGTCTAAGATTTTCTAAATTGCATACAACAGCACTTGTATGCATCAGACCAACAAAATATGATAAGTTCTCCCCTCACAAATTGTTTAGGATTAGAAACCAAATATTTTTACTATCTAATAACTTTTGATGTGTGGTATATGATTAAGTTCTCTACCACAATGCACAAAGATAGGTTTTCCAAAGAAGATTGGGGATATATGTTAGTTTTTCTAATATTTGGGGATGGAATAAAAAGCTGAAAAATATGCTATATGAATCGAATTATCATTAATATGATCCTTACTTAGAATATAATTCAAGTCAAATGCCAAAAGCATTTGCTGATCAAAAATTAAATATCATATTTCAGCTGCAAATGCTCCTATTAAAATTAAAGTCCATGAAGGATAAAGTTTACTACACGCATGAAGCGTAGTAAGCTGATCGGTTCCAAAGGTAACAATCCTTGAAAAATGATAGGAGCAAATGAGCTCTAGAAGAGCCCACGACATAACATTTCATAAAACTCCAGAAGAAGTTCAGGTACCTGAAAATAAAGAAAGTGATGAGATCTCAACAAGTTATGTCACTTAGGAACCGATACAAAATGATCGTCGACGATATATTTGATACAATAGAGTTCACAATATTATAAAAGATTGTGAGGATCGGACCTGTAGTCCAGACACCTGAAGATATCATGCCATCTAAATGCAAGTCATAACCTATATGACTCATTTGATTAAGTCTATATGAAGATCCCTGAAGGATTTAAAATGTCTGAAGCAAATCTAAAATCCCGATAAATGTATTCAATCAGATTACAAAGATCTTTGTATGGTTTAAAGCAATCTGGGCGTATGTGGTATAATCGCCTTAGTGAATATTTGCTGAAAGAGGGTTACATAAATGATGTTATTTGTCCATTTATTTTTATAAAGAAAATGACATCAGAATTTGTTATACTTGCTATTTATGTTGATGACATAAATCTTGTTGGAACTCTAGAAGAGCTCCAAAAGGCAATTGAATATCTTAAGAAAGAATTTGAGAAAAAAGATCTTGGAAAGACAAAATTTTGTCTTGGTCTGCAAATTGAACATTTACTCATTTAGCAAACGGGATCTTTATCCATCAATCTACCTATACATAAAGGGTCTTAAAACATTTTTACATGGACAAAGCGTACCCATTGAGTACGCCAATGGTTGTTCGATCACATGAAGTGAATAAGAATTTGTTCCGACCTCTAGAAGAGGACGAGGAACTCCTTGGTCCCGAAATACGTTATCTTAGTGCAATTGGTGCACTTATGTATCTTGCTAATGCTACAAGGCCTGACATAGCATTTTCTGTTAATTTACTAGCAAGATATAATTATTTCCCTACACGAAAATATTGAAACGAGATTAAGCATATATTGTGATATTTAAAGGGAACACTTGATATGGGTTTATTTTATTCTAACAAAGGTAGTGTAGATCTTGTTGGTTATGCAAATGCATGTTATTTGTCTGATTCACATAAAACTCGATCTCAAATCGGGTACATGTTTACATGTGAAGGTACTGTCATATCATGGCGCTCCACAAAGCAATCTATTGTTACTACTTCTTCAAATCATGCTGAGATAATAACTATTTATGAAGCAAGTAGGGAATGCGTATGGTCGGGATGAGTGATTCATTTTATTCAAAGAAAATGTGGTTTGGAATGTGATAAAAGATCCACAATTTTATACAAAGTCAATGCTGCATGCATAGCCCAATTAAAAGGGGATTTATAAAAGGAGATAAATGGTAACATTTATGTGCAGCAAATCCGTTCAAGTGACAATCCAACAGATTTATTCACTAAATCTTTGCCAACTTCAACTTTTGAGAAGATGGTATATAAGATTGGAATGCGGATACTCAAATATTTGAAACATGATTTTTATCAGGGGGAGTAAAATACACGCTATACTCTTTTTTCCTTACTAAGTTTTTTTCCACATGGTTTTTCTTATAAGGTTTTTTTTTGAGACAACTAGTTATGCGTATTATTAAATATGTGTACTCTTTTTCCTTCACTAGGATTTTTTCCCACGAGTTTTTTCCTATTAAGGTTTTAATGAGGCACATTATCTTTTAATGAATATCCAAGAGGAGTGTTATAAATATATTATATTATGGATGTTCATTTAGTACTCTATTGTAAATAAACTTCATGAAGAAACTTATCTATATGAGACTCCACCGTAAATATGTTTATCTATTTAGTATTCTATTGAAAATAAGTCTCCTGAAGAAGCTTATCCTTTCAGTACCCCGTTATGGATAAACATCACATCCTGTAGAAGATTATCTATATCTGGTACAATGAGCTTATCCTTTGGGTACCCCGTTATGGATAAATATTATCCCCAATAGAAGATTATTCATATCTGGTATAATGAGCTTATCTTTTCCGTACCCTATTATGGATAAACATTATCCCGGTAGAAGATTATCCATATCTGGTATAATGAATTTATCCTTTAGGTATTCCGTTATGGATAAACATTACCCCGGTAGAAGATTATCCAAATCTGATATAATGAGCTTATCCTTTCGGTCCCCCGTTATGGATAAATATTATTTCGAGTAAAAAATAATCTATATCTGGTATAATGAACTTATACTTTCGGTACCTCATTATGGATAAATATTACCCCCGATAGAAAATTATTTATATCTGATACAGTAGCAGCTTATACACCAGTTTGCAGAAGCAACTTATACAATAACTTATTTTCTTTTATAAATAAAGAAAATTTTAATTCATTATGTACAAATATTTGAAGTTTGAATAATATATCAGTTTGAAAAATTTCGGTTCATTTATAACACAAATGACATAAAATATAGTGGGAACCCCAAAAGTATAAAACCAGAGACTTCGACGGCCAAGCCTAATTCCCAATTCACCTTCTTTCATCAACCATAATATTTCTAACAGAAATTGTAAATAAACTTTCCCTCTCCCTCTCCTACCAATGGCTAACAGTTCTAGTACCGCCAGTAGCACTGCCGCTTTCGTGGCTGACAGTTCTAGTACTTCTAGCAGCACCGCCGCTTCTACGACGGCAAACCCACGAGAAACCAGAAGCTGGGCAGACGAAGCTGACGAGATAGATCAAGCCGAGCAGTCTGAAAAAGCTAGCGCCGAGCCTGAAATCGGATCTCTACAAATTGACGAGTCCAAAAGAGTCAACAACTCCACTCTTGATGATCCAGAAGATTCCAGAATAGAAGCCGTACGCTTTTCCTCACTCAGTAGTAGCTTCATAAGTTGATTTGTTTTACTAGTAATAAATAAATTAGGGTTTAATTAATGAAATATAGGTTACATCTGGCGACACGTTGTACAAATCAGCGAAGAGATTTGAGGATTTAAACTTGTCTCCTGAGTTATTGAAAGGATTATATGTAGAGATGAAGTTTGAGCGACCTAGCAAAATTCAAGAGATTAGTTTACCCATGATTCTTACGCCGCCCTACAAGAATCTTATTGCTCAAGCTCATAATGGCTCTGGTAAAACTACTTGCTTTGTGCTTGGAATGTTGAGTCGGGTTGATCCGAAGATTCGTGCCCCTCAAGCTCTCTGTATTTGTCCAACCAGAGAATTGGCTATTCAGGTTTTACATAAATGCTAGTATTACATAAATGCTATTCTTTTATTTTCTTTTGGATTTAAGTTATATGCATGACACCGTAATAAACTTTTTACACTAATATAATCTGTTACCTGTTAGGTTACTTAACATTTGTTATAGATAATCAATCAATATCTTTAAATAGAGTACATGCAATTAACTTTTAAGTGAGCTATTTGTGTAAATATTTTTTACAGCGTTTGTGCATGAAACTTAAACTCCTTGCTGACTAAGGATTAGGCAGGTAGAGAAGAAATAAAGTTTCCTTTTTTTGTTTTCAGTTTCATTAGATTTTCAACCAGTTTCATTGACCTAGGTAAATCTTTGGGTGAAATATTAATGTTAGCATTGGAGAATTAATTCGTAGCAGGATCAATTACTTTTTTTTCTAATGAATCAATTCATTAGCTGAATAAAAAGTTTTGTGCAACCTTATGTGTGTCAGGATTTTTCATGTGGTTTGGTTTATATATACCTGCTTTACTACATATCTGTTTCCTTTTTTGAAAGAAAAGTGCTTCTACGCATCTACATTTTAGAAACTTTTATCATGATGCCTGTTAGATTATGTTTTATGTGTTCTTGTATATAGTTTTTAAGATAGTTTCATTGATGACGCGAAATCTTCATATTTTATCTGGTTGTTTGCCATCTGGAGTGGTGGTTTAAACTGTTTTTTATGGGGAACTTGAATCAAATGGGGAGATAACCGTAGGAAGGATCTTTTTTAACGTTGTTACATTTCAAAGAAAAACTTAAGAAGATTCTTCATCAATCAAAAACGAAACTGGAGAAGGGTTGGTATAAAATGGTGAAAAATGCTGCAGAATATGGAAGTGTTGTTGAAGATGGGGAAGTTCACTGGTATAACATCAGAATTAGCTATCCCAGCAGATGCAGCCAACTACATACCAATTTCAAAGCGGCCACCTGTTTCAGCACAAGTAGTAATTGGCACACCTGGAACTGTAAATAAGTGGGTGACGGCAAGGAAACTGGGCATGAGTTGCATGAAGATTCTTGTATTTGATGAAGCGGACCACATGTTGGCAGAGGTAATTGATTCACTATCAGCACTTACGATAGTTCCTTTGATTTTTTCCCTTTTTTGTTGTTGCTAATGATTATACATGTATTTCTATTTTCTTTTAAAATCAGTTCTCTTTTTCTTTTTTTTGTGTGTATTTGTTGGTGTAAACATTTAGGATATAGCTTTTGGTTTCTTATATGGATGGTAATGTTGAGCTTAATGAGCTAAATATTTGAATATTAAATTTTCAATCTTCATTTTTGGGGGGAATTTGCTCTAAATGTTAACAGTTTGTGCTCTGACATTTTATCAATGACTTCCATTTTTTCCTGGGGATACGTGTAAAAGCACATTCTTCTTATGTGTGCAATTGATCCTCTAGATTTCTTCGAGGTTACCAGCACTTGTTGCCGGGGGGGGGGGGGGGTAGCCTTGCAGACAAATCTTTAGAAATTAAAACTTTTGTGCTGGGTGAGTGTATGCGTTACCTCTTTATTAGGGGGAAGAAGGAATTGACATGCTAGAAGTAATCTCGAATGTAGTATGTAAAATTCCCTTCCTGGATAAAATTATTTGTTTCATATGCCAGCTGGATTTTTCCTGTAAAGATGAGGTTATCTTTCATGATCTGTCAAGTGTGCTATAAAAGGCAAGGCTCCATGTCACGGACTTCTTTGTTTTTGCCCAACAATGCAGGATTCTCACTGATTAACGGACCTATTATTAATGGAAACTGTAAAATGATTAGGAGGCAATTCATAATTCAGCCATCTCAGAGTTTATGTAAATTACTACATAGTTGGTAGACGAGTTGTTTACTAGTCCAATACTTAATTTGAATTTGGCATTGACTTCTTATTGGAAAAGGAAAAGTATTGTCTGCAGAAGATGAAGGCAGTCCAGTAAAATTAAGGCACTGTCTGAAATTCCTGCTCTCAGTATTTGATTGCTTATTGATGTTCTTCTTTGTGCACAGAGTGGTTTTCAGGACGATTCCATAAGAATAATGAAGGCAATTGTCAAAGCCAGCGCCGACTGCCAGGTTGGTTAAAGTTTGGCCCTTGTGCTTTTCAAAATTCCAGTTAAAGTGGTGATGAATTCTTTTTGGGGTATATTGCTGCTACTTTTTTTGGTTTCCCACCTGGTGTCCGCCTGCCTGGTACCCGCTTTGGGGCCCGACGTATCCGAATTTGCACAGGAAAGTCCCGCTTTAGGGGGGGGGGGGTTAAAGCGCTCCCTACTAAAGTAGGCTCCTTTCCCTGAGCTCGAACATCAGACCTATGATGTTTATTGCTGCTGCTATGAATTGTAGTTCAGTTTGTAATAAGAGTCTGAAAAACTTCAGAGGTCACATGCAGGGTTGATTCGCTCAAATGGTTGAGCCTTAGAGTAGCACATTGCATAATTACCTATTACAAAAGAAGTGTTTAATTTTTTTTGTTACTACTACTAAACTTGCTGATTCTATAATTTTACCAAATATTATTCCTAGGGGTGTCAATGGTTCGGTTCGGCCGGTCATTTTATAAAATTTGTACCATACCATTTTTTCGGTTATTCCATTATGTATAATCAAAATTTAACTTTCCGAAACCATCCCAATCATATCGGTTTCTCTTTGATATTGGTACGGTTCGGTTAATTTTCGATTATTTTTTTAATGTCATGTAAAAGCTACTAGTCGAAGTAGAATACAATAACATAAGTACTTTTATAGGACTTCGCAAAACTCTCTAGACATTTTTACTGTTGATGAATTAAGAAAACATAAAAGATGGTCAGAATATACATCTATCCACCATTCTATAGCAGTGTAAAAGAAACTAAGCAAAGACAAAGAAAATATAAATCACACGTGTGGAAAGATATTAACCAAGCCGTGAATCAAGAATAAAGTGTATAGAAGATTAAATATTTAAAAAGATAAATCTAAATCATACGAAAGGAAACATATTTAATACATTGTAGTTTGCTACTCATAATCGCTAGAATAACTTGTGTCTTGCTATTGAATATGCTGGAAATAAGTTAATTTCAATAGGAGGAGCATAATAGGTTTGGGAATTAGGATTTTGAGTTTAATTACTTGTTGGCTTGTAACCGTTTTAATAATTCCAAGGCCTATCTTAAGAATAGTCTCTTATCTTTGATCGCTTTTTGGTGCACTCATATAGCCCATACTTGTATAGAAGATTGGACGTCATTTGTAGAGAATCATGTTATGATGTAAATTCTCTACTTTTTGGTATACTTTTTGTACACGGCAGTTTTCTCCCTTTTGATTAATACAATTTACCTTATCAAAAAAAAAATAATTCCAAGGCCCAAGGAAAAATTTAATACTTTATTATTTTTAAACTTAATATATAAATATATTTTCCACATGTAAATTTATTCGGTACGGTTCGGTATTTTTTCGGTTTATTTTCATAAAATTAAAACCTACCCTAATTATCGGTAAGGTTGTAGATTTATATAAAAACCTACAATTTTATTGAAAGAAACCTGATAATCGGTTCGGTACGGTACGGTTCGGTTGGTTTAGTCGGTTTAAAAATGTCCATTGACACCCCTAATTATTGCTATATAGAGGTTTTTGTGCCACATAAACACGGATGACACATTTTGAAGATTACACTCAACTAGAAGACTTAATACTTAATACCTGCTCTCCCCAATAAACAAATGCTGTGCTATGCTAGAAGTGAGAACTTAGTTACAGTGTCAAATTGGAGAGCAAGGTTAAATGATGTGCTGTGGTGGTAGAAGTGAAATATTAGTTACTGGACTGAACTGTAGGGTAAGGTCTATGGCTTATCTATACCAGGGATACATAGGTTAAAAATTATCTTATCGACCACACGTACCTCCAAGGAAAAGAGATACTTTTGCATAGCATACACGAATGTAGCATGTCTGAATTACAAATCAAATTGACACTTATTTTCTTTTAAATCGCGGTGGTGTTCGGACAACTTATACGCACCTCTACTAATTCACTAGGTACTGCTCCCTCCTACCAACATAGGTACCATGTAAATCTTTCTACCAATAGATAGATGGGAAGAAACCACCTTGTTTTTTGGGCTACTAGGGTTTAAACCCATGTCTCCCATGATCCGTTCTAGCTTCATGGACGGCTAAGTCACACCCTTATCAAATTGACATTATTTTCACATGGCAAATTCAAGTACTTAAAATACTCTCGATGAATTCAATAACTACATGAAAGATATAATCAGCCAGTCAATATTTGTTGCTCACAAGTAATAGAAAGCAAGCATTATTTGTGTCGAGTTGTTGGTAAAGTTTTCACTAGTGTGTATTTTTCATTACATCCTCCGGAAATAGGGCATATGGAGCATGCAAAAGGGGAACGACTTTAGAGCAATTGAGGAGTAAAGTATAGACCCTTAAATCAAGTTGTTGCATGGATAATAGAAGAGAAGAAGAAGAAGGAGGATGAGGGAAAATAGAAGAGGACAAGAGACTGAAAGGGGGATAGGGATTTGCTGCATACTTTAAGAAGGGTAAAGTATAGCACCCAAGGAGTGTTAATGATGGATTCTTTTTGTTTTTTTCTTTTGGGGGTGGGGGCTTAATTACCTATTATCTGGGTAAGTTTTGCATTTCACAAATCACAGTTTTTCTCATTCTTTTGTGGATAAATTTTTAGTATTTTATAGATGTAACTTTTTATTTCATTATTTTATTGGAACAAAATCTTGGTACAGGTATCACTGTCAAAGATTGTTTTCCTTATTGGGCATGTAGTAACACTGTCAGTCCCAGAACCTTGGAAGTGTGAAACTCGAATCTTAGCATTTCTATTATGTGTTTTACTTGTATGCTTTGCATATGTAGTTGAAGCCTGGTTTTGTGTGTGTGTACATGTGTATGCCATTGGTGGGAAGGAAGAGATAGTTCAGTTAGCATTGCAGATAAGAGAGAGAGGATAGTCTCTGGGTCTTTTGGTGGTGGTGGTGGTGGTTTGGGGGGGGGGGATGTGCTCTTTTATGTCCTTTCTGATAAATTTCAAATTATTATTGGAACTATACACTTGGAACTGCTGTTAGTTTAATATCAATAGTTGAATTAGAGTTGTCACCACCAAGAAAAAGTAGTTCAGAAATGAGGGGCGAATATTGTAATGAATTTGATACGAGTCAGCCACTCTCTCAGCGGAGATAATAAGCTGCATACAGGCTGATGTTATCTATGCCCTTCATGGAGGTTGCCAGGTTCCGCGTTCCAAAACTGACCAATTAGTAATTATTAGTTTGCTTTGAAGTACAACTGATAATATACACTGCACTTGCAGCTGCAAAACAAAAAAGAGAAGCAAAATCCCTTTGTCTTTATCTCACTGGTAAAAAGGAATAGCACTGCCGCATGTTTCCTTCTTATTTATGCCATGGGCTAGGATTGGAACTAGAATACTACTTCAAGCAATGTCTAACTTCACCTTCCTCATTTAGTGAGTAACTGAGTATAGTCTGAGGCTTAAATTAAAGTGCAATTCATGGAGCTGGTTAATACCTGGGTTTATCTTAGGTAAGAAAGCGATGGGATGAGAAGGACGGCGGCTTCTGCGCTAAGTTTTTGTTTATAAAAAATTTGATATTAAATTTACCTTATCAATTTTTTTTAATATTTGACTTTTCTTTTTCATCATTTTAATTTTTAGGTGCTTCTGTTTTCTGCAACGTTTGGGGAAAGTGTCAAAGCATTTGTGACAAAAATTGTTAGAGATCTTTTCGTGAAAGATTATAACCAGATGTTTGTGAAGAAAGAAGAACTTTCGCTGGATTCAGTGAAGCAGTATAAAGTGCAGTGTCCGGATGAACTTTCAAAAGTCATGGTGATTAAAGACAAAATACTTGAACTAGGACAGAAGGTGGGGCAGACAATTATATTTGTTCGTACAAGAAACAGTGCGAGTATGCTGCATACATCATTGGTGGACTATGGCTATGAAGTGACAACAATTCAAGGGGCTCTTAAGCAAGAAGATAGAGACAAAATAATCAAGGAGTTCAAAGAAGGATTGACACAAGTTCTTATATCAACTGATCTTCTTGCTCGTGGATTTGATCAATCGCAGGTAACTTTAGATTTTAATCTTCCCAGTTGTCAGCCATATATGATATAAAATTAAGGTTCTTTTGTACGTGTAACTTCTTTCATAGCAATGATGTTTTATTTCTGTAAATGCTTTCTTGATTTCTGTTTTGGTGGCTAACATTTAGAATTCCTAAAAGCTACTACAAAATATATACAGGTTAATTTGGTGGTTAATTATGATCTCCCTGTGAGACATGAGAGTCCATCAGAGCCAGATCATGAGGTATACTTGCATCGGATTGGTAGAGCAGGGCGTTTTGGCCGCAAAGGTAATATGTTTCCACTTTTTTATGCATCTTCCGTGCTCTGTTTGTCTCTCTCGGCGTATTTATCGTTCTGTATCACTTACATATTATTTATATAGAGTTATTTTAGAGACCTCCCTCCAGGTTTCACTTCGCCGCACTAACTTCCCTTGTGGTTTATGATATTACCGTTACCTCCCTTATTTTGATTTTCTTGTAACAATTCTTTAAATCTATTTGTCATTAAATTTAAATACAATACGAATTGATAGATCGCCTTTTCTTAATATTAAACTCTTCCAATTAATTAATTCCATCAAAATATCTTAATTGACAAGTTCTTTCGAAATTAAAAAAAAATGCAATCTATACTTAGCTTCTCCAGCCGTTAATATTTGGGTTGTTTTCTTTTATAATAATGTAGTAGAAGAGTCTTTGGTCTTGGGATTTGGGGACGTTGTAATCCTCTTGCAAGGAAACATTATGTAGAGTGATTCTTCCGCTCTTGGTTCCCATCCTTTTTAACTTTGGAAAATATGGTTTTCTATCTTCTTTATGTCTCGATAAAGTTTGGTTATTTTCTTTTGCTAAATCTTGATTGGAACTCTCATTGGTAATAATGTAATGAATATGCCTATCCATAATTTCTGAAATGGGTGAGTTTTGCGGGGCATGTTCATGTTCTGCATAATATTGAAGTATGAAGACTCCTTCATATGCCGGTGGCCATGATGGTAGTAGTTCAGAACACTGAAGAACTAGCCTAGGGTATTAGGAGTATGTTTTTCTAACTCTATGAGAAATTAAAGAAAAGATATTTATAAGATTCACCTATTTGCAGCTCAAGGATTGAAAGTATTAGCGTCTTGATTCCCTTCTTAACCTGAAATGAAATGAACATAGGGAAAGATTGATCATCAGATTCATTTCCTTGTTAGAAAGAGCCCAAGAGTGGCTCATAAAATTCTGTTAAGATGAACAGTGCTTTGTACCTGAACAGTGCCTGAACCCTAGGTATGATAATACATGCCTGAACAGTGCTTTCTATGGCCGAGCCTCTTCCATCTCTTCTTATTCCTAAAATTCCACCACACCCATCAAGAGCCAAGCTCCCCGCGATCAAACCCCAGTAAATTCCCTCGGCAACCGAGCTCTCACGCGCCGCCAATTCGCCTGACTTTCCGGCGAGTTTCCGCCACGCGCTGGCGCGTGTGGCCTTTTCCGGCGACTTTTCAAAAAAACTTTCTTCAGACAGCCTCCTCTCGAGGCATTTCCGAGCCATCCCGTACAAGTTTCACCAAATTCCGACGACTTTTTCTTTTTCCAGCCTTTAAACCCCAGATTCTGACGTTTGTTTCCTTTGTTCAGTACGAGAAAACCTTACTCCCTTCCTATATACTGTTTTCACCCACTGTGAATACTGTTATTCCAACTATTGAGGTTTTTTCCGGCCAGTTTTTCCGGGACAGCCGCATTTAGAATATGATGGATTGTACAGAGAGAAACTCCTTTTTCTCTTTAGAATCCAAAAAACTGGAAAACATGTCTTTTATCAAAGTTGTCTCTTGGCCAGCCCTAGAACTTGGGGGAAGATGCCATCGAAAGCTCGACGTAGGACAGGAGCCGCACTTCTCGCTGTCCGAGGAGCACACTCTCAGGCGCAAGGGTTTCTTGGAATCTACTCTCATTGGGTCTTTCTCCAAATGGGTTGGTTCTCCGGAGGCTGTTAGGAACTGGGCAGCAAAGGCATGGAACGTCAAGGACGGGCTGAAAATATCGCAATTGGTGGATACTCAATATCTCTTTCGTTTTGTTGACAAGTCTCAAGCTCCAGAAATTCTTGTCAGAGGAAACAGGTGGTTCGATGGGAACTTTTTAAATCTAGACAGATGGGTGGAGCATGATGGGTGTCTTGACCCTCGCTTCACTGGCGAAACATTGGTGGTCAACATGGTGGGTCTACCGGTGCATCTTTGGTGTCTTGACCTATTCAAGAAGATAGGGGAAATCTGTGGGGGTTTTATTGATGTCACTTGCAGTTTACACGATCTCTCGCGAGTGAGGATTGTTGTGAGGAAAGGGGGCAGAATCCCTGTCTCCATTGTGGTGGAAGATGGCTACCTGAGTTATAGGGTTTGGTTGAGCCCTGAATTTAGCCCTATCTTTATGCCGGTGATAGCGACGGAAGAAAAGGGAAGGTCAAATAGAAGGGAGGGGAGGGGAAAACAGTCTCTAAGGGGAGGGGAGGGCTCACCGGATCACTGGATTAAGCCGGAAGCAGACGTTAGGTCGAAAAGAGACGAGAGGTTTGAAATTGGGGGAGGAAGACAAAATTATAACAGGAGGAGAAGACGTGAATGGGTCAGTGAGGCGGGCTGGAAAAGCAGAATGGGACGATCCTCTTCTACTTATCATAGGGCCGGGAAAGTTTTCAGCAAGTATAGGCTTGGGTCTCCTCACATGGGCCCAACTACTTTCCCCAATTCCATCAGAATTGATCCTAAGGGGCCCAGTTTATTTCAAGTTGCGCATGACAAGGCCCCTAAGCATATGGAAACAGTCGTTCCTACTTCCTCTGGCCATGGTGCTTCACACAGTGGCACTTCTTCACCGAGCTCTAGTGACCTGTGCCCCTCTACGATGGCCGATGTTGCAGGGGCAGAATCGGCTAACGATGGTGCTGTCAATCCACGGCCCACCGCCTCTGATGGACCCGGTTCCATCAACCCCTCACCTGCTCATGGGCTTAGTTGGGCTGAGGCCACACTTAAAGTTTCTTCTTCTTCTGGGGTGATTGTTGAGCATGCCCGAATTGATGTTAGTGTCGGATTAGTACTTTCAGTTAATATGACGCCAAGGGTTCCATGCTCTCTTCCACCATGCTACACTATTGATGGTTCTGGACATTCCTATAGCAGCGGGGTGTTAATTTCAGAGGTTGCTGACCCTCAAAGAGATGGTGAGACCCTTTCGGAGGTTAAAACCCCTAGTGCTAGCAATGCTATGGTCTTGTATTCCTCTGATAGTAGCATGGAAAAAGCACATATAGAAGAAGCCTGCCCAAGTTCGTCAAGGATCGGAGGAGGGGATATGTCTTTCTGGATGGAGGATAAACTATTAAACTTTGGGAAGTTTCTAGGTGTTTCTGTTGAAGGGAAGGAAGATAGGGTGTTAGAACTGTTGAGGGAGATTGAGCAACAATCTCTTTACGATGGTGCAGGGAGGGAGTTGGGCAAAGGTGTTAAGCAAAATAACTTAGGGGATGTAGTGGTGTATCAGAGAAGGGGGCGAGTGTGTGACAAAGAGAAAGGGACCTCGGCTAGGGGGGTGGGGAAATGGGGGCTATTGTCGCTTATGGAAGTTAAGATCCTTTCATGGAATGCGAGGGGGATGAATGACCCAAACAAAAGGTCCATCATCAAAGTGGGAGTTAGGGAGTGGGGTGCCAACCTAGTTTGTTTTCAGGAGATCAAAATGGAAGTTTTGTCAGATGCGATCGTGAGAAGTGTCTGGGGAGGTAGTTGGGTGAAATATGATTGGGTCCCAGCAGCGGGAAGTGCCGGGGGCATTCTACTTATGTGGGATGGTAGAAGCTTGGAGGTAAAGGAGATTAGGAAGGGTGTTTTCTCTTTGGCAGCTCTCGTCAAAGATAGAGTGAGTGGGGCAGAGTGGGGATTTGGGGGAGTGTATGGGCCGGTAGGGGAAGGGTCCAAGGTGTCTTTCTGGGAGGAACTGGCCAATATTATGGGGGAATGGGACATTCCATGGGTTCTAGGGGGAGATTTTAACACTATTAGATTCCCGGAGGAGAGATTAGGGTGTAGTGTGATTTCGAGGGCCATGGAGGAGTTTTCTGACTTCATCAATGATCACTTTCTCATTGACCTTCCTCTGTCGGGGGAAAGGTTTACTTGGGCCAGGGCGGAGGATTCCAACTCAAGGTCTAGACTTGATAGATTCCTGACATCTCCCTCATGGGATGAGCTGGTGCCGAATGTGCTGCAGATTCCTTTACCCAGGTTGACTTCAGATCATTTGCCTATTTTGCTAGATGGATGCAGAGGGAGGGGGTGCGTGCTCCCTTCCGATTCGAAAACATGTGGTTGAAAGTGCCAGGATTCGGTGACAAGGTGAAAGAATGGTGGACAAGCTACGGGGTATCAGGGTCACCTTCATACCGTCTCTCGAAGAAACTCAAATTGCTCAAGGGAGATATTATTAGGTGGAATAAGGAGGTTTTTGGGAGGGTAGAGGTTAAAATGAGGGAGCTTATGCATGAATTGGCGGATTTAGAAAGAGAGGAAGGGGCGGGGGAGTTAGACGAATCTGAGAAAGAGAGATTGAGGGAGGTTAAGAGGGAAATAGTCGAGTTAGCAATAGCTCAGGAGACTAGTTGGCGGCAAAAATCGAGGGTGCTCTGGTTAAAGGAGGGGGATTCGAATACCAAGTTTTTCCATAGGGTGGCGGTCGCAAATCGAAGAAGAAACTTCATAGAGTCCTTAGTTGTGGATGGGGTGAGGATTGAGGGAGAGGGGGAGGTAAAAAGGGCGATAGCGGGGTTTTATGAGAACTTATATAAAGAGGAAGTTAGTTGGAGGCCGACTTTGGGGGGAATAGAGTTCAACCATATAGGGGAGGGAGACATCGAGTGGCTAGAAAGGGCTTTCGAGGAGGAGGAGGTGCACGAGGCTGTGTCGAGTTGTGCTGGTGATAAGTCCCTCGGGCCTGATGGTTTCTCCTTGGCTTTCTTTCAGTTCTTCTGGGACACCATCATGGGGGAGTTGATGGAAGCCATTGAATACTTCCATGCGAATGGTGTTTTCGAAAGAAGTATCAATGCTTCCTTTATTACTATTGTGCCTAAGAAAGAAGGCGCATCTTGTATCAGAGACTATAGGCCTATTAGTCTCGTGGGGAGCATTTACAAGATTATTTCTAAAGTGCTTTCCAACAGATTTAAGAAGGTACTTGACATGACTGTTTCGTCCTCCCAGAATGCGTTTGTGCAAGGTAGGCAGATTTTGGATGCTGCCTTGGTGGCAAATGAACTTGTAGACTCCAGAAGGAAAAATAGAGAACCCGCCTTACTATGCAAGTTGGATCTTGAGAAGGCTTTCGACCATGTCAATTGGGAGTTCATGGACTTCATTATGATGCGGATGGGGTTTGGGGAAAGATGGAGGGGATGGATAAAGTTCTGTATTTTCTCAGTCAGATTCTCTGTCCTGGTTAATGGTAGCCCGTGTGGTTTCTTTGGCAGCTCCAGGGGTCTCAGGCAAGGTGACCCCTATCACCAATGTTATTCATTCTAGTGATGGATGCTCTGAGCAAAATGATGGATCGTGCGGCGGGCGGAGGTTTCTTGAAAGGATTCTCAGCTCCGATTGGGGTGCTCAGTGCCCGAAGAGTCTCACATTTGCTTTTTGCGGATGACACACTGGTTTTCTGTGATGCCGACATGAATCAGTTGACCTACCTGAAGCAGGTCCTGCAGTGGTTTCAGTTAGTATCAGGACTCAAAATCAACATCGGCAAGTGTGAGATTTTCCCGGTAGGTGTGGTTACTAATATTGATGCCTTGTCTGGTGTTCTCAGATGCAAGGTGGGCTCCCTTTCCACTACTTACCTAGGCCTCCCTTTGGGCGCTTCATATAAGGATACTACGATTTGGAATCCAATGATCGAACGGGTTGAAAAAAGATTAGCAGGGTGGCAGAAAAGGTATTTGTCAAAAGGAGGTAAGGAAGTGCTTATCAAAAGCACTTTATCGAGTATGCCCACCTATTACTTATCACTGTTGCAAGCACCGGTAAGCATCACAGAAAAACTGGAGCGACTTCAAAGGAACTTTCTGTGGGATGCGGCGGATGGAACTAGAAAGTTTCATCTAGTGAATTGGCAGACAGTCACGTCCCCAAAGAAGTGGGGTGGACTTGGAGTGAAAGATCTTAGGGTTTTTAACAGAGCCTTAATGGGAAAGTGGTTGTGGAGATTCGGGGTAGAAGAGCATGCTCTATGGAGGGAGGTCATAGTAGAAAAGTACGACTCAACGGGAGGGGGTTGGAGGACCAAGGCGATCACAACACCTTTCGGGTGTGGCATGTGGAGGAGCATCATGAAGAATTGGGAAGCATTCAGTGGCAACATCACTTACAGGGTGGGAGATGGAAGGAGAATCAGCTTTTGGAATCATATGTGGTGTGGAGAGGATACTCTCAGGGTCTCCTTCCCTCACGTCTTCAGAGTTTCAAACCAGAAAGAACTGATGGTCCAACAGATTCGCAAGGAGCATGAAGGGGGTAGTATGAGACCTCTCATTCAGGAGGAACATGCAAGATTGGGAGATTGCGGAGCTCCAAGTTTTGTTGGCACTGCTGTACGGGCAAGACAGTCTTCAGCCATCCTGTGACTCTTGGAGATGGGGCTTGCGTGGCGATGGCTTGTTCACCGTAAAGTCCTTTTACCAGAGTATGTTGGTGAGAGAGGAGACCACTTTTCCATACTCCTCGATCTGGATTCCTAGGGCGCCCACGAAGGTGTGTTTTTTTGCATGGCTAGCGGCAAGGGAAGTGATCTTGACTGCTGAAAATCTCCGAAAGAGGGGAATTACACTTGTTAGTTGGTGCTACATGTGCAAAAGCTTACGGGAAGAAGTTGATCACCTTATGTTGCATTGCCCTGTGTCCTCTGCTTTGTGGAGGGCAATCCTGAATCTTTTTGGTGTTCAATGGGTGATGCCAAGCTCTGTAAAGGAAATGTTACATAGCTGGGGCGGTTTTCGTAGAAGAAGAAAGCAGAAGGCGTGGAAGTTCGCCCCGTTAGCTCTCATGTGGGTAGTATGGGGGGAGAGAAATAGAAGAGCTTTTGAGGAGATTGAGTCTCCTTTTTCACATCTTAAGAATAGTCTTTTATCTTTGATCGCTTTTTGGTGCACTCATTTAGCCCCTACTTGTATAGAAGATTGGGCGTTTTTTGTAGAGAATCATGTTCTGATGTAAATTCTCTACGTCTTTGGTATACTTCGTGTATACGGGAGTTCTCTCCCTTTTGATTAATACATCTTACCTTATCAAAAAAAAGATATTTATAACATTAATCAAACAAGTTTAATATTAAAAAGGGTAAGTTGGTCACATTGTAATTAGTTTGTATTAATGATAAATAGTTTAAAACAGCAACAACAACAAAACAACCCAGTGAATCACAATTGTTACAAAAATGAAAATAAGGGAGGCAAACTTAATATTGCAAACTATAAAAGAGAGTATGTACTAGCAAAAGAGAGTACGTACAGTATCCGCCATAGAAAAGAGAGTGTGTACAGTGTCCGTCATAGAAAAGAGAGTATGTATAGTGTCCGTGGTGCATTTCTCGAGAGCATTAAAAAATATATATGATATGAACGAAGATGAAGAAATAAAGGAAATCTACTTGAAAATAATGACAAATTCATAATAACCAATACACACTTTTAGCCTGCAAGTACTGAGACGTACGATCTTGAAAAGGGGAGTTTAGTCTTAAGCATTAATTGAAAGGTTGTAATCCTTTTAGGAGTTCACAATGAAATCCCCTTAAGAACCCAGATATACATAGGGAAGAAGCACTTCAACTTTCTCAAAAAAAAAGGCACTTCAAAATATGTATTCTGAAAATTTCTAGAATGCTCTTGTTAGCATGAAAATTCTCAAGTGCTCGAATTTCCATTTAAAATTCTAGTGCTTAACATTATAGTAGGATCGTAGAGATAAGACCATCAGTAATGCACTTCCAAGCACAGTGAAAAGACCATAACCAACGGGATGTGAGGCTTAGTGACAAGCAAAAGAAATGCTGGACTGCAAGTGCATAAATTAGTGCAAGAGTAAGGCGTTTGCCATGTGACATAGAAGCAGCATTGGTTCTCTGAAGATTGTCGGCTTCCCATGAAAAAAAAAACCTTCTTAATGT
Organism: Nicotiana tabacum; assembly: GCF_000715075.1. Classification (NCBI taxonomy): domain Eukaryota; kingdom Viridiplantae; phylum Streptophyta; class Magnoliopsida; order Solanales; family Solanaceae; genus Nicotiana; species Nicotiana tabacum. The sequence goes on from NC_134103.1 coordinate 108,490,286, forward strand.
GGCGAACTGCAATAGATCAACATTTGCAAAATAAATGTTCTCTTCCGTAGTTCTGTAATAGCCAATGGTTATGGTGTCTCCTTGAAGTGAAGGACTAAGCTTTAGGATCTGAAAGGGAGGGTCAATAACCTATCCAAATACAGAGATCACTCTACAAGATAGAATCTAGTAGTTTTCTTTTCTCATTAGGAGATGAGGAACCAAATGGATAATGCAATGTGCAAACCGTGCTCATTTAAAGGGATGACTGGATATATATTTGTTGCCTGTAGGAAAATAAATTAAGAGAGAACAGATAAGAGACAAATTTGTGCTAATTCCTTTGGTAATAGAATATAATTGAAAACTTAGAAGAGCCATGTATAAATATTACGTAGTTTATGCAACATGCTTAATATGATTTCTCTTTTGTGTTGAGCAGGTGCCATATTCAACTTGCTCTGCGATGACCGAGACAACATGCTGATGTCAAAGATTGAGAACCATTTCAACAGTCAAGTGACTGAGGCATGTATCTACTGTTTGTGTTACTGCATTTTGAGCTTTGCTTTGTGACCATTTAGGATCCTGCCTACAATTTTTGTAGGGTTAGGTCATACCTGCGTAAAGGTGCTTAGCATGCTCCGGTTATGTTCATGGTTTTCTGAACTAAGGCTGGAAATATAGTACTCCCTCTCTTCCAATTTATGTGTCATACTTTCCTTTTTAGTCTGACCCAAAAAGAATGTTATACTTCCTTATTTAAAAATAATTCAACTTTAAACTTTTCCTTTCACCCTTAATGAGATGTTTTAAAGCCACAATTCCTATGGTTTGTTTTACACCACAAGTTTCAAAAATCTTCTTTTCTTTCTTAAACTCCTGCCTAGTCAAACACTGCTATATAAATTGGGACGGAGGGAGTAACATGATTAACTAATAAACAGGGTTGGCAAATTTGTGGCCTGAAAATAGTTTAAGAGTATATTATCCCAGTTAATTCAAGAGATTGAAAAACTTACCCCTTAGAATTTCCCCACTTTATGTGTGGGGTGGTTTCTTTTGTTTTTTTTTTCCGCGGAGGGGTGGGGGGTTGCAAATTCACTATTGTAAAAGCTAAGTGTTCTTCCAGTATGATACATTCCCAAGTGAAATGTGTGTGGCTGTGTGCAGATTCAATTCAAGGTAAAGGCAAGATGAATAAAGCATTTAGCATTATGGTCAAATGCAACATTTGTAGTGTATGCTATTCACCTCAAAAAAAAAAAAACACTGGCCAATTTCTCAATAAGAAAAGGGAAAAGAAAACATCTTCCAGGGAAAAAAGGGTATCTTTCCCTTAATTTGATAAGGTGTTCAAGAGTTGCTCTATAGGTGGGGGTTGGGGGTTCCCAATTTTTGTTTAAGTAGAATTGTTTTGTATGATATACATCGCTGTGATCTGCATATTATTTAGAACATGACAGTAGATTATAAACTCTGGTCAAAATAGTGGTCAATCACTATTTTATACTACAGAGATGCCATTCCAAATTTGCCTTTCCTGAATATTTGGCAATTTAGGTTTTGATTCCTTGAATTTGGATTTTAGGATAATTCAATACAGCTGGTTTACGTCTTTACAATGACCATGGCTTGTCATGACTTGTATGACCCATTGTGTCACAACCAGTGTTTTAAAAGGCGAGCCCTTGGGCGAGGCGTACCAAAAACACCCCGGGGCGATGGTGTGGGGCGAAAGTCTCAAGAGGCGTACGCCCAGCAATTCGGGGCGTACGCCCGGGCGTTTGAGGCACGTTTTTTTAGTGAGGTGTAAGTCCCAGAGATTTTTTCAAATTAAAACAAAATTTGTTGAATAAGTCTTCATATAATACCCAAATTTTCAAAATTCAGCTTGGTAATTACTCAAAAATTTTAAAAAAGAGCTGAAATGTATTAAATTTAAAAGTCGAGACCTTTTTTATTGATTGAACCCCCAAATCATGGTCTTTCCCAATTCTATCTTGTCCGCTAGTCTGCTAATATTTACCAAAAGTAACGAATATTCAATTTTGTTTTACAAATACAAAGAGAACTCCATTCCCCTTCATAGCAGCAAGTTCAAAGTTCAAATTGCAGGTTAGTCATCCTTTTTGTTCCTCCATGACGAAAACTTTACTCTTTTCGACTCATGTTTCTTGAGCTTCTAAGTAGCGTATAATAGATTGTTTTGACTAGTTTTTTGTGGTGATGAAGCACATCTATATATATATATATATATATATATATATATATATATATATATATATATATATATATATTTCACATATTTATAGTTTTCTTCATTTTTTATGCAATTTTACATGCTTATAAATATTTACTGTAATTATATTATTTTATAAAATATTAAAAATTAAATGGCTTACGCCTCGCTGAGGCATATGTAAAACGCCTCTCCTTACGCCCACGCCTTTTAAAACACTGGTCACAACAACTTTCTTATGGCATCTTAAGTGCTACTTGAGAAAATATATACCTTGCTTATGAGAGCATGGTAAACTTCAGAGATAATTTTTCTCGACAATAGAATGCCAACATAGTTGAGCTTTTCGTGGTTGGGGAATCGGTGCACAATTGCTTGAATTATTTTTCAGTTTTGGTTCAATTTGGTATAATTTCCCATGTCCTTGGCCATGGGCAAAACATTAAACTCAGGTTGGTTGTTTCATGTTCGTTATGCAGATCGCCTCATGGAAAAGTGAGGAGGATTTCGAGAATGCTCTGAAGAAAGCTGGCTTGCTCTAAGTTGAGTAGAATGTGCCTTCTGTTGGTTAACAGATCTCAGGGGTGGATGCACTATCTGTATTTCGCTGAAGCGGCATCAGCAAAACAGACTGTAAATTGATGGCATGTTTTTAACTATTTGGTCTTGTCAGGGTGTTTTTTCTTCCTGTCTTGGTAAATATGTCCTATTCATTTTCTCCTTAACAATTTTGAGTTAAACAGACTGGTAATGCTTGGAAATGGCTTTTGTACTGTTGACACATCGCAGGCCTAGTGCTTCTGAAATGCAGAGGTTATCATTGTTCATAATTGATTGCTCTCAGGTTCACTTTCTATTTTCGGTTTGGCGGTTCAACCATCTTTATCTGATGTAAAAGAGATTGTACATTGCAAATAATGCAAGTCAAGTAGGCATCTTCAGTGGTTGAATCCTGCCTTTTCAGAACACTTTGGAGAAAGACTCCACTGTCTTTTTGGTTTGTGAGGGTAAATGATCTGCGAGTGACCCAGAGGCGGAGCCAGGAATCCAGGATTTGAAGCTTATAGGTTGAAATTCTATTCTTGTTAAGTTACTAAATTCTTAATTAATAATTTGTATATATTAAAATAATTTTTTGAGACAATATATGATTTGAATCAAAGTTGCTGGTTTAACAGAATTTCCCTAAAAAATGCTTGTGGCAAATTTATCTGATCTAAAATATTCAAAGTATATCAACTTTTTCTATTTTTCTATTCGGACTCGCACATTTTAAGGAATTTATTCTTTTGGCCAGATATGTGACAAGCTTGGTCGGAACTCCATTTTTTCTACTGTTGCTATAATTCTATGTTTTAAGATGTATTTAGCGCTTTCACCGAATACTCTGCAATTATAAGTGTTTCCGAAAAAATTTACAAAAAACAGCAATTAAGGGATCACGATTTAAGCGCAGTATAATAAGTTCAAATTGCTTTACTCTCATCTCTCATGTTCGCTAATAATGCTACCCAAATTGGATTTTTCATACTTTGCTGCAAACTACGTGCAAAAAATATTTTCCCTGAAATACTGCAACTGGATACAGGCAAATCATGAGAACATTAATTTTTTTTCTTTTTTCTTTACTATCTTCCACTGATGACTGTACCTAACATATATATTTTTTAAACATTCAAATACATCAGACTTTTTCTTTTCTTTCTAAAGCTCTTCAAAATAAATTGAGCTTTAACTTATTTAAAATGGAAAAATAATACCACCAGATATTTATGGGGGATTTGCAGCCGTACCCTATATTTGTGCCACATTTTAATATGTACCCTATTTTAAAAAATTATTGATTTGGTAGCGAGCTGACAAAAAATTCATAATAATATGACAATTACACCCCTGACAAAAGATATAAAACCTGCATCACGCATTAATCGCGTGATCTGCAACCTCATTCGTGAAAAAAGATATCCTCCTCTCCTCTTAGTAGCTTTATAAAAAAAATCAGTAACTTGTCCAGATTCATTTTCAGAATCACACTTGCATGAAGTTGTTTCACCTTGAAGCTAAAATTTCATGCTAATGTAGCATGAAGTTGTTTCATGTTGAAGCTAAAACTTCATGCTAATATAACATGAAGTTGTTTCACATTGAAGCTAAAACTTCATGCTAATGCATCCTGAAGTTATTTATCATGCAGTCTACAGTTTTGTCATGAGTTTTATCCGAAACTTCAGTCTAAACATGTTGAAGTTATTTAGTTCATTTGCTAAAATTTCATACTAAACATGCTTAAGTTTTTTAGTTCATTTGCTAAAATTTCAGACTAAACATGCTTAGATTTTTAGTTCATTTGCTAAAACTTCAGACTAATCATGCTTAAGCTTAAGTTATTTAGTTCATTTGCTAAAATTTCAGACTAAACATGCTTAGGTTATTTAGTTCATTTGCTAAAACTTCAGACTAAACATGCTTAAGTTATTTAGTTCATTTGCTAAAATTTCAGACTAAACATGCTTAAGTTATTTAGTTCATTTGCTAAAATTTCATACTAAACATGCTTAAGTTTTTTAGTTCATTTGCTAAAATTTCAGACTAAACATGCTTAAATTTTTGTCTTGCAGTATGTAATTTTCTAATGAGTTTTTGCGAATGCATGCTGAAATTATTTAGTTCATTTGCTAAAATTTCAGACTAAACATGCTTAAGTTATTTAGTTCATTTGCTAAAACTTCAGACTAAATATGCTTAAGTTTTTTTTAGTTCATTTGCTAAAACTTCAGACTATATACATGCTTAAGTTTTTTAGTTCATTTGTTAAAACTTCACACTAAACATACTTAAGTTTTTGTCTTGCAGTATGTAATTTTCTAATGAGTTTTTGCTAATGCATGCTGAAGTTATTTAGTTCATTTGCTAAAATTTCATACCAAAACATGCTGAAGTTTTGTTCTGCAGTCTACAGTTTTGTCATGAGTTTTATCTGAAACTTCAGTCTAAACAAGTTGAAATTTTTTAGTTCATTTGCTAAAATTTCAGACTAAACATACTTAAATTTTTGTCTTGCAGTATGTAATTTTCTAATGAGGTTTTTTTAATGCATGCTGAAGTTATTTAGTTCATTTGCTAAAACTTCATACCAAAACATGCTGAAATTTTGTCTTGCAGTCTACAGTTTTGTCAATAGTCTTTTATTAAAGAAGGGCAAAATCGTCTTTTTAAAACGCTTTTAACAAAAAAAAATAGATACAGATGCAAACGAAAAAATAAAACGGGTATAAGTTAAAAAGGGGTGACCAAATAGGGAGCCCCACGGAACGTTTACGATATCTATAGATATACCGTGTGCATTTAACCCCATGCCTGCAAGCCCACTTCACCGGAGGTTTAGGTAAATAACAAGACGAATAAATTATACACCGAGTCAACAAGTGAGATTGCATTCTCATTTATTTATTATGACATATTATTATTTACACATTCTTTTAGTATTAAATTTATTTTTTCTAATCATTCTCAATCCAAAAAGGCATTGTTCTTATCATGATTGGTAAGCAAACTAGAAAAATTGCCACGCCAATTTCATTGTAGCAGTTGCTATTTTGTTTTATAGTAATTGTACTTAGTTCAATTATCACAAAAGAAGCGGGATAATTTCAACTATCCAATAGTCTAACAACTAACTTAGAATCTAGTTTTTGTTGTATTTAGACACTCTCAGCATTTACATTAGCAAAAAACGCACTTCCAATTTTTAACTACTATTTTCTTGGATAAAAAGTGACAACATGAAGAAGAATATAAGTTTCGTTTAAGTGAGATTTCTGTTCAGTGTAGTCACCTCAAAAAAATTCGGAATATTTCAAAAACCCTAGTACTCTGACCTCCGATCACATAAAGTTGCCCGCCTTAATATGAAGAAAGTAAAGCAAGATTTAGTGCATGAATATTCTTGCGCAACGCCTAAGGGGAAGAGATTTCGGATACCGGAGATTTCGACGTGTCCGCCGGCTCCGAAGAAGAGAAAGATAGCTGCAACGGCCAAGTCATGTTTGCCAAGAAGATTATCAAATGATGCTATTTTTTCTCCTCCTGAAGTTGAAGTTTTCTTCTTTTATGCATTTAGGAGTATTGCCAAAAGCTCTACTGATCTTTTCAACTAGTTCATAATTTGGTTGGAAGATTATGAGATTCCCGTTAGATTTAAATTAGATAGTGTAGCTCAAGTTATATATGTCATGCATTCTCGTTTTCTGTTCTAAACTTTCTGACTTTCTGTTATTGTAAATTTGGTTGTGTTTTTCAGATGCCTTATTATAAGACAATTATCTACAAAATTCATGAGCTTTCAACTTTAATTTTAACCCGTAAACGAGCTCAACTCACTTAGTGAGTTCTCTGCCTTCCATGTACAATCGGGGGTGTCCAACAGGGCTGTTCAAAACCGAACCATAACCGTTAACTAAACCGAACCGATGGCTTATTGATATCGGGTTATCGGGGTAATGGTTGATGAACGGATTGAGATTTATAATTAACGGCTTAATGGTTTGGGACGGATTACTCAATTTTCTTATCGAATAAACCGTTAACCCATTAAGAATTTTTATATTTACACTTTTATACGAGATCAATAGAAGTTACAGGAGTTTATGAGAAAATAAATCTGAAATTGCCTTCAAGTATTCAGTCAAATTTTGTAAGTGTAAGGGATTCCGATTGTATATAAGTTTTCAATCAGTTTGATCAGTTTTCAGCTTTTATATATATATATATATATATATATATATGTGTGTGTGTGTGTGTGTGTGTGTGTGTGTGTGAATTAGGATAGCTATGTAACCAAAAGAAATACTTATAATAAGTGCAGTACAAACTACAAAGTGTTAACAGATTCTATCATGTAGCAACAGATGTTAACAAACCTGGTAAAGTAAAAAGGGGATGGAACTTATAGTCGAGTCACTTTATCGGGTTTGGCCGTTTGGTATTCACAAGACTAGGATTGTTCAAAATATTTCTACTTGATTTAGTCGATAAACCGCTCGATAACCCCCCGATAAGCATTAATCCGATACCAATCTGTCCGTTGTCTTATTGGATGGCTAGCGGATTACTATATTTATAATCCGATAACCGATAAGCCGAACCGTTAAGCGTAGTTATCTGCCCGATAAACCCCCGATAAGTGTTAATCTAGTACCAATCCGCATGTTGTCTTATTGGATGTCTAGCAGATTACTACATTTATAATTCGATAACCGATAAGCCGAATCGTTAAGCATAATTATCCACCCAATCCGCCCGATAAGCACCCCAAGTGTCCAATGCACATGATATGGATTCATGTGAACTCATGCTTCTCTTTCAGGATCATATATAATAATGTTATATTTCTTCAAAATTACTTAAAATTTATGTATGTGTACCAAACTCAAAGAATCTTATGGTGAATAAGTATTGGTTGCAACTTTACAGGTGAGGTAGAAGGTTCAATTCTCATGTCTATCTTATGTTCTAATTAAATACTACAGTATACTTTTTCTTCTTTGTCGTTCTTTCTATATTTGGTTTATTGTTTTAAAATTTCAAAGGCTGACATATTGAAATCTCTATTCTCCTTTTTTTAAATCTTAAATTTTAAATAAATAAACCAACTATTTATATTAAATCTAGTAGCAGCGGAAGATATAGCATATATATAATCAATGACTCAACTAATCATTCCAACATTTTTTTAATTAGATATATATGTGAAAAAGTCATAAACTTTTTTAAAAAATAATTGAATTTATGATTTTAAAAGTATATGGGTTCCATAGTAAGAACCTAAAGATTGATCCGTTAAATTTAAATCACCCGTCTAAGGTGAAGGTCCAAACCCTATTGGTAGAGAAGCATCCCCTTTTCCTTTCCCCTCCCCTTCTCATGATATAATGAAGTTTTATTATTAAAAAAAGAAGTAAACTTGATAACTAATAAAAAATGAGTTAATTATTTTCTTACAAGCTGCAAATACGTACCACTATCATGGGTTTCTAAGAGACCTAATTGACTAATCATTATCTTTTGTCGGTGGATAACTGTTTTCTTTTAATCATTTTGCAATCATTACTATAGCTATACAATATTTTATATATTATTAGTATATCTACAACGTATATCATATGTATATATATAATATACTATACATGAATACGATGATGAATTAGGATAAGAGGGAGTAGTTGTTTATAGAAAAAGAAACACGTTTTTAGTATATTGTCACGACCCCAAATTCCCTCCGTAGGATATCGCGACGGTCTCTAAGACTAGGTAAGCCTAACAATATGCGAAAATATTAAATAAGAGATTAAAACTTGAACATCCCAACATTTTCATAAATAGAATCTACCAAAACTCAATACGTACAATCCCAAAACCTGGTGAGATATAAGGCACAAGCTCTAGATACAGTACCGAATAATCTTATACATCATTGTCTATCAAAATGTAAATAAATAAGAAAAGAATGGGATAGAAGGGGACTCCGCTGCGAGCACGGGCAGGGTACCTTGAAGTTTTCAATAAGCAAGCCACGCAACGCTCTAACACCGAGGCTGATAGGATGTACCTGGATCTCCACAAAATATATGTAGAAGTGTAGTATGAGTACACCAACACGGTACCCAGTAAGTGCCAAATTAACCTAACCTCCGTAGAGTAGTGACGAGGTCAGGTCAATGTCCTACTGGAGATAATAAGAAACAAGACAGAGATAATATGATATAATAAAAATGACAGGGAAGTGAACAATAAAGAATTTACGAGAAATAACAACACGGAATCAAGGAAAGCTAATACAACACAAAAGGAAAACAAGAACTTTACATGTTAAGGAAGACAAGAACCAAACAATACAACAAATAAAGAATATCAACAGGGGCACTCCCGAGATACCGCCTCGTAGTCCCAAATCGTAAAAACAAATCATAGTCTTTCCTTATATCACCGTGTGAGCCTTTATATTTGGTTTTTGAAAATTATTTTTCCGAAATAACATCACGCGTTTTAACCCAATGTATTCTAGTAGTTCCCCTACTAGCCACGCGTATCAAGCCTACCTTATCACCGCATGCGTATTAATAATCACAACGGCACGGCAAAAACCTCGTGCAACAATAATAATAGCACGGCAGAAACCTCGTGCAAACAATAACAACCGCACGGCAAAAATCTCGTGCAAACAATAATAACCGCACGACATAAACCACGTGCAACAATAACAACAACACAAAAGAAACCTTGTGCAAACAACCAAACAATCACCTCAACAATAGCAAGAAAATCAAAACACAACAACTGAATAAGTGAGATTCCAAAGATAACAATTTCTAGTAAATAATTCCCACCGTTAAGCAATGAATACGAAAATTTAAAAAATCAAGTAATTCAACTAAACATGTGATACAAGTTGCAAATAGGAGATAATACAAGTAGACATATGAAATTAGGCTAAACATGATGACTATAACGTGCTAAAGTAACTCAATTAAGGCATGAAAAGGAAACTACGTAACAAAAACCAAAATTTTAATATTTAGCCCGTGTACACACTCGTCACCTTGCATACACGACCTTCGCATATCATAAATTATTACCAAAATACCAAATCCTAAGGAAAAATTTTTCCACACAAGGTTAGACAAGTCACTTACCTCGAACCACGCTCAATCAATTAATTAGAAGACCTTTCCCTCGATTTTCTAACTTCGAACGGCTTGAATCTAGCCAAAATAATTTCATACTATAAATATAACTATAGGAAACTATTTTAAATAATGAAATAATAATTTTTGCAAGAATTGGAAAAATTGCTCCAAAAGGTCTACCCGGGCCCACGTCTCGGAACCCGACCAAAATTATAAAATCCGAACACTTATTCGATATCGAGTCCAACCATATAAGAATTACATAAATCCGATACCAAAATCTCGCTCAAATCCCCAAAATTCGGCCTAAGAAGTTTCCTCCAATTTTCTTCAATTTCCAACCCAAATCCCTAATTAAATGATAAAATCAAAGATAGATTAAGGGAATTTAATCAAAAACGATTTAGGAATTCTTACCCCAATGATCTATCTGAAAATCCCTTGAAATTCCGCCTCAAACCGAGCTCTCTAAGTCCAAAATATGAAATATAAAATAAACCCTCGATTTCAAACTTAAGTTCTGGTGCCCAGTGATTTACACATCACAATCGCGGAAATTCATTCGCGATCGCGTAAGACAAATTCTGCCCAGCTCCATTTTACTCTTCGCGTTCGCGTGTAAACAATCGCGAACATGATAAACAAGCTGTCTCCGCTTCACGACCGCATCCCAGACCACGCGATCACGTAGCACAAGCTGACTCAGCCCCCAACCTCAACATTACTTCTACGCGAACGTGTCCTCGTCCATGCGTTCGCGATTAACTGCAAGCCAATATTCTGCGATCACAGATATCCTTTCGCGATCACATAGAGCAAATTTTTCGCAGTGCCAAACTACTCTTCGCGATCACGTTATTCCTCTCACGATCGCATACAAGGAAACCAGAAGCACCAGATTCAGCAATCATCCATGTTTCGAAATATGCCGAACTTGATCCGAATTACATCCGAGGCCACCGGGACCTCAACCAAACATACCAACAAGTTCTAAAATTTGATATGAACTTAGTCGAGGCCTCAAATCACATCAAACAATATAAAGAACATGAATCACACCCCAATTCAAGCCTAAGAACTTATGAACTTCCGAAACTAACGCCGATTCATACCAAAACAACTTCGATTAACCCCAAAATTTTCACACAAGTCCTAATTGACATTATGAACCTATTCCAACTTCCGAAGTTGAAATCCAACCCCGATATCAAAAAGTTCACTCCCGGTTAAACTTTTCAAAAATCTTCCAACTTTTCAACTTTTCCAATTAACGCCGAAATGACCTACGGACCTCTAAATCAATATCCGGACACACTTCTAAGATTTAAATCACCATACAGAGCTATTGGAACCGTCAAAATTCCATTCTGGAGTCGTCTTCACACAAGTCAAACTATGGTCAACTCCTACGACTTAAGCTTCTAATTTAGGGACTATGTGTCCCGTTTCACCCCGAAACTCTCCCGAACCTGACATCAAGCGCCCCGACAAGTCACATAACTATAAAATAAAATAGTGGAAGCAAAAATTAGGGAATCGAGGCTAATACTCTCAAAAATAACTGAGCGGGTCGTTACATATATTATTTGAAAGTGTTCAATTACCTTGAGAATTAAGATAAACAAACTCTCAAGCAAGTTTACAAATTTGTGAGTAACCAAAATCTCTTAATAGTTTTAGATATAAGGGGCACAATTTGTTTGCACCCTTTACTAACCGGCAGACTACTAATGTGGATCCTTTAGTTATACAAAAGTAAGAGGTCAAATTTGTGTCTTTCCTTGGCCGTCTAATCGAGAAAGTTCTAATGTGCTCAGTTTTTGTGTTATTTGTCATAGAGTTCTTATGCTTATGACATAAAATGGAATGAAGTATCTTGATGCTCTAGCTGAGAAAAAACGTTTTAGGTGAGAGATAATCTTAAGAGAAATATTGTTTTTGGTGAGAGAGAATCTCAAGAGAGGTTTTAGGATAATGTTGTACATAATTTAATTAAATAGGTAAGATTCTAAAATAATTTGTATATATGTAATTTTTGTGAAAATAGTTGTAGGAAATTGTATTCTATGTAAAATGTATTTTGGGCTTCTCATTCGAACCCCCTATGAGCCCAGTTTGTTTGGGCTTAGTCCAAACAACCAACAATTGTGGGAGAAATTCAAAAATAGCAAGATATACAAGTGATCATTCAAAAATAGCCACAGTTTCAAATGTTATCGAAATTTAGCCGCTTTTCATGTAAAGATAAATCTGAACGAAAACACTATTCAAAATCCTGAAAATACTCCAGTAAATTATACTGGAGTTCCAACAAAGTATACTGAAACTCCAGTATATTATTCTGGAGCCAGCAAAGTATACCGATCCAGCATAATATGCTGGAAGTTCATACGTAGGTGCACCGAATTCCAGTATATTATGCTGGACCGGTCTCTGTTGCAGCAAAATAATGACTATTTTTCAATGACTTGGCAAACGGCGGCTATTTTTAAATGACCGGTCCGAAAACTGGCTAGCCCATGCTATTTTAACAACAATTGTCAATACCTAGGAAATTGGAGTGTGTTTCTTATACCTTTGTTTTTGGAAACGAATTTTCTTTCTTTTTAGGGCAGAAATAGGAATGTATTTTTCATATGTTGTTCCAGAAAACTTTGAAAGGTGACAGAACTCTGACTACTTATAATAGAAAACCTAAGAATGTTACATTGTCATATTCATTTTCTTTAAAAAAAAAAATTACATATATATATCAGATATCTTTCACCTATTATATAGACATACATCAATGTAATTATTTTAAAATAAAAGGAACCTCAAAAAAGAATATAGCATTGTCAATCTAGATGGCATATTATGACTTATGAGGTATAGACTAAAATACAGTACGTACATAATATAAATAATATTCGTTGAACATTATTCCAAATATAAAAAGGTATATAGATGCTGTGCATGTATGTGCATATATATATATATATATATATATATATATATATATATATATGAGGTAATATTGACTTATAGTTAAGGTATTGACAATGAAAAAAAATAGAGAATTTTTTTAATTGAAAAGTGAAGTTTGATCAAAGCCAATATGTCATAAATCCCACACTTTTGTATAAAATGATTGAAATTTACACTTTTAGGAACCAAAATAAATACATACGAGGATATTGTAGCTTGGAAAGGCCGAAGGAGAAGGAGATTGTTTAGGAAATAATTGATTGCATTTTATATTAATTTCCTTTTTATTACCCTAAAAAGGATAGTCCTTTATTTTTAGGTGTTTGTTTTTAGTTGGAGATGGAGGATACTTTCAGAATCAGTTTCATTGTTTATAGGAAATCTACCGTACTTGAGGGTATAACATTTACTATGTTTATGATATAAAATATATTATTTAATTAATAGTTATAGATTGTGAAATATTTTTTATTTCATCGGTAAATATGAAAATTCCTCCCTTTAGCCAAATATTAAAGTTTCAATATAATTATTTGGTACTTTGTAGCCAAAATTATTTTGCCTAAAAATATAGCACAAAACATCTCCCCTCTCTCTCTCTCTCCTATTCTAATAGTTTTCTTATCTTTCTTCCTAATTTTTTCTCCCGATCGATTCTCTTAATCTACCCCAAATCTCTCTCTCGTTTTACTCCTCCGATAATTGCTCTATTAGGTTTCATCTTCATCTTTTTCAGGGGTTAGTACTCTATATCGGGTCTATTTTCTTTTAGTTTACATCAATTTTTTCTAGGTGAAACTATGTAGAAGATGGGAAAAAAAAATAGCGTAGAAAAATTAGAATTGGCATTTATATCATAAATTTAGCCGTATCTTGTATACAGTTGTTGACATACTCAATATATATCATGAACTTAACCGTAGAACGACCGAAAAAATCAAGTGTCATAGGAAGCTACCAAAACAAATTTTGAACAATGATAAATCAGACAATAAAAGAGAAATATACCAAAAGAGACACAAACAATTAACGTGATTCGGTCAATTGACCTACGTCCACAGATGGAAATGAGCAATCCACTATATAAAAGAGAGTACAAAATATCGAGAGAACACCCTCACGAAGAAGCAAACACAAGTGACACACTAACACTTGTTGTTACAAATTCAAAAGAGCAGAAGGGTGCAACTTAAAGGAGCAGAAACTAGTACCACCACTGTTGATTGATTAAACTCGAACTCGATTACAAAGATAAAGCCGGTTGAAATCTCAAATGCAGAAATTACAATGAAATACTGGAACTCACAGTAACTAATGATAAAGGAAGCAGAAGGAGATGAGGAATACAGAAGAACTGGGAAGAGAAATAGAATCATTCATAACAACTAAATCCCTGCTTCGCATTGCCGACTTCGTGGTGCCTTATACTGCTGCCCAACCAATTTTACCCCTTGTCACGAGCATTTTTCCCTTTCCATACGTAGTCCCCAAGTCGTTTAGGCGGAATGATCGTTCTAGAAGTCTTGCGTGGCATTCCCATGTGCTCTGCTTGCGTGGCTTCCACGTCATCTCTATTTTCATTCACAACAATACTCCCCTCCTCAAAAGCAACCTTGTCCTCAAGGTTGGGATCAACCGGATCCACAGTGTCAGTGGTATCTCCCAAAAGCAAAGGAGTGACCTGATGATTAGGAGTTCCCAAACATCGTTTCAACATGGAAGCATGAAAGACCGAGTGGATCTTAGCAGACTCGGGCAGCGCTAGGCGGTAGGCAACATTGCCAACGCGTTTCAACACCTGATAAGGACCAAAATAGTGTCTGCCAATCTTGTGATCTCGCTGCAAGCACAAAGAAGTCTGCCTAAAAGGTTTTAACTTGACATACACCCAATCACCAATATCAAAGGTCGTATCAGTGCGGGACTTATCTGCCAATAGCTTTATATGGTTATGAGCCTTTAACAAATTGTGCCTGAGGATTTGCAGAACTTCATCACGTTGCAGCAAGTAAGACTCAACTAATTCGCTCGCAGTGCTGCCTAAAATATAGCGAGCGATGGTGGGAGGTTCACGGCCATAGAGTGCTTGAAATGGAGTCATGCCAGATGTAGTTTGATAAGAGGTGTTATACCAATATTCTGCCCATGGTATCATAGCAACCCAGTGAGAAGGAACCTCAGCGACGAAGCAACGCAAATACTGTTCCACACACTTGTTAAGTGCCCCTGATTGCCCATCCGTCTGAGGATGATAAGCAGTACTCATGGCAAGAGTAGACCCTTGTAAACGATGAATTTCTTGCCAAAACAAGTGTAGGAACCTGGGGTCACGATCAGTCACGATAGTCCGGGGAGGGCCATGGAGCCTGATTATTCCTACCACGAAAGCCTCTGCCACAGTATGAGTAGAGAAAGTAGAAGGTAGCTGTATGAAGTGCCCATATTTCGTGAGGCGATCTACTACAATCATGATTGTAGTCTTTCCCTTCGAACTGGGAAGACAAGTGATAAAGTCCATCGCAATATCCTCAAATACTTGATCAGGGATTGGCAATGGCTGCAATAAGCCTGCAGGGTGAAAGTGAGAATCCTTCATCTGTTGGCATATCTGACAGGCTGCTACAAAAATTTGTACGTCGTGACGCATATGCCTCCAAAAGAAATTAGATGCCAAACGATGGAAGGTGCGAGCAACCCCAGCATGACCTCCAGTAGGAGTGGCATGGAACTCAAAAATTAGTTTCAGGCGTAAGGAAGAATCGGAAGGAATAACTATCCTTCCTTTATAAAAGAGTAACCCATCTTTGAACAAATAGTCTTCGTAGCCGACATCTCCACGACTCAAAGCCTATTGAATGTCCACCAACTCCGGATTGGAGTGGTTCAATTGCTTCAACTCAACCTCAATAGCAAAAGAATTGACCAAGAGAATCATGAAGGTCGCTTCTGAAGTCCGAGAAAGAGCATCCACGGCAGAGTTTTGTTTACCAGGCCGATACAAAATGTGAAAGTCATATCCCACAAGTTTAGTGAGCCATTTGTGTTGCTCAGGTGTTTGTATGGTATGCGTAGTCAAGTTCCTCAACGATTGCTGATCAGTAAAGATTGTGAACTGACGTCCCAAAAGGTACTGTCGCCATTTACTCACAGCCTGAGTAATTGCAAACATCTCTCTGTGATAGGTGGAGGCCTTCTGCATATGAGAGCTTAACTTCTGGCTGAAGTAAGCAGTGGGGTGTCCTCGTTATGAAAGAATAGCCCCGATACCTTGCCCGGATGCGCCAGTTTTCACCTGAAATCCCTGACTAAAATCTGGTAGAGCCAAAACAGGGGTGGAGCCCAACTTGGCCTTCAAAGCATCAAAGGCACTTTGTTCTGCATCTACCCACTTGAAAGAGTCCTTGCGCAAAAGATCAGTCAAAGGACCAGCTATAGCAGCATAATGATGAATAAACCTACGGTAATAACCTGCAAGGCCAAGGAAACTACGAACCTCCTTTACGGAACGAGGGGGTGGCCATTACTGGATGGCCATAATCTTTTCAGGGTCTACGGACAATCCTTGGGAAGGGATGATGTGGCCTAAATAGTCCACAGATGGTTGGCCAAATAAGCATTTGGATCGCTTGGTGACTAGCTGATGGTCGCGTAACAACTGCAAGACCACCTGTAAATGTTCCATGTGTTCATTCCAAGATGAACTATAGACCAATATATCGTCGAAGAAAACCAAGACGAAACAGCATAAATGGGGCCGAAAAATCTCATTCCTAGTTGCCTGAAAGGTGGAAGGGGCATTCGTCAAGTCAAACGGCATTACCAAGAATTCGTAGTGCCCGTCGTGGGTATGAAAGGCAGTCTTGGCCACATCCTCAGGACTAACCTTGATCTGATGATATCCGGATAACAAGTCCAGCTTGGAAAAGTAACAAGCTCCGTGCAATTCATCAAACAATTCATCGATAGTGGGAATTGGGAATCGATCACGAACTGTGATAGCATTGAGTGCCCTATAGTCAACGCAAAACCTCCATGTACCATCCTTCTTGCGCACTAACAATACCGGAGATGAAAACGGGCTGGTGCTGGGCCGTATCACTCCCTCCTTGAGCATATCCGTCACAAGTTGCTACACAGCTTGTTTTTGGAAATAGGGGTACCTATATGGTTTTACATTTATAGGTCGTGCCCTAGGGGTGAGGTGTATTGAGTGATCCTGGGCACGGGAAGGTGGCAAACTGGCTGGCTTCTGAAAGACATCAGCATAGGACTCCAATAGGCTGCACAAGTCAGGGACCATCTCGCCTGACATTCCTCTCTCATCAACGATCATCTCTAGGCAAAAGAAAGAGGAAATAACATCAGTTGCTGCCATGCGCCTCAAACTATATAACTGAATTTGGTGAGCACCGGTGGGGGAATCTATATGCCATAGCACTTTGGACCCCTTCAGAGTAAATTCAAACTCTCGTGTTACATAATCAGTGACAGTACGCCCCAACATTGCCAACCATGCTACCCCAAGTACTACATCAGCACCGTGGAAAGGTAGGACATACAAGTCCTCAACCAGCGTAGTTCCTTGAATCAACAAGGTGACTTGTCGCACTACCCCTTCACAACGAAGTCTCTGGCCACTGCCCACCATTACGGCAAAACTGGGAATGACCTCAATTTGGAGTTGGAGATGTTTGTCTGCTCGTGGTTGCACAAAGTTGTGAGTACTTCCTCCATCGACCAACACTTGGAATGACGATCCACTCACTTTCCCAGTGAATCGCAAAGTTGATAGAGAGATTCCACCGGTTAAAGCATGGTAAGAAATAGCTGATTGCTCCTGTAATTCCAAATATTGCAACTCCTCGGCTAAGAAATCATCAGTAACAAAGGATTCCGGCAAGCCAGGGTCTACATCGGATCCATCCGTAAGCAATAAAAGCTAAGGAGGTGTCTTACATTTATGACCAGCAGTATATTTCTCTTCACAAAAGTAGCACAATCCACGTTCACGACGACTCTGTAATTCGGCGTGAGATAGGCATTTGAGAGGTGGACGATTTGGTGGGTAAGAGCTAGATGCTGCTGGGATGAGTGGACTAGAGAATTTTGCGATGTGGGATGACAGTGCAAAATTAGGTGTGGGTAACAGGGGTGGCGTTTTGGTGAAGGCGGGTCGGATAGACCATTTTTCAGCCGGGATCCTTTTTTTGTGAATATGGGCCAAATCTAAAGTCTCCTCATAAGTTTTTGGCTTATGGAAAAGCACTGAATTCTTAATATCTTCTCGGAGCCCAGAAATAAAGAGACGTACCATACGACCATCGGTCATGTCGTCTATTTCATTGGCAATATTCTCAAACTGACTCTGAAAATCTGATACGGTGGTGGTTTGTCGAAGCTTTGCCAAACGTCCCTCAGCTGATTCTAACCCTTTCTGACGGAAACGAATTCTCACTTTTCTTGCGAAATGATCCCAATCCACCAGTTATTTATTCCAAAAGAGCCAACGATACCATTCGAGAGCTTCGCCGTCCAAGTAGAAGGAGGCTATTGAGAGCCTTTGATCCTCTGCTATGTGGTAAAAATCGAAGTAGCGATCTGCTTGAAAAATCCAGGCCTTCGGATTTTCGCCACGAAACCGCCCTATCTCCACCGGACCTCTGTGGAGAAGAATCGATGCTGCTGGAGGTTGGTCATCGGGTAGGTCTCTCCCATGGCGATGGCGAGTGACATCCATCGTTGGGTCTCGATGTTGATTTCCCACCACTTCCAGTAACAATGAACGGATATCAGCAAGGATTGATTCCTTCACTCCCTGAACTGATTCTTCTACGAGAAACTTGAGTTTTTGGTCATCCATTTTGGACCTCTGGATGAAAGCACCAATGTTACAAATTCAAAAGAGCAGAAGGGTGAAACTTAAAGGAGCAGAAACTAGTACCACCACTGTTGATTGATTAAACTCGAACTCGATTACAAAGATAAAGCCGACTGAAATCTCAAATGCAGAAATTACAATGAAATACTGGAACTAACAGTAACTAATGATAAAGGAAGCAGAAGGAGATGAGGAATACAGAAGAACTGGGAAGAGAAATAGAATCATTCATAACAACTAAATCCCTGCTTCACAATGCCGACTTCGTGGTGCCTTATACTGCTGCCCAACTAATTTTACCCCTTGTCACGAGCATTTTCCCCTTTCCAGACATAGTCCCCAAGTCGTTTAGGCGGAATGATCGTTTTAGAAGTCTTGCGTGGCATTCCCATGTGCTCTGCTTGCGTGGCTTCCACGTCATCTCTATTTTCATTCACAACACTTGTCCCGTAAAGTTCTCCTCCTAAACATGATTCTCAAACCCTATATGGCTACATTGTGGATGCTATTGAATGAGAAGGAAGGATCCTCAATTTATAGAAGTCCAAACATTTTCCTATAAGAAAAGGGACTAGCCAAATATGGAAGATTTATAATTTTCTTCTACAAGAAGAAAAACCCAATTATGGTAAACATGTCACCCTTTCTTTCAAGAGATAGAAAAACCAAATATGTTAAAAAAATTAAGACAACACCTAACAATTACGGACACGTAGATCTTGCATCATTGCATGTATAATACCATATATATATCATGAACTTAATTGTATAACCGATTCATGTATCTCCATGTATATGGAACACTTAACTGTACAATGTATATCACGTATATATATCATACACATCACTGTATGTCACACATAAACCTTCATGGATACACACAAATATACATATCGGAGATACATTTACAGTGCAAAAATACCATTTCAATTCTCAACTCCATCTAGAAAAGTTGGAAGCTCATATAGTCAGGCTAGGTCTCCAAAGTTAAAAAGACGGTGAGTTTCAAGATTGACTTGGCAGTGACAACTTCATATTCATCCAATAAAATCAGAAATCAATGTTCGTTGTTGGAAGCAACTGTACAAATCTGATTTTTTTTTTTAGGGCGGCTCAAGCACATGTGTGGCCTAAAGCCAAGGTTTAATGTGAAACCTAATTTTTTAAAAGAAAGTTATAATATATATTTTTATTTGAAGTTTATAATATACTATATTTTTAAAATGCAAGGTTATTAATAATTTTTTATAAACGATTTCCTCTAATAATTCCTTTTCGATTGATAATATAGCCAACCCACCCATTTAATCTTTCTTGAGACATTATTGATTTTAGGTAAAATTTTATCAATTTTAATTTTGAAAAAACTTATTTTCGTTGCGGCAACTGTTATATAAATTATTAACATTATTCTATAAGCAATATATGCATTTGAAAAAGAATCCAGTCTTTTCATTTGATTGAGTATATCGATTAAAGTATTATCTTCTACTTGTACGTTAGGAAAACTATTCATCTACCCAGTTTTAAGTAAGTCAAATGGCTACTTGATTTACACATCTAAAATACTTTCCTCTCTATGAAAAACTCTAGTTACATATTAAAAGTACTAAATATTATTTTTAAAAAATATTCATAAACCTATTATTTCAAAAAAGGGGCCTCCCAAATTTGAGGGGTAATATCACTTTTAATCCGCGGCAGAAACTATTTACATCTGATAGTCGAAAAAGTGTATAAAACTTATATAATTTTTATATATAACATACATAATGTATATATACATAATAAAATATACAAATTTTATATATTTTTCAGTTATTATTTTTACAGCGGCTATACAATGTCATTTTTCGAAATTTGAGGGACTAAGGCACAAGCCTTACTAGTAATAACTTTAGAGCCGGCACTGCTTTCACGGTCAATGGAGGATTGCAATTGCCAACATTGGAAAGGAGTGGAGAGGAAGAAGGATACAGAAGAGAGAGTTGGAGAGGGATAATTATTACTCTTTCCGTTCACTTTTATTTGCCTACTATATTAAAAATATATTTTTATTTTTACTTGTTTATTTTAACAAATCAAAAAAAAAATATTTTTTTTTTCTTGTTTTATCCTTATAATTAATTACTCATTTTTAAAATTATTTCCCAAGACTCTTTGAATGCTATCATTATAAGGGGTTATATGGTAAAATACATGCTACAATTATTATTTCTTAAGGGACGTGAAAAATCGAAATTGAACAACTAAAAGTGAACAAGGGAAGTATATCGGTATGATTGGATATTATATCGTGTTTTGTGGAATATGGCTATAGAATATTAAATGTTTTGGACTTTTTTGCCAAATGTATTCTAAGGTCGAAACTTTTCCAATAGCAATTATGTGTTGCCATCTGGTATCAATTTCACTCCAATAATAAATGTCAAAGTCTGAATCACATTATAATAATTTCGAATTACAGTAGTTTGGTCTTTCCTATTTTCCTGCTAACTAGTAGAAAAAGAAAACTATGCAATTTGTCGCATTGCTAACATCTGTTATTTTAATTTTCATAGTATTCTATTTCGTTACATCTTTTTTTTTTCATGGTCCCCTTAAATTTAACAATTAGTAATTATTTGACGAAGACCATGAGTGCTTATTTTTGACAAGCTTAAAGGACCAGTCTATAAAAGTATTTTTAAGCGTTTATTTTAAGTCTACCCTTAAACATAAGAAACTATTTTTGTCATTTTCTCAACTAGTAACCTATGTACCAGAAATGTTATTCTTAATTGAAAAAATAAATCAACTAATTTAATTGAAAAGGCTCGTCCTAATGATATGTTTAAAAAAAAACTTAAAATATTGAAATTGAAGAATTGCTATTCTTGCACGCAAAAAAAATTATTTTTGTGCTTAATTTAATGCTTTTTCTATAGATTTATTTCTGAACTGTTTAGAAAAGATAGGAAACAGTGGCTTTTTTTAAACCTAAAGTCCGCTACCTTATGCCACATGTACAGTGAAAAGACAAAACGATAAATCGATAATTAACATGTTCAACAAAGCTTAACGCGTATTGACCATTAATTAGTATACCTAATTTGTTGTTGTGGGGCACCCTTAATTACATCATCATTGTGTTGTTATTAACGAATTAGCGACAATATAATTTAAGTTATATATACACTAACAAATAAAATAGAATACTTACATAATTAAATCACTTATAAGATAACTATAGATACATTTTTATGATAACATTAATTGGTAATTTAATTAAATTAGTAACTAATACTCCTAGATTATATATATCACATATTAAATAACCTTAATTGTAAAACTTTCTAACGTTATCACCGTATATAATACAAATTCTATTAGAAATAGTCTTATCTACAAGTCCTCTTTATGAGTTTATGGTATTGCATGCTTTAGTGAATAATGGCCTTACAAATCGTTTTCCTTTTTCTCTTCGCGAGACTTCATTTTATTATTCTAAATTTAGATAACGCCTAGTTATAATTCCAAGAGCACCCCAAAAAATATAAAATCTAAGATCACTATAGACTTTTAGACTAAGATCATTTTATTGTTGAAAGTTGAAAGCACAAGACAGACCTTTCAGCATCATCGACGATCTAAATTAAATAGAAAGAAAGAGGGAAGCATAACAATTCTAAATTCACATATATATCTTCTTAATTAAGCTCATTAAAATACATGTAACTTCCAAAAATCTGTACAAATCACTCAAAATTCTCATTATATTCTAATACACTCAAGAGGAAGGATTTAGCATGACTTCATCTTGCTCAATGCGATATTTCAAGCAAACACAACTTCTTTTTTCTTTTTCTTTTTTTGGAAAGTCTTGCATCTAATACTACTATTTTATGTCAATAGGGATACCCTATCGTTTCAAAAAAGAGAAGGGATCCCTATAGACTAACATATTACAGTATTAATTAAATTCCAAAAAATATATTTTACAAACTGGTTTTCTAATACTAACAAAAACTAATTCCATGAATTAAAAGAAGGAACGCTTAGCGGGAGCTCTGCCAACAGCTCTCATCAAGTTGCAAATTTCAAGAACTTTAGCAACTTTTGTTCCTCTCTTTGCTTCAGCAGATGCCCTTCTTTCCTCTGCCTTTCTCCTTGCTTTTGCTATATCATTCTGCATCTTCTCAAGAGCTTTTGCTCTCTTCTCCTCCAGCTTCCTCTGAAAGACCAAAAAAATAAAAGACGCTAAATAAATAAATAAATAAATAAAAATATAAAAGAAAAGAGAGAAACTAGTGAACATTCTTGATCGCATACTCTGTTGCGCTTGCATTTCAATTGAAGAAAATGTTCAATCATTCAGTCACTACTTTCAAACGACTTTAATTTTATTCACGAACAATCTAAGTAAACTTTATATTATAAGATCATTCAAAATAATTACTTGTAACTAGTTGTAATAAGTGAATATGGTTAACTTGAAAAATCAAGTAGACAGGGTGCAACGACACAGATAGGCAACATTTACAAGATAATTAAGGTTTACAAATCACAGTGATTATATATAAAATAGCTAAACTAAACTAGAATTACAAAGACTCCTAATATATACTATTTTCTCTGTCACAATTTATGCGGCGGAACTCGAATTTCGAGAGTCAAACTTCTTACTTTTAATCGTGAATTCAGACATATAATCTTTAAGTTTTTTGCAATATTTGAAAACTACGTTGAAAATACTATAAGTTACAATAAATGACAATTCAAAATATCTAAAAAAAAAACATATGAAAAAATTACGTTCAATGAAAAACTCTTTTGACCATCTCGAAATCCAAACTCCTTTGCGCAAATTGGGACAGAAGGAGTACTAAATTTTAAGAATTCCCATCGTAGAAGGGCAGTGCAAATGGGGCAGTCAGACTATTATTGGACTCATTTAGTAACCAAATTCCAAGCATATTCTCCTTATCACTACAACCTCCAATTAATTAGTGGTGTATAAAACTGAACCAATCATGTGCACAATCAATATATTGTAGGAAAAAAAAAGTCCTGATTTTTAGCGATCACGCAAACTACTGCAAATTAAGCTGATTAGAATGAACAACTTAATATTATTTGACAACCAATTTTTCTTATAATTTATTGTCAAAGTCAAATCTCAATTAATTAACGACTTTACGATAACATATAAACTCATAACCAATTTAAAAATAGAGTAAAATAAACTCTTAATCCATAATAAACAAGGTGAAAATTTAAGTTAGTGTTGAAGAAAGGATAACTAAAGATAACCAGAAAAAATATATTAACCAACTGGAGGTTTGAAGAAAATTGGAAAACAGAATGTAAAAAGACTGGGAAGAACAAATAAAAGAAAAAGTAAAACATGAAAAAAAATTAATAAATACAAATGGATGTAACGTACCTCAACTTTCTTCATCCAAGAAGTAGCTTTTTGAACCTCTTCACTTTCCCAGCCAATAATAACAGCATCTTCACGCTTAAATCTGTTATTAATCTTTGAAATTTTAGCATTTTGCCATGCATTAATCTTTGATTCAACCTCTTCTTTTTTCACCCTTTGAACAGTAATTTCTCCATGGTTAATTCCACTCATAGAATTACTAACCACATGATCTCTAGAAGAAGGATTATTAATAGTGTCCAAACTCAAAGGGTTACTATAATTATCTGGAACAATAGCTAAAGGATTTGTTTCCTCTATTGTTTCATAATCATCTTCACCAATTCTTCCCAAAATATTGCTATTGTTATTATTATTGTTGTTGCTGTCGTTTTCGCTACCATGGTTGTTGCTTATTGAAGATCCTGCAAGAACTAAGGCATTGAATTCTCTACTCATGGTTGAGAAATTCTCACTTGATGCTATTTCTGTACTGGCTGTTGATAAATTTGTAGATGATCTATGGCTATTAGTTTCCCAAGTTTCTCTTTGACGGCCACGATTTGTTGATGGAGGCCTTGGTGGGGTCAGAGCATAGATGTCTCTGATTTGTTCTTCTTCTTGATGATCTTGATCATGATTATTATGTTCTTGAACAAGAAGACTTTCTCTGCTACTACTTGCTATGGCACTAGGTCTTTGATAATTCAACATATCAATATTTTTCTACTTTTAGATTTTTGGTTTTTAGTGTGTATTTGGGTTGAGTTCTAGTAGTGGGAGGAGGTGGGGTTTAAGTGCAAAATAATATAAGGGAAATTAAAAGGAAAAGAATTAATTAGATAATTACCTTGATTTTGTGATATGGTCAAATCTAAAGAACGAGTGGAAAAGATAAATAAATATCTAAGGATGGTCCAGTCGTACGAGCCACACATGCACGTAGGAATAGTAACTCCACGAAGGAAGGAATGAGAAGAGTGCAAGAAATTAGTGTACTACTTTGCATTGAGGATTTAATAGTCATGTTTAGCCAGTATTTCAAAAAATGTTTATTTTAATAAGTATTTTTGTTAAAATGGTTTTTTGGAAGTATTTTTGAAGAGTTAGATATTCGTTAGCAGTATAACTCTTATGTATATTTAGTGTACGTTATCTTACTACGACATGTGTTTTTGTAATAAAGTTATTGGGTGTGCGAAAAAGGTTTCGCTTTGGTACGTACCTGAATAGATTGGGAACCTACATATAAGTTGTTGGATACTCTTATGGTGTGGGGCCTTGGAAAAAATCACATGGGCTGGTCCAAAACATATCATATCACACCATGTTAAGAGTATCTCTAAGTTGTTTTAGCCCAACAATCGATTCTTCAAGATTAGTATAGTGATGACACGATGATTGTGTGGGGCTCGGTTTACTTACCCTTACAAGCTTGGCAATCATCTCTTAATGATGAGGCCTTTTGAGGCAAACCATAAGGGCTTGACTCAAAGCGGATAATGTCACACCACATTAATAGTATTTTTGAACTGTTTTAGTCTTATAAAAGCATTTTCTCGCAATAAATAAAATGATCAATAATGACATAACAAAGTTTACTAATAACCTATTTGGCCAAGCTTCTCACCATGCCAAAAGTGCTTTTTAAAAAAAAAAGCGCTTTTGGCTAGAAGCATAATCAGTTTTGAAAAAGCAGAAAAAAATAGCTTCTCTCCAGAAGCAGAAGCAGAAGCAGTTTTGACTTTTCTTCCTACCAAAAATACCTTTTACAAAATATTATATATACCAAAATAGCCTTACTTAGTTTAAACTAATAAGTAATATAAAATGACTTTTGGGATGAACTTTCATATTTATTGGATGATTTTTTGATATATTTAAATTATCTTGAAAGAATAAAGTACTTTTCAATTTTATTTTTATATTTTACTTAAATAAAATAAAAATTAATTATTATCTTTAATATTAAATATTTATAATTATTTATTTACTTATATAATATTAACTATTAAGCAAATCTCTTCATGTCTTTATTTGTAATTTGACACATAAAAGCACTTTTTGAAAAGTTTGGCCAAGCATAAATTATTGTTCAAATGTGTTTTTCAAATTGATTAGTCAAACACAAACTGTTTTTCTCCAAAAGTACTTTTTAAAAAAGCACTTTTTAAAAAGCACTTCTCAAAATAAGCTGATTTTTTCAGCTTGGCCAAACAGACTATAAACACTCGTTAGCTATATTGAATACTCCATTTAGTATTGAAAAGCTATTTTTTGTTTATAAAAATGGTAAGAAGTATATCATCGTATGCTAATTATATAATTCAAAAAGCTAAAACTATAGACCAAGACTACAAGGAGGCATTCATCTCATGTAATTATCAAGATCCATAAATGAAAGTGTAATCTTTAGAGCACATGTTTTTTTTTTATGTTCATTGTACTATATTCATGCGCATTCTCCCTATAATAACCACTGCATAAAATAACTTTAATATTCATGCACATTTTCTCTAGTAATTAAGTTTTTCAGCTATAGATTGAAAAGCAATTCTCTATTCAAATTGTTTACATATTAGAGGTTACTACGAATTAGACATATAAATGCACAAGATTTTTTACAGCATTGCAAGAGGTGTTATTGGCATGTTGAAATTCAATTGAAGATCCATCACAAATTACATAAACATTCTAAGTAATATACTTAAATTTTCAACTGAAAAACTACTGCGGAGGTAAATTGACTATTTTCCAGTCTAAAAACCGTAAAAAAAAAAGAAGAAGAAGGAAATAATGATTTTGCGTTCTTCAATAGAAGTGAAAAACTTTCAAAAGCTTTCAATTAGAAAAAAAAACTGAAAAAAGAATTTGAGAAATGTTATAAGAAAAATTAAATTATGGTGGATGTCTACTCTTCCTCCATGATCTTCTCAAATGCTTAATGACATATTCAATGACATATTTTTCTTCACTTTTCATGCCTATATAAAGGCCTTATAATAGATAAGAAAATACACACAATTGAAGAAGAAAATCTCTTCCTTCTCTCTATATTTATTTCTTGTTCATATTTTACTAAATTACTTTTATTTTATAATAACTATCTTATTTATGTTTTACTAAATTATTTTTATTTTATTGCAAGAAAACTTTTTTCACCATTTTAATTGTAAAAATCACTTTCTGCTTTTGTCTCAAAAAGTAGTGTCGGCGAGAAATGCTTTGCTTGAGAGGAGCCCACAAATAGTATAGTAGGTAATGGTGGACCACCATACACAATTTACACACGCGTCGTATCTTATCAGTCAAAACCAAAAACAAAGAAAACACGAGAAGACTACCCATTGGTTAATATTAAGCTCTTGTCTTACGTCAATTTATCGATGCGTGACCTTGTAGTGGTCAGATAAAGGACACGTGTAAGACTAATCACGAATAAAATATTAAAGGCTTTCAAGATGCCCACGTCATACGTAATAATCAACATTATCAATCCCTAAAGTTTAGTTTTACACCACCAAGGGTTTGTTTGGTCGGAATATAAATTATGTTAGAGATTAGTTATATTGAGATTGATTATATTGAGATAGTTATTCTGATATTATTTTTTATTTACTTGTTTGGTTTATTATATTAATTCTGTAATTATTAATTTTACAGCTTTATCCTATGTTAACTTATCTTGGGATTACTATTTTATTTTTTAGTAGGTATAAGTTATCTCGGTACTATTTTTAATCCTGAAATTACTTATTTCAGAATTAGTATCAAAATAAGGGATAAAACGATACTAAATTTATATTCAAAA
Source organism: Nicotiana tabacum (assembly GCF_000715075.1). Lineage (NCBI taxonomy): Eukaryota > Viridiplantae > Streptophyta > Magnoliopsida > Solanales > Solanaceae > Nicotiana > Nicotiana tabacum. The sequence continues at coordinate 108,518,252 of NC_134103.1, forward strand.
ATTATTTTTGTTTATCTATCGTACCAAACGACCCCGAAAGGTTGAGTAAATGATAAGTATTCCTTTGTCCCTAAAAATAAAGTGAAACTTTCCTATGCTAATTTGAATTAATTGAATCTCATATGGAGTACAAGTTACCGAGTGAGAGACAAAAAGAAAAAGAAGCTTACTTTTACTTTGTTATTTGAACTTTCCTATTTCCTAATCAAATATAGTGAGTGGGTGAAAGAGGGTGGAATATTACATGCGTCCATTAAATTTGTTTTGTTGCAACAAAGTTAGACCATGACACTGGAACATATTAGGTGAAAAGGATATTATGAATATTTTTTGTACTTTTTGTTGTTTATTTTATTATAGTTGGTGATCTCCACTGGTGACTAAGGTTTTATGAAAGTCACATTTGAAGTAGATATTTTGTCTGTCTCCGTTAAATAATACTACGTAATATTACAATTTTGTAATGGATAGTCAAGTCGTTATAGTCGAGAAATGATATAGTAGCATCACTAGATATTTTCTTCTTCTTTTGTTGTTGTCAAATTAATACTCCTCCAATTTCAATTTATATATCTTGCTTTCTTTTTTAATTTGAAAAAATATTACCTTTATATTTAGTAAGCTTTTAGTTTCAACATCCATGTTTTAGCTTAATGACACTCCCTCTTGGAACAACAATACATGTCTAAAACCACAAAATTCAAGGCTATTTTTGGTATGTTATCTACACATTTAATGTAGTACCACAAGCTTAATTTTTTTATATTCGTAAATTATGTGTTAGTCAAATTAAAACACATAAAATAAAATGATGGAATACCATATAATCATAGCGAAAAAATGTCATCATAGAGGATATCAACGACTAAACTTAAAAGGTTAAAGAACTTCTAAATGATATAATTTTACTTGATTATTAATATAATGAGAAATAGAATCATAAAAAAATGTTAGCACCTTTTGCTTTTTCTAGAAAGTTGCGAACATTATCAATTTATTTCATATATAGTACATTTGAATTTCGAAACAGGTACATTAACTTTTTCAACATTTATCATCTTGTAGGCCATTACTAATTTGACTGGTATATTTTTCACTTCGTTGAAAGTGGGGCGTGTGCTCACATACTAATAAATAATGATAATTGTATAAAGTTGCTCCTAACATGAGAAGGAAAAGATATATTGTTCACCTATGGATGTCCAAAAATGTCAAAATCTAGATGATAAGGAAAAGATACATACTATGAGTAGGGGTGCCAAACTAGTGGGTCGGTTCGGATATAGGACATGTCGAAAATGGGTAATGCAAAAAATGAATAAATTATCGAACCATATTTAATACGTATAAAAAAATGGGTTAATCGACGAATGAAACGGATATCCATATTATCCATGGCTTCTTGAATATGATCACTGTTGGAGAATTCTTAGTCTCCTAAACTTGAAGAATCCCCAATTTGAGGTTTTACAAATGTAAAAGTTAAACCCATTAGTTATCTATTTTCTAAGTGGATAATATGATTCTTATCAATATTTGACCCGTTTTTAAAAAGTTCATCATTCAACCCATTTTTTAATGGATAAAATAACAACAACAACAACAACAACAATCCAGTATAATCCCACTAGTGGGGTCTGGGGAGGGTAGTGTGTACGCAGACCTTACCCCTACCCTGGGGTAGAGAGGCTGTTTCCGATAGACCATCGGCTCCCTCCCTCCAAGAACTCCCCACCTTGCTCTTGGGGTGACTCGAACTCACAACCTCTTGGTTGGAAGTGGAGGGTGCCTACCACCAGAGCAATCCACTCTTGTCTTAATGGATAAAATAATTGGATAACTATTTTTTTTTATCCATTTACTATGAGTGTCAATTTTGATTCATTAAATGTGTAAGCTGTCAAGAACCTCCAAATTTAGCAGATTGTGCGAGTAATGTGTTCATATAAGGGTTGTAACTAAACCATAAGTTGTCCATTCAAAAATGTTGGGTCAATTTGAGTACCATAAGTGTTCATTTAAGCCCAAATCAATACATAAAGGAGTTCTATGAACAAAAGAGAAGAGACAAACAACTGGTTTTAAATGAAGGATGCAATTTACTTTAATTGAGACACAAGTAAAAATTTATCTGCACCCCATATTTACGCCGAACCAATGAATATAAGAGATATGTCCTTCATATATATATATTTATAACCTAACTATACTTAAGCGATATGTATTCTTACTTTATTTTTTAACTGATAAGGTTAAATTGCTTAGTTTAATGTAAATATCATACGCGGGTAAAATTACAATAGTCTACTGCTTTAGATCGGGTAAATTTATTGCCTATTAAGTTCTTTCCTAAGGAATAAAATGTGCATCTGAACCCATAGAGTTTAATTCTAAAAACCTTAAAATTTGAACCCATAGAATTTAAATCCGCCCGAGTGTGAGTTTCTCATGGGAGAATACTGATAATGGGAAAATGAAGCTGATTAAATCTCCTCTGTAATAAAGCTATCTGGATTATAGAATTTAATATTGCTCCCACATTTTGCCCTCTTCCATTTAGTTTTTATCCTGTTCCAATGTAATGAATTTAGCCCTGATTAGGTCATTCAAGCTTCTTCTGGATTTACTCTCTTATCACAACTCTCGAAACCCCTCCCCTCCTCCAAAACCCAAAGAGAAATAAAGGAGTTCTAAAAGCGGGTGATTTTTGCAATATATTGCTAATAGAGTAATATTTACCAAAAATCTCTGCAAGAACAAACTCCATTGACAAACCTGTGGAACCTAACTCTGTCCCTAACAATGATCTCTCTGTTGTATAATCTACTAATTATCTTTGTCACTTCATGGCAGTCTCTACATACTCTAAGATTCTTCACTATCCTAATCACTGTTGGTGCTTTTGTCTTCAAAAGGCCAAACGCAATAGCCAACCTTTCACTGTGCTCACATAGAGCAATTTCCTTCTCTTCATCACTCACATTGTGCAGTATAGTAGCAATCCAAGGTTCATGACCTGTAGAATATACCCTTTGCGATATATCTCTTAGGACTTCTTTGATCTCCTCTGCTTCAGGGTGCGACCAATCACCCATTATGAACTCGTGCACAAGACCGTCAACTTCAATGGAACTGCATCCTGGCATTGCCTTAATCCCTTTGTCTTTCATCTGCTTCCTCACGTGGCGCATTTTTTCCCAGTCTGATACCGATGCATACAAACTAGACAGTAGGATATAGTTCTCTGCATTCCACGGCTCTAATTCAATGAGATGCTGGCCGAGAATTTCACCTTTGTCCAAGATCTTGTTCTTTTTGCACCCAAAAAGTAATGTGCGCAATATTGCTGGACACGGGGTGAGTGGCATGGCTTCGACAAATGAATAAGCTTCATCAATTAAGTTTGAACGGCTTAACAGATCGACCATGCAGCCATAGTGCTCTAAAGATGGCTCAATACCAGACTCAATCATGCTTGCCCAATACTTTTTCCCTTCAAAAATTAGTCCACTATGAGCACAGGCCATAAGTACCCCAACAAGTGTCACATGGTTAGGTTCCACCTGAGAGAAAATTCAAAAATAGATCACAGATAAGCTGCTAACAGTCAATACATCAAAGATTTAGCATTCAATTTATCTGATTTTTATGCAAGCATTCAACACCAAGCATAATAAGCACAAACTCATGCACTTCTTTAATGTTTTATGTGCATCAAGATGACATTTTTTTATACGTTTTTGTAAGAAAAATTGCATCTTACAGCATTGTTCATAGTCATTGCATTACCTTAGCTTTATCCATCCTGGAAAATGTCACCAATGCATATTCTGCGAGCCCATTTATCGCTAAACCAACTATCATTGAGCTCCAAGCCTTGGAATCTTTAACAGGCATCGCTTCAAATAACTCGATTGCCTTCTCAATGCATCCACACTTTGCATACATGTTAACAAGCGCAGTACTAAGCTCAAGATCATTCTCAATCAATCTCCTGTCGATATAAGCATGCACCCACCTCCCCAAATCTAATGCCCCAAGCATAGCACAAGCCGATATCACGCTCACCATTGTCACCTTATCGGGCGAAACACCTGTCTTCTGCATTTCCCTAAACAAACTTAAAGACTCATTCAACATCCCAAGTCTCGAATACCCGCTAATCATTGCACTCCAAGCAACCACATTTCTCTCAGGAATTTCATCAAACACTTTCTCCGCCAGCCCAATCTCTTCACATTTCGCGTATAAATTCAACAATGAGGTTTGAACAAAGGGGCTTGATCCAAACCCAGATTGTATTACATGCTTATGCACTTGTTGGCCTTCCTTAAATTCTGCCAAAAGTGAACATGCCTTCAAAACAAATGCTAAAGTGAAAGTATTTGCTTTTGGGTAATTTTTCTTGAGCAGTTTCTTGAAAATAAAAATGGGTTCTTGAGATGGGATTTGGGATTCAAGAAAACCTCTGATGAGAGAATTATAAGAGAAAATGCTAGGGTTTGGGATTTGGGTAAGGACCCGTTTGGCATAATTGAGGCTCCCATTGGGAGAAAGGGCTGCAAAGGCGAGAACTTTGGAGAGAATGAAGGAGATAGTGGGAAGTGGAATAAAGGAATGAGTAGTGGTTATATGGGCATGAATTTGATGGAGGACTCTCAGATTGGGGCATTTTGAAATAAGTGAAACGAGTCTTGATTCTACTTCTTCCAGCTCTTCTAACTTGCCTATATTCTTCTTTGATGTTAGGAGACTGATATATTCTTTGCGGTGAATTTTGGTAACTGGAGTGACTGAGAACTTCAAGTACTGTACTTGGTAGCCGAGCCTGGAACTGAGTGAGACTATCTAGAGAGATTTTAGAGGCAAAACAAGAATTTGAAATTAGGGAGTAGAGTACAATATATATATATGGATGTTGCTATGTTAGTAATGTACCCACTTTTGATTTATCCAAATTACCCCTCTCAATCTTTGTTACCTTATTAATTGTTCGGACTATTTTGTCTTTTCACTTTAATCCACCATCACTCATCAACAATCTCCCCCGTCTCTCTTATGGCAAGTCCCCAGGTGATGTTCCATGAACATCATGAATGAACAGAACTCATGATTCTCACAATCTGAGCTCTCAAATACCATGAATGAATAGAACTCTTCAAAATTCGAAGTTAAGCAGGTACACATAAGGAAACCCATTTATTAGATCTTAAAATCAAGTTGCAGAAACGGAAGAGAATGAGTTAACCAAAAATCAAATAGTTAGCCAGAACCTTTTTTAATCCATGAAAATATGCAAAGAACACATTCTTCGATTCATCAAAAATTTCTGCGAGCAATTAATCATTTCTTTAAAAATGATACTCCATTTCATTTCTCATATTTTATTTCCCATAAAATTATCCAAGCAAAGATATGACTTGCAAGTTCAATATGGAAGAGAAAGGGGCTCTTTTGCTAGCATGAAGCTGCATTGCTATTAAAATTGGCAGCTTCGTTGATGAAAGAGAAAAAAAAAGAGATTAAACACACAGCGAAGACGATAGAGAGAGAAAGGAGGAACACAAAAGGGGTTTAGTTTTTTGACGGAAAGACCAAAAAGCCCCTCTCATTAATGTGTTCTTAAAGACTATTGAGGGTATTTAAGTAAAATTAAAAGTGGGTACAATGCTAACGTAGCAAGAATATATATATATATATATATGCGCGTGCTAGTTTCTTTGCCTTGCACGTGTATTATGTTAATTTTTTATCGAATATATATATCAAATACTAAAAATAAATAATGCATATATATTTAAAAAATATTTGATTTAATTATAAATTACAAAGTTAAATGCACCAAAAGCTAGCATAATGTAACCTTAAGATCTTTTATAATTAAAATTAAATTATTCTCCTCGACCAACTCTATCTCTGACTTCTACTTTTCTAGGCATCATGGTATCACTTATACTTCGATATATCTCGCTTTTTAAAATTCATTGCTCCAATAGAAAATGTCGAAAGAGATTGATTAACTTTATGATCTTCGCCATATTATTCAGCAATAATAATATCAATTGAGTCTTGGTATCATTATTTTCTCAAGGTTAATTGCTCTTTTCTACAATATTTAAGTATCGATTTTTATATTTTAATGTACATGTCAGGCACAACATCTTCAATTTTATCATATATACATATAAGTAATATTTATTTATACATCAACAAATTGTAGAGTTCAAATCTCATCGATGAATATGAAAGGTTGAATTGTATAGCAATAATTTTTTTAAGTAATTCTTATATACTGAATAAAATTAGATAATCATAAGATAAAATTAAGGGCAAAGATCCACAAACCCCTGGTACTATTCAAAATTATTCGATTTCTGATTCTCCAATAAACTCTTAGAGCTTGATATCTTCCTCGGGTGACTAAACTTGTAAGGATATTTCCTTCTCTTTTCATTTAATCAAATGAGACTTAGATAATTAAAGGCAATGCAAATTCAACAATGAAACATTCATAAGTTTTGAAATAAAAAATAAAAATAAAATGGCACTTAGATTAGATGAAAGTATTAAAAGAATTGATACATCTATTAACAAAGTATTTTCGATTCTTCATTAGAGTTATCTTATAAACTTGTTTCACATAAAGAAGCTTAGGATACATTAGAAAGATCGCCAAAAAAATAGTCAAACGCCAATGAGAAGAAATGATGGATAGTTAAAGTTACTATTCAACTTACACGTACAATTTTATTTCTGTAAGGAGTTGTTTCTGTCTTGAATTGGGGGAGAATTTTGGCGCAAATTACGGCAAAAATCAAGGAGAAACTAGTTAATTAATCTATCATGTGATCCCCACTATATATTTTTAATTAAATCCAAAATAGGATTTTTCCACTATATTAAGGGTTGTGACCATTTGTAGAAGAGGGCAGATTCATTGAGATTTACAGAACATCAAGCAAATACTATCCTTTTTTGGGCTTTGATATTGATTCATATTGTTCTTTTATCAATCACTCTCCATTCAATTTGGACTTGCATTCATTTCTTCTACAGTTAATTTCGATATACATTTACTTATTTTTTTAATTTGTACCAAGTTATACCATGTATCCTTAAAACTACGTATAAATTCAGTTGCTATCCATTTTTCGGGTGAACAGTTTGGCGCCCACCGTGGGGCTAAGAATAATAGTAGTTATTTGATATAAATCTCTGTAAAACACACACTATTTTACACTTGCTCTTGGAAATGTCTTTGATTTCAGGCTGAAAATGATGAACTCTCAGTTAATGGCCCTACCTATATATCCTGAACCACCATTAAATCTCAAATCTAGGCGGACTTCGTGGCTGACTTTATGCCGGCCTTCGTACCCGAGATTGAAAAAGAACTACTAATAAAATCGGGATCATCTTCGGGAGTCTAGACCCTCTTTACGGGCGGTGCTTCGAACGCGAAGGGGTCCGGACTAGGCATCGTACTAAAATCACGCACATGTAATGTAGTTAGACAGTCTATCAGAACTACAAAATTGACTAACAATGAGGCCGAGTATGAGGCCATGATTGCAGGTCTCGAACTAGCTAGAAGCTTGGGAGCGAAGGTCGTAGAGGCTAAGTGTGATTCCCTCCTCGTGGTAAACCAAGTTAACGGGACTTTTGAAGTCCGAGAAGATCGAATGCAGAGGTACTTGGATAAACTACAGGTGACTCTACATCGATTTAAGAAATGGACCTTGCAACATGTATCTCGAGAACAGAACAACGAGGTCGACACTCTTGCTAACTTAGGTTCATCGGTCAAAGATGACGAACTCAACTCGAGGACTGTCGTACAACTCATGAGATTGGTAATGGAAGAAGGTCATGCCGAGATAAACTCCACAAGTTTAACATGGGATTGGAGAAACAAATACATAGAGTACTTAAAGAACGAGAAGCTTCCATCAGATCCAAAAGAGTCGAGAGCTTTGCGCACAAAGGCAACACGATTCACTTTGTCCGAAGACGGAATGCTGTTTAGAAGGATGTTCGATGGACCATTGGCAATATGTTTGGGACCGGAAGATACCGACTACATCCTACGAGAAATTCACGAGGGCACTTGTGAAAATCATTCCGGTGCTGATTTTCTGGTCCACAAAGTAATCAGAGTAGGGTATTATTGGACCGATATAGGCAAGGATACAAGGGAGTTCGTTCAAAAATGCGACAAATGCCAAAGGGATGCGCCCATGATTCATCAACCCGAGGAACTACTCCACTCGGTCCTATCTCCATGGCCCTTCATGAAATGGGGAATGGACATCGTTGGCCCTCTCCCGTCGGCCCCAGGTAAGGTTCAATTTATTTTGTTTATGACTGATTATTTCTCTAAATGGGTTGAAGCACAGGCTTTCGGAAAAGTCAGAGAAAAGGAAGTCATAGACTTCATTTGGGACTAGGGGTGTTCAAAATCGAACCAAAACCGAAAACCGAACCGCAAAAATGGCTTAATGGCTTATTGGTATCGGGTTAATGGTTTAACGGATGTGGAACGGATTGAATTTTTTTTATTAGCGGTTTATCGGTTTGGGGACGGATTATTCAATTTTCTTAACGGATAATCTGTTAACCCGTTAAGAATATATATATATAATAAAAATCCCTTCTTATCGTGGGCCGTGACATTATACAAGTAGAAGTATTAAAAGTGTTTCTTTACCAGTAGTCCAATACCCTTCTTTACCAATACTCTATTAGACATTTAGATTTGAGACATTATAAACCCTAACGTCTAAAAGTGTTAATTTCCGTATTACACCCAGCGGCCAGAGCAGCAGACTCGCCGTCTCCCTCTCGCTAACTCGGCTCTCTATCTCGCCGTCTCGCCTCTCCCTCTCGCCAACTCGCCATCTCACCTCTCCCTCTCGCCATAGCCAGAGCCCAGAGTAGCAGATGGTAAGTTTCTTTACAGATTAAATTAGTATTGATCTGATCTTTATGAAAATGGTATGTGCATCATGTGCAGTTGCATCCATTGCTCCAATATCTGTAGTCTGAACTGAAAGCAGAGTTAGTGGGCACTAGCAAATTTCTCTAGTGTTTAGAGGTGTCAATTTTGGTATAACAACTAACGGGCTGTAACATGAAGGATCAAAATAGTCCTCTGTAATACAGACTGAACTGAGCCGATAAATCGCCCGATAATAGCTAAACCGATACCAATCTGCCCGATATCTTATCGGATGGCTAGCGGATTAATACATTTAAAATCCGATAACCGATAAGCCGAGCCGTTAAGAGTAAATAACTACCTGATCCGCCCGATAAGCAGCCCTATTTGGGACCATATCATATGTCGATTTGGGATGCCCTCCGAGATTGTATGTGATAATGGAAAACAATTCATCGGCAGCAAAGTAACTAAATTTCTCGAGGATCACAAGATCAAAAGGATTCTATTAACACCTTATTATCCCAGCGGGAATGGACAAGCCGAATCGACCAATAAAACCATCATCCAAAATCTTAAGAAGAGATTGATTGACGCGAAAAGAAAATTGAGAGGAATACTACCTGAGGTTCTATGGGCATACCGCACAGCATCGAAATCCAGTACTGGAGCAACACCGTTCTCGTTAGTTTATGGCGCCGAAGCTCTGATCGGGGTCGAGGTCTGAGAACCTAACATCAGGTTTCGATATGTAACATAGGAGTCGAATGACGAGACTATGAATACGAGCCTAGAGATGTCTCCTACGTTACCCATAATATATGGAAGGATCATACAAGCTTGGCACAATAAACGATAAACAACTGCCGAGCAATTGGAACGTATCGCACCTAAAACAATACTACTACTAAGGTACGACCCCTCCCATTTTCATTTATATTTTAAACTAACCCTTGCAGGTGTTCGACTAGAAACAATGATGGATTCTTCCACACGAAGCCTTTAGGTCTAAAAGCACGCGTTGCACTCTTTTTCTCTTGGACCGATTTTGGCCCAAATGGGTTTTGAGGCGAGGTTTTTAATGAGGCAACCATTAATCGTGCTAACTTAGAACAATTCAACAGTATCCGAGGCCTCTTTACAATCAACCTCGAATACTGGGGGGGCACTGCCCTCGAATATCAAGTTTGATGCGAGGAAGTTACTTCATGGCAGCAGGGTCTCGATAGGAAAACTTTGTAAGGGCCAAATGGTCAAATGAACCATGCCTGCGTAGTTTGCTCGAGCTCTGACACAGAACATGTACGCATGTATAATGATTTATAAAGAGAAGTATTCTTCTTTACCGATATCTCGTACCTTAGAAAAGTTTTTCTACTTTACAATTTCATATTCTCGATCTATTATGTAAACAGGCTTAAGGGCCGACCATGACCAGAGTTCAGATGATTACCCCCACAATCGGGGACTGCCGTCCGAAAAATAAACGAGATCGAATTATATAAACTCCGAGATCATAAGACCTTTTAGGCAACCCTCGATTTTATAGGCCGCGGCAACCCCACTCGGGGATTGCCACTTCGGGCAAGCTCGAAGTAAAACAGGAAAATAAGCCCAAGAGGTAAATCCCGAACTAAAGAGGCTACAGCCGAATTAACACGGGTCGGAGACGTCCGAATTCCGTAACAAAACAGGCTTTCGAATTCTTTCATAAACCGGTTAAAAAGGCTTACCCCGGCAAAATCATAAAAGGCTTCGATAATATCAAGCCTCGAAAACTCTAATGAGTACAAAATTGTTCGAACTCTCGAACAATTCCTTATTTCATGCCAAGGCATTACAAGTTTCGCAAATACAAATGATAAAAAACTTTTTCAAGCCGAAAAAGGGACAAAGCCATAAATAATCTTTTTACAAAAGCCTAAGGGTTTTTTTTTGCCTTGAGTTCGAGAGACCATCCTTGCTCAAATAAAAAAACTAAGGGTTACCTTACTTCGAGTTCGAGCAAGCACTCACTCGATCATAAAGTCTAAGGGCTATACTAATTCAGTTTCAATCAAATTGTCTAAACTTCGGATCTTAGAATATAACTTCATAATTTTATAAGGCGGAAAGGAAGTAAGTTTTTATATATATGTCAAAAATCATTTACAAGGGCAGCATAGCCCAATCAAGTTTCTCTACAAAAGACCGAAACGGTCTTAAAGAAAACAAAAAAAATACTAATCCTAAAGGACTTAGTCCTCTCAGGGAGCAACATCTTCGCCCTCGAGGCCTTCTTCACTTTCAGATCCACTCATACTCTTGGTATCATCATCATCAGGAAAGGCCAACACTCTGGTTTTGGCTTCAAGCTCCTTAGCATTCTCGATCTCGGCTGTAAGATCGAAGCCATGAGCATGGATCTCCTCGAGAGTCTCCTTTCGAGACTGGCATTTAGCATGCTCGGCAACCTAGTTTGCTCAAGCCTGAGCATCCTCGGCAACCTCCTTTGCTATAACCTGAGCAGCTTCAGCGTCGGACCGGTAGATGGCCACCATTGCATCAGCATTAGCCGTGGCTATTTCGACCTCCGATTTGGCCGCTGCAAGTTCTGTGGCCAGTCTCTCTCGATAAGAAATTCCTGAGCCCAACTGAGACTGGAACTCCTCGATTTTCTTGGCTTGCACCAAGGCATTCTCTTTCAAGCTTCGGGGTTGGGTCTCAGCCGAGGCCAGTTGAGCTCGAACAACCTCCTTTTCTGAGGCAAGGCGGTCCATGTTCTTCTTCCACTCCTCGGCCTCCACTTTCACTGCGTCTACTTCAACACGAAGCTGCCTGATCACACCAAACTTTTGCTGGACCTGTGGGACCGAACTATTAGCCATCATGCCCGAGTTAGTATCATTAACTTCAAAGATTCTTTTTACCTGCTCGGCCAGATCAGCTTGTTCTTCCAAGCTGCTTCTAGCTCAGCCCAAAGTCCTTTTGCTTCCCCTTTTCTCTGCTCACTGAGAAGCTTGAAGGCATCTCTCTCCTCAGTATGCCCTCAGATTTAGGCTTCGTACCGGCTCAGCTCCCCTCGGGATCAGAAAAATGCCTCGTGATAAAGCACAAAGGCCTACAAAAATAGAAATAAGGAATTATACAAGGAAAGAAAAATACAATTATGAAAATTGACAAAGAAAATATGAACTTACACGATTCAGGGCATGTTGAGCTTCATTGAAAAGACAAGATACTCCCACCTCGCCCGAGCTCTTCTTCGGAGCCTCCAAGTCACTCAGACCTGTGACATCTTCTACCTCAACAAAATAACCATAGAAAGGATCTTCCTCTCTATGGGCTCCCTCCCCGTGACAAGTCTCCACGGCATGAGCGTCGCGTATCATCGACTGGGAAAATGAAGGAAATGAGGGAGAATCCCCGATCTCTATTGCCCCAAGTAGGTTTTTTGGGGCGCCGCCTCTGTCTTGGGGAGCCTCAAGCCCAGTTTCTACATCGGCATCCACCGCCTCTTCAATGATCTATTCGCCCCGAGGTAAAGCATCTTCAGTTCCCCTCGCCTCAGGAACTTGGGCCGGAGTCTCCTCCTTGCCTTCATCGAGCCGAGACGGAGCAGTATTAACTCCCACCGGTTCCGAAGTTTTCTGAATATTGGTGCTAGCTCATGCATGGGCCATCAGCCCAGAATCACCTTCATCTTCTTTATCCCTTAGTCTTTGTACTGACTCCATAGACAGTGGGATTGTGTTTCCCTTAGGTTTACGGGTCTTTCTCTTCTTGGGTTCTTGACCCTCGGAGTTCGAGGCCCTTTTTCTCTTAATCACTTTCATCGGTTTCGAGATAGGCAGTAAAGCTTCTTCATCACTTGTCAGGGGTCTCATAGCCGTATCCTTTTCGAGACCTACAAAAGGAGAAAGTAAGTAAACTCATGTTTGAAAACAATGCTTGAACGATAGGCAAATCGGTAAGCCAAGAAGAAGGCTTACTATGAGTCTGAGCCTCCCACTAGCCCTTTGACAAATCACGCCACGCGCGCTCGGTGTATATTGACGTCAAAACCAAGCTCTTGACCTATTTCTCAAGGTGGGGAACCGCACCCGGCATCCAAGCAACGACTGCATCGAGAAAAGCACTGATAAGAAAGGATGAAGAAGTAAAAACAACAAACGGAAATTAAAGACGGGATCATACTTACGTTTCATATTCTATTTCTCAGAAAATGGCATGCTCTTAGTCGGGATTAGGTCCGTGGTCTTCACCCGAACGAACCGGCCTATCCAGCCCTGATCTTTGTCTTCATCTATACTTAAGGTGAACGCCTTGGTGTCCCGACGTTGAAGCTTTATCATCCCACCTCGGTAGAGTCAAGGGCTATATAATCTTACGAGATGGTCGAGGGTGAAGGGAAGCTCGTCGATTTTGCTCACGAAGAAACGGAGCAGTATTACGATCCTCCAGAAAAAAAGGTGAATTTTTCTCACGTGGCGCATTTTTTCCCAGTTTGATACCCGATGCATACAAACTAGACAGTAGGATATAGTTCTCTGCATTCGACGACTCTAATTCAATGAGATGCTGGCCGAGAATTTCACCTTTGTCCAAGATCTTGTTCTTTTTGCACCCAACAAGTAATGTGCGCAATATTGCTGGACACAGGGTGAGTGGCATGGCTTCGACAAATGAATAAGCTTCATCAATTAAGTTTGAACGGCTTAACAGATTGACCATGCAGCCATAGTACTCTAAAGATGGCTCAATACCAGACTCAATCATGCTTGCCCAATACTTTTTCCCTTCAAAAACTAGTCCACTATGAGCACATGCCATAAGAACCCCAACTAGTGTCACATGGTTAGGTTCCACCTGAACGAAAATTCAAAAATAGATTATAGATAAGCTGCTAACAGTCGATACATCAAAGATTTACCATACAATTTATCTGATTTTTACACAAAGATTCAACGCGGAGCCTAATAAGCACAAAGTCGTGCACTCCTTCAATGTTTTATGTGAATCAAGATGACATGTTTTTATAGGAAAAATTGCATCTTACAGCATTGTTCATAGTCATTGAATTACCTTAGCTTTGTCCATCCTGGAAAACGTCACCAATGCATATTCTGCGAGCCCATTGATTGCCAAGCTAACTATCATTGAGCTCCACGCCTTGGCATCTTTAACAGGCATCGCTTCGAATACTTCAATCGCCTTCTCAATGCATCCACACTTTGCATACATGTTAACAAGCGCAGTACTAAGCTCAAGATCATTCTCAATCAATCTCCTGTCAATATAAGCATGCACCCACCTCCCCAAATCTAATTCCCCAGACATAGCACAAGCCGAAATCACGCTCACCATCGTCACCTTATCAGGCGAAACACCAGTCTTCTGCATTTCCCTAAACAAACTTAAAGACTCATTCACCATCCCAAGTCTCGAATACCTACTAATCATTGCACTCCAAGCAACCACATTTCTCTCAGGAATTTCATCAAACACTTTCTCCGCCAACCCAATCTCCTCACATTTAGCGTATAAATTCAACAATGAGGTTTGAATAAAGGGGTTTGATCCAAACCCAGATTGTATTACATGCTTATGAACTTGTTGGCCTTCTTTAAATGCTGTTAAAATTGAACATGCCTTTAAAACAAATGCAAAAGTGAAAGTATTTGCTTTTGGGTAACTTTTCTTGAGTAGTTTTTTGAAAATAAAAATAGGTTCTTAAGATGGAATTTTTTGGGATTCAAGAAAACCTATAATGAGAGAATTATAAGAGAAAATGCTAGAGTTGGGGATTTGGGTAAGGACCCTTTTGGCATAATTGAGGCTCCCATTGGGAGAAAGGGCTGCAAAGGTAAGAGCTTTGGAGAGAATGAATGAGATAGTGGGAAGTGGAAGAGTGATGATACGGGCATGAATTTGATGGAGGACTTTCAGATTGGGGCATTTTGAAACAAGTGAAACGAGTCTTGATTCTACTTCTTCCAGCTCTTTTAACTTTGCCTATATTCTATAATGCTGGAGATTGATATATTGAATGATGAACTGGTTAGCTGTGACAACTGAGAACCTCTGGTAGCTGGAATCGAGTGAGAGTGAGAGTATTTGGATTTTGGAGGCTAATCTAGAATTTGAAATAAGTAGGTAAAGTCTAAGATATGTACATTTTCAATATCTATAAAATTATACAAGAAATTCTACCTTTGTAAATGTTAAAGAGGCAAACCTGAAAATAAAAGAACACCAAATTGTAACGTGAAAATCCTTCAAATCAAAGGTAAAAACTACGAAATCACAAAGATCCAAAAAACTCTACTATAACAATAACAAGGTTACAAAAGTTCTCTAAATTGGCTACACAACAAGTGTCATACACGAAGCAACAATATCAACAATAAATCAATTGAAGATGGAGAAGAAGTCACAAAAATGGAGCTGCAGTTAGGGGCTCGAAATCAGATGCTACAGGCCTCTAAATCCGATCATCGCCATTCTAATCAAAGACCAAGATGTTACGAATACTCAGTCAAAATTTTAGCCCGATCCAACGGTTAACGAATCAAACAATGTGATTTGAAATTAGCTGGTCGGAACAAAAATCTTCAGCAAAACAAACACTTTTCTTCTCTATTCTCTCTTGATGAAAGCTCTCTCAAAAACCACTCTTATGTGCTAAGTCTTTCAAAGACTTGTACCAATAAGCATAGAATAATTCTTCAAGGTTGTCCTATTTATAGATTATGAGTGAAACTTTCTCTTAAAGCCAAAACCAACTCTAAATAGAAATAAAAATTAAATTCAGTTGCGAATAAGAATGAAAACCAAAAGAGAATAAGATTAGGCCATTGGGCCTTTGGTTGGACAACATGGGCATGGGCCTAACAAACTCCCCCTTCAGCCAAGGGGCCAAATATGTCTTCAAGTAGAGGAACTATTGACAGGCTTCATGCCTGCCAATTTTCTGCAAAAGACATGCTTATCTATGAAGTCCTCATGCTGCTCCATATAAATCTCCTCATCTAAATCACCATGAAGAAAAGCAGTCTTTACATCCATTTGCTCAACCTCTAAATCTAGACTAGCGGCTAAGCCTAGAACCACACGAATAGAAGATATCTTCACAATAGGGGAGCAAATTTCATCAAAGTCAACTCCTTTCTTCAGGCCAAAATCCTAAACAAGTAACCTCGCCTTGTACCTAGGTGCAGAGGTATAGTTATCTTGCTTTACTATGAATATCCATTTGTTTGATAAAGCTTTCTTACTTTTCGGCAATTTCACTAACCCATATGTGCCATTCTCCTAGAGTGACTTCACCCCATCTTCCATGGCTTCTATCCACTAATCTTTGTGAGTATCTTGCATGGATTCATCATAATTCTTAGGTTCTCCCATGTCAGTCAAAAGTACATACTCACCAGGAGGATAGCACTTGGATATTTGCTTCTCCATTGTAGATCTTCTAAGAGAGGTTTCGGGAGAATTCGAAGTAGTTACCTGAGCAGGATTTGGTTGCTGATCAACCACAACTTCATCAACTGGAGCATCCATAACATCTACACCATGATGATCATTTTGAACTTGATCAGTATCTTCATTATTGTTTTGGGTTCGTTCATGTGCAATAGGTGCCTTAGCAATGGAAACTAGATCAATATAAACTAAGCTCTCATTACTCAGAGAATCTATCTTCTCAGCTTTGTCAATATCTTCAATAGTCTAGTCTTCAAAGAATATTGCATCACAACTTCTAATAAGTTTATTGTCAACAGGATCATAAAAACGACACCCAAACTCATCTTGACCATAACCGATAAAGATGCACTGCTTAGTTTTGACATCAAGTTTCGATCTCTCATCTTTAGGAACATGCACACAAACTTTACTCCCAAAAACTCTCAAGTGATCATAAGAAACATCTTTGGCAAACCAAACTCTGTCTGGGACATCACCATCCAAAGCAACAGCAGGAGACAAATTGATAACGTAAGCAACAGTATTAAGTGCTTCCGCCCAAAATGTATTTGGAAGTTTAGCCTCTAAAAGCAAGCACCTAACTCTCACAACTAGAGTTCTATTCATCCTCTCTGCCAAACCATTCAATTGAGGCTTCTTGGCCAGAGTTTTTTGATGACGAATTCCTTGTTCTTTGCAATAGTTATTTTTAGTTTGAGTGCCCGTATGGATTACTAAAGAACTTGGTTCTTTACCGTGTTTATTAAGCATAAAGTAAACAAGCAATAAAATGAACACAATAATTTTCACGTGAAAAATCACCCGGTTCAAAGGTGCAAAATTCACGACCTACAACATAGGATTTTCAACTCCAACTCCACTAGAACAATGAGACAAAGTGTATCAATTACAAGACTATAATTAAATACTCTCCAGTACTCCTACTACTCCTATTTGATTCACAAGTTACTCTAACTTGTAAAGCAAAATACTCACTCCAACTCACTAATTGTTTATGACACTTGATTACAACTCAATTTCCTAAAACACATTCACTAGACTGACTCGGGAAGGATACAAGGTAAGTACTCAACACAAGTAAACAACTTATGACTCTTTAGTTGATATGTGAAAGGATGGTTCGGAAATCCAAAGTCGATCCTATTTAAAATACAACTTGAGATCTTCTAAGAGTTCTATTCATAGTCAGCTTCCTCTTTGATAGGACTCCTATAGTTCCAAGGATTGCACAAGCTTTGAGACTTTAGTATGTGACTGAATAATCCATATCTTCTTGAGCAATGAACCTTATCACTTATAGTAGCCATCTTCCACCAAACTCGGACCTGGGTAACTTTGAGATAAAGTTACTGTCTTGTATAGATGTACAAGTATCACTCATAAGGAGCTGATTCTTTCTCCTGAAAAGCTGGTTCTTCAGAATAGTTCGTTGAGGACCTGGTTCTTTGAACATTTAGTCATACTTTGTTAATCATCAAAACTTCAATACTTAACAAATTCCCCCTTTTTAATGATGACAAACTTTGTACATAGCAAAAACAAATAATCACATCAAAGAACCAGATCAAAGAACCATATAGGCACAACAAGTACGATTGACAGACATGTATGTTCACAACACTTTACAACCTTATCTTCCCCCTTTTGGCATCATCGAAAACACAAAAAACAAATATTAGACATTAAGCACAGATAATGTAAGATTCAAGGCCAAACAAACTACAACACAAGCTTAAGAAAAGGCAAATAGACTAGGCTGATGATCCAATATAGTACAAAGCAGTAAAGCAGAGCAATATGAGACATTAAGTAGTGCCAAAAGAAGTCTTCATCATTAGAACCAAATAAACTAAGCATACTGCAAACTACTCAGACGAAGACAAAAAGGAACAAAAGATAAAGCATCACTAGAATAGCAAAAGAGCTAAGGACACTGAGAAGGAACAAGTTTATGGGTGAGAAGCAGAGGGGATCGAGGCTTTCATAAGGGTGGCAATCTATTGAGCATGAGCCTCCCTGTCTCTTCTGAGCTCTTCCCTAAGTTGCTTTGTTTCCTTTCTCAGCTCATTATTGTCTTCACGAAGCTTGGCATTCTCTTCAATAGCCAACTTCAACCTCTTGCTAAGTTCTACAACCCTACTGCTTCTAGGAAGAATAGCAAATCATGTGGGTCATCTAGCCTTGATTTCCTCATATCCATACTGCTTGAGGGTAACAACATCCAAAACATCATTGTGGTTTCCAAACTTAAGCTCAAGTAAGGCAATGTTGAGCTTTTCAAACAACTCAGTCAACATAAAACCATATGGCATAGCATGCTTTGGTTTGGAAGTATCTGCAACTTTTGCCATATGCTGAATCATTAGGCTAGGAATATTGATAGGTCTACCAGTGTCAAGCAACTCCATCACAACCATATCCAGCAGAGTAGCTTCATGCCTTTTCTCAAAGCTCTGAAGAATGGAGGAGTTGAAAAAATGAAACAATAACTTGTGGAAGGGAGTCATATCAGTCTTGTACACTTTCTGGGGAGCATCTAGTTCAAACTTTTGGGAGAACTTCCCGGTGACCACAATGCTAGTGTCAACATCATTGTCTATGGCTGGCCATTTCTTCTTCAAGTAATTGTCGAATCCCAAAGAGGAGATATTTAGAAGCATCCCCAGCTCCTTAGCATCAAACTCCATGTCAAAGCCCCCTACCTTACTCTTGACTACCTTCCCATCAAATGTGAAATTTGCATAGAACTCCACCACAACAGGAACACATACTGGGGGAAAGCTTTGACAAACATGTGCTTCCACCCCTGTAGCTCAAGTTTTTCAACCAGTTGAGCCATTCCCTTCTTATCAGTGTTCGCAAGAATCTTCCCATTTAACACTTTTCTATTCCTGAACTCTGTGAGTCGATCAACTGCAGCTGTACATTCTTTCTTGACTTACCCCTACTGGCCCTTACAGAAGAGGTAGCAGGTTTGGTGACTTTGGCACCCCTTTTCTTGGGTGTAGCAGACTTTGCTGGCAAAGCAGAGTCAGATTCATCTTCTCCATTCACCTCAACAACATGTTCCACAATTGAAACCTTTTTCTTTGGCTTCTTTGCACTTATGGACTCGTTAATGATATGTGCATCAACAACCTTTCTTTTACTCCTTATGAGAGGAGTTCTGGCAAGAGGAACCACTCATTTTCTTGTTGAGACTGCTGACTTTGTAGCTTTCACAGGGGTCTTCCTGGATTTCTTCCCTACCTCAGATAGTGGCATATCATCTTCATCAGTGCTAACTTCTTCATCTCCAGTGAAAGGAGTCAACAAAAACCTAGGTTCTTGAGCCCTTGTCTCTTCACCAATTTCTTCAGAAGGGGCTATGATAATGTTTCCAATTGTCATGCAACCCCTAGATTCCTCACTCACATTCTCCTCTTCTTACTCACTCTCTTCATCACCTCCTTCACTCTTACTTACTTTTTCTTGATCCTCACCCTTACTTTCAGAAACCTCCTCTTCTTCACTCTGATTTTCTTCTTTTGCAGAATCATTAGCCTGTTCACCTGTCTTATCCTCTGTATAACTCTCCTTCTCATCTCCAGATGCTCCCTCATTCTCACTCTTTTCTTCTTCATTGGCTATGTTTTGAGCATCATGTTCCTCGTGACTATTCACAGCTTCTTTTTCACCCCCATCATCTTCCTCATCCTTAGTCCAAATAAAGAAAAGACTATCAGAAGCCTCATTTTGCACAGGTTCTTTACTTTCTTTCCCCTCAACCACAGGCTTCACAATCGTTGTATCTACCTCTTTCCCCGGATCCCCTGCACCCTTTTCGACAATGAATTTCTCCACTGGTGGCTTTTCACTCGTGGGTGGGAGAGTATTTAGGGGAGAAACATCTATAGCAGACATCAAAATATCTAATTTGGAAGGAGGATGTTATACCTGATGTCGCACCCTGTTTTCTCGCGAAAGCGGGTTTCGACATGTGACAACTCTTTTAAAGAAAGGTTAAAAGAGAAGATTCTCCACCTAATAATTTTTAAGGTGCGTTAGGGTACCTCTTTGCAAATAACTCTGTTTGACTAGTACGTGTCACCAAAGACCAGGTAAGGGCTCAAATTACCTCAAAGAGAAGGTGTTAGGCACTCCTCAAGGTCCACAATTGTGGGTTCCGGCCGAATTTTAAACTATGTGGATTATGTGATTAGGCTAGGTGATCAAACAAAGGAAAATATAGAAGTCGAAGAGTTTTATCATAACACGTGAGAATCGGTACAAATCTTTAATGATTACAAGGATACAACTACATTGGTCTATGTTAGACTACTAAATGTAAATAACAAGTATATAAAGAAAAAGTGGGGTCCTAAGTTTTTTAGCCTAAAGGATTACCCCATGCAACATAAATAATACTTCGTAACTCCCTTAAGGTCAGGAGTTGCTCATATTATTCAACGGGCATAGACTATCATCTCCTGCTACCCAATTACTATGTTGAAGTTGTTACCTAAAGTCTCTCTAATTCAATTCTAAATCGTACTCTATGTGTGCACTACCTGTCCCATACCTGTGGTCCAGGAGGCTTTGGACCTCTATTTGGGTGGTTCTAAACTTTACCTAGGTTGCTCAAAATGATAAAGCTAATCCCGCATTCAAAACAAGTACGACTGCATATAATAGCAAAGAGTGGCTCATGTTAGCCTCCACACATAACGACAAAGCACACAAATAAGTTCCAGGCTACACAGTAGACAATTTTCAGATTAAGACATATTTGAGTTGTTAAGTCCTATGGGCATGATTTCTATATGATTCTGATTTCAAGCGTCGTACATGCAGTGTTGCTGTCCAAATTAACTAATTTGCACATTACGGATGTTATAAAACCTATAGACATGATTTCTAAGTTGTTTGAGCAACAAGCAGTGAGAGCTATTAGAAAACTTGGCATTACCAACGTTTAAGTCTATAGACATGCTCTCTAGGCAAGTAACAATATCCTATAGGCAAGGTTTCTAATGGTTGGTAGCTGAACTCGATTTTGTCATACTTATCCTATAGGCATGCTATCTTGGCGGGAGTATAATAAAACAACAGAAGCAGCCTATTAATTAATTAGTTACGACCCTATAGTCATGGATCTAGATGAGCATTAACAAAGGTATGTATTATTACAACCCCATAGGTATGCTATCTAATAATCATATAGATAGTCATGTGAGCAGGTAAAACATTTAGTCAAACAATCATGCTTTTGAATAATGTATAGGCATTTAGGCAAGTTAAGTGAAGTGTGTGATTTTCTATAGGCATGCTTTCTACTAGTGTGCAGAAGTAGAGCAAGTTAAACAAGATAGAAAATAAAGCACATGGACCTTATAGGCATCTTCTCTACCCTTTATGCAAGAATAAAGTACGCCCATTCCCCAATTTCACTAATGCCCCAATTATTCATTATTACAAGTTATAGGACTAAAATGGAACAATACAAACTCAAAGATGACAAAATACAGACTGAAACAAATACAAGCCTCATTAAACAGTACATGCCCACTATAAAATAACCTAGTGAATTTCTGGGCCTTCAGTAGCCTCACCAACCAACAGACCCAAATCTCAGGCTCATAAGGACAGTAGAATCTTCCTGAATCCAATGCCCATGTCCAACAACACATATGGCTAAACACCAGAAATGGATGCCAAACTTAACCATACAGGTGACAAACCGCTATTAATTAAACAACTTTTCACGCTTAACTTCTAAAGCTGTAACTAACAGCAGTTCTAGCCAAAGCACATAGACAAGATCACATGAAATACTGACAAGTTCACAAGGCAGGTTCATGCTAGTGTTCTCAGAAACAAATCTAAAGTAATAGGATTGACCATCATGGGATAGTGAACTATTCCTAAAGAGTTTCAAAAGTAAAATGATTCAGAATTAGCCTAAAAGAACTTTAGACATAAGATTTAAACATGAAAATCTAATAGAGTCATAGACAAGAACAAGTAGAGCATAGCCTTCACATGAAAGTTTTAACATGAAGGCCTAGTAAAAACAACATAACAGAACAGGTTCATGATCGAGCAATTACTTAGTTGAGAATGAGAAAACTTTAACATGTTGAGCATCGGTCATGATACCAAAGTTCAGAAACAATATCAGAACTCATGATAGGTGAAAATATATCAACTCTAGATTAACAGGACATGCAGATACTAGGTCTTGATAACATACAAGAGAAGGGGCTAGATATTGCATCTCATTCTAAAGGTCTTTAGGCAATATTAAATAGCACTGGATTGAACAAATCAGGGAGCACACGTTAAGTAGGAAGAAAGCATATTTGGCTAATCAACGTGATCAAGAAATCACTTCTAGGAAAGCATTAAGTTATACATAAATGATTTAACATGAATTAGAACATATTCTATGCACAAATTGATTTATCACAAGAATTCAGAACAGGGTAGAAGAGAAACTCAGGACAAGCAGTAGATGTAAGCATTCAGACACACACAAGAACACCAAGCTAGACATGCTTAAGAAAGCTAGAATCAGAGTTAGAATTTAGACTAGTTTAGATGCTAGAAAAATATAGAATCATGAGAATAACTTCAGAGCAAATGGGCTACAAACAGAGATGACATAGTAGCATATTGATTCACAAAAGTCTCAATGACATAGATATACAGAGCAATAACACACACAAATAGAGAATGAAACTGCAAAGGCCAAAGGCACTTACCAGTTACAAATTAACGAACAAGCAAATGAGAAGAGCAATTTCTAGAAGTAATTCAATTTACAGTATCAAAGAGCAGCAGAATCCCCAAAATCCCAGTGCGTCAGAGTTCCCAAGGGTCTCAAATGAACCTTGGGTAGTGCTCGCACTGAGAAAGAACACAATCGAATTCGAATGGCTTTGGCTTTCAGCCGGCCAAGGTCTCAAATTTCAGAGTATAATGAGTGAGAATGAGAGAATAATGCAGTGATTAAGGTCTGTTAAAAGGGAAAATAAGGAAAGAAAATCACATGCAATCGATACTAGAACCAGTGACGGAAAAAATTGAAATTTCAAACCCTAGTTCGATGGAAATCAAAGATTGGCCGAAGATCTTGGTAAATCGGACCCATATAACCTGGTAGTGAGTGTACATAGACGAAGTATCGTCTAAGTCTCAAAGGTAAAGACAATTTCCCTTTATTCAGAGACTGGTATTTGTCAAAAGTGAGGCAAATACTGAGTAACACCATAATCTTGTAAGTAGCAATGAGGTAACGCGTAAAAGGTAAGAGAATCACAGAAGGAATCCTTGATTTGATCGGATTCGGGGAAGATTTGGGGAGGCGGCTAGGGTTTGGGAAGTGAGGGATGGGTTTGAGAGCGTATAGAGGCGGCTGCTAAGGGGAAATGGGTTAGGATTTCAGGGTTTGGTTAATTAAAAGAGCTTGGGTGAACGAGGGCCGTTGATCTTGAGAGATCAACGACCAGGATTTAAAGGATGAATGGGGTGGGTCGTTTAAATAGGTACCGACCCGGTCAAATTAGAGGGACGTATGTCTTGGGCTCCGTGAGACTTAATGGAGATGGGCCAGCTGTTTTGGGCCTTGATTTGGTCCAAAATTAGCTTAAAATTGGGCTACAATTTAAATACACGAAATTCATTAAAATATAAATTATAAAAAATGACTAATAAATAATAAAAATATTATTCGTGCAGTACAATAACAACTTAACATTATAAAAATATAAGAAAAGCTATTTTGATATAAATAATATAATAAATACAATTATGTATAGAATATAGGCTATTATTGTAAAATTATATAAAATATAGCTTTAAAATACAAATATAATTATATAAAAATAAAGTAGAATATTATGAGACACATATATGGATGTAAATAATAAATTCGGATGATTGAATCATCACAAAATAATTTAGAGGGTAATCAATACATATTCAAGTAATTTAAATACAAAAAAATCAATTTTAAAGCTTTTAGAGATTATTAAAAATTATAGAAAATAATTGTATGACTCTTGTAAATTGCTAATGATGCAGGAATGGTATTTTTAAACATATATGATATTTATAAAAATATGAGGGCAAAATTAGGTAGCAACACCTGATCAGTAGTAACTTTCACTGATTTCCCAGAACCACAGATTCCTTGGCTACAGTGTCTCCCTGCGTAGCAGCATCATGCACTTTCTTGACAGATTTTCTTAAATTGGATTTGACCTTTGTTGACTTAGAGGTATTTTTCACAGGAAGCTCAGGTGCATGGGTATTTGTGTTTGGAGGAGGGGATATAATGGAGGTGGGAATGATGGGAACATCATGAACAGTAGGAATATGGGATGATGATGTAGGTATAGTAGAGGATATCAAAGGAGAATGAGCAGGTGTGGGTATGGGTTCTGTTGATGACTGGGCATTTGTCTTCGATTTAGGCTTCAAGATTTTGGGTTTTGCTTCAGCCTTGGTTGATGGTTTAGCTTTAGAGGGTGTTTGACTGGCGTTAGGCATGGTGATCAGATGAGAGATTCGAAGAAGAGAAACAGAGAATTAGTTTTTGATAATTGCTTTTGATTCTTGCTTAGGGTTTGAGAGAAACAATGAAGTTAGAGAAGCTGATCATAAGAGTCTTTTAAAGACGTTACTCCTGATTTGACTGGAAGAGAGAAGGTGACCGAATTTGAGTTCTAACGGGACTCTTATAACGATTACTTTGACTATTAGGATTTTAGGAGTAATTGATCTCTAACTGCACTAGGATTCTCCCTTACTCTTTGACTAGAAGACGATTGGAAGTGATGCCAACAGAATTAAAAGTCTGAGCATAGAAAAATTTTTAGAATATAAAGTCTTAGTGACTTAAAACAGTATGGCACGTACCCGAATCAAAGAACCAACCCTTAGCAACTCCTTATTTGTTTCTGCAATAAAACTTCAACACTTCATATTAGTATCATGCAGCACAGTTATCAGCCAGAGTTTTAGAGCAAGTGTGTGAGCTTAATACAAGCACAAAGCTTAATCAAGCACATTGTACTTAATTAACTACATCTTATTATGCATTTTCTAACCAATCATCGAGATTCAACTTAGAGGGAGGAGTTGATTTGACCTAGTTCTAGTTTATTTCTTTCAAAGTGATCCCTACTCAGAGCTTTAATAAAAATATCAGCAATTTGATCTTCAGTTTTACAAAAGTTAATTGAGATATTCTCCTTTTCAACATTGTCTCTGAGAAAGTCATGTCTAGTGTCAATGTGCTTGGTTCTCTTATGCTGGCATGGATTTTTAGCAATGTTTATGGCACTGGTGTTATCACATAAAATGGGAACACAATAAACAAATATACCATAGTCCCTTAGCCGTTGTCTTATCCATAGAAACTGAGCACAATAGGATGCTGCTGCCATATATTCAGCCTCAGATGTAGATAAGGACACTGAGTTCTGCTTCTTGGTTCCCCAAGACACCAGACAAGAACCTAAAAAAATGAGTTATTCCTGAAGTACTTTTCCTGTCAATATGAAAACCTACATAGTCAGCATCAACGTAACCAACTAGATCAAAGTTGTACCCTCTGGGATACCATAGACAGAGGTCAGGGGTCCCCTTGAGATATCTTAGTATCCTTTTGACAGCCTTCGGGTAGGATTCCTTGGGATTTGCCTGAAATTTTGAACATAATCCCACACTAAGCACTATATTAGGCCTTCTTGCTGTGAGGTACAACATTGACCCAATCATTCCTCTATATAGTTTATGTTCCACACTTTTCCCTTCTTCATCAAGGTTCAGCTTTGTTGCAGTTGCAATGGGTGTGTCAATGGACTTAGAGGAATCCATGTTGAACTTCTTCAGTAGTTCTTTGATATATTTGAGCTGATATATCATGGTTCCAGTAGGTGTTGCTTGATTTGTAGCCCCAGAAAAAAGTTTAATTCACCCACCATACTCATCTCAAACTCATTTCCCATCATCTTAGCAAATTCCTTGCACATTTATTCATTGGTAGCCCCAAAGATAATTTTATCCACATACACTTGCACAATCAGAATATTCTTCCCTTTACTCCTTAGAAATAGAGTGTTGTCCACCTTTCCTCTTGCAAAGTTGTTGGCTAAGAGGAATTTTGAGAGCCTTTCATACCAAGCTCTTGGAGCATGTTTCAGTCCTTAAAGAGCTATATCCAGTTTGAAGACATAGTCAGGAATTCTTCACTTTCAAACCCATGAGATTGTTTGACAAACACTTCCTCCTTAGGTAACCATTCAAAAAGGCACTCTTTATATCCATCTGATATAAAGTGAACTCCATAAGTGCAGCAAAGGCTATCAGCATTCTTATAATCTCTATTCTGGCTACAGGTTCAAATATCTCATCATAGTCAATTCCCTCCTCTTGATTATATCCATGAACCACCAGTCTGTCCTTGTTCCTTCTGATATTTACTTGCTCATCCAACTTGTTTCTGAAGTCTGAACACCCATCTGGTACCTATGACCGTTATGTTATTGGGTTTCTGTACTAGGTGCCAAACCATGCTTCCCTCAAACTGATTTAGCTCCTCTTGCATGGCTATGATCCATTCTGGATCCTTTAGAGCTTCTTTGATGGTCTTAGGTTCAATCTGTGAGAGGAATGCTGTGAGTGCACATAGATTTCTTAGAGAAAACCTAGTTTCTACCCCTGCATTTGGATAAGAGATAATATTCTCAAGAGGATGTGAGCTTTAATGCTTCCATAGTCTGATCTGTATACCTAGAGAAGATTCACCTGAGAAGTGACCCAAGGGAGCAGGTTTAGTAGGTGTGGCTTCATTAGTCTGGTGAGAAGTTAGAATAGTTCTTTCTTCTTCTTGTTCCTCATGATCACTATCAATTTCCTTTTGTTTTTTAGATCCATCTTCATCAGATTCCTTTGTATCTCCATCACCAGTGAACCCTATGTCGTAATCTTCATCCTGCAGACCTTTCTCAGCCAAGTTGTTAGATTCATAAAAAATAACATGAATATTTTCTTCCACACGCATAGTTCTTTTATTAAAAACCTTATAGGCCTTACTATGTGAAGAGTAACACAAGAAAATTCCCTCATCACTTTTGTCGTCAAACTTACCTAGAGCTTCTTTCCCATTATTATGCACAAAACATTTGCTTCATTCCCATGTTTTCTAAGGATCTATTCTTTCTTTCTACAACTCCATTTTGTTATGGAGTTCTAGGTGTAGAGAAATTATGGTCAATGCCATGTAAGACACATAACTCAAGAAAGTTTGAATTTTTAAATTTAGTTCCATGGTCAATTCTTATACTTAAAATATTACATGCTAGATTTTGTTGGATCATTCTGACAAATACACAGAAAACATCAATGGTTTTATCTTTGGATCCCAAAAATAAAGTCCAGGTACACTTGGAGAAGTCATCAACAATCACAAATACATACCTCTTACCTCCTCTGCTCCTTATTCTCATTGGTCCACATAGGTCCATGTGAAGGAGTTCCAAAGGTTTAGAAGAACTTACAAACATTTTAGATTTAAAGGATGACCTAACATGTTTCCCTCTAACACATGCATCACATACTTTGTCAGAGGTGAACTCAACTTTAGGTAGGTAATATTAGTTGTTGGTCCTCAGCATGGATTCCCAACCTCCCTCCACTCAGCTCCCTTATCCACAGACCTCTAACCCAACAAGACTCTACCTTTAAAGTAAAGGACCTTTTGGATAATAATCGATGGGATCTCTCAAAACTTTCCTTTACCCTACCTCAACACATCACTCAAAAACTCCACTCTATCAACATCTTAGAATTACAGGGTGCCAAAGAAATACCAGTTTGGGCCCTTACATCCAATAGCTCCTTTACCACTAAAACAGCCTATAAATTCATCTCACACGGAGCCATATTAGCAATAGATTTCACTAGATCTAGAAGTTAAATACTCTTAACATGATTAAATTTTTCTTATAGCAATGCTCCCACAACCGCCTACCCACAAATTCCTATCTACATCACATATGCTTGAATATCGATACAGCTTGTTCAATATGTAAAGGAGCTGACTAATCATTAACCCATATACTATTTGAATGCCTAATAGCCAAGTTATTTTGGGAGGAAGTAAGCCCACAAAATCAAGTTCTGGACTACAACTCTTATCACTGGCTCATTAAACTCAAAGACCGGACCATTAATATGGACCATCTAAATTTCACTTGGAATGAATTCTTCTCGTTTGCCATTAGGCATATATGGCTGAACAGAAATAACAATCACTTTAACAAACTCTGTAATCTTCTTGCCCTTAATTTTGTGACAATGCGTTGTATGGAATATAAATACACCGCCGCGTCTTCTACTAACAACATCATCACCTCTCTAATAATGGTAAAATGGAGTCCCCCCCCCCCCCAATGTCAACTGAGCTAAAATATAATATTGACGGGGTGTTCAAAGGCAGCTATAAAAAGGCGGAATTGATGTAATATTCCGAGATAAATCTGGGAACTGGATTCTGGGCTACAAAATGCCCGCTTATGGCTACACCCCC
The DNA here is from genome assembly GCF_000715075.1 of Nicotiana tabacum. Taxonomy (NCBI): domain Eukaryota; kingdom Viridiplantae; phylum Streptophyta; class Magnoliopsida; order Solanales; family Solanaceae; genus Nicotiana; species Nicotiana tabacum. Next base: position 108,547,234 of record NC_134103.1, read on the forward strand.
ACCTACATGGAACTCCTCGCGCTAAAAAATTGCCTTCTAATAGCAAAAAATCATAATTTTCATAGCTTAAAAATTGAAAATGATGCTACTGAAATACCTCAACTGCTTTTCTATAACAATTGTTCTCTCTACTCTAACCTTGTTAATGAGTGCAAGTTATTATTGAAGGAACTAGAGAATCCAATGATCCGACACAACTACCAGGAAGGGAACAGACTTACACATAGTTTGGCAATGGAAGGATCCAAGAAATCAAGCATCACTCCCTTATCAACATGTTCACCCACTGAATATTTTTTGGAACTTGCTATAGGAGGACAAAGCTGGAGCATCTACTACTAGATTAGTATCTAACAATGTACTAAATAAACTAGCCGAACTTGGGAACCTTAATAGTTTTTGTACACATATAGCTAGCAGCTCCTCTGGCTCAGGTGATTTAGAAGCCCCCAACGAGGCATCACCTCTATGTAATGTTACTACTTAATTATTAATATAAATTTTGTCGTTCTAGCAAAACAAACTAGAAAGAATTTCTGAATTTGGCTATTTTCTTAATTTGTAGACAAGCGAAGTAATTCTTGGAATAGACTTCGATTATGACAGTCAGTTAAAAATTATGGCATGCCGCCACTAAAATTTCCCACACAACAAAAATAATTTTGCGATATTTAAATAAAATAAAGTGGTTTTTATAAAAATTAGATTAATGACTTAAATGCAATAAAATAAAAGTTGAGTGACGATTAAAGAACAGAGAAGAAGAAAGATGTATTTGATCTTTTGATCTTTTCTTGCCTAAAAAAGATTAAAGAATGAAAATCCATTAGTTAGAAAAAATAAAGTGAACGACACACATATATAAGGTCAATTTGAGAGTTTCACCACTTGTGCTAACCTTCAATATCTGGTCTAGTTAGACTATCTTTATAATTTAGAGTTTAATATATATAATAATAGTTTAAAAATATTTCAGCAGGTTATATTACAATGATAGTGTGATAAAGTTTACACTTCGATGTAAATAAGTTAAATCATAATAGAGATCTTTAGACAGAGAAATGTTTGCAATGGGTTAGAGAGAGAACCTCCTCCTTCTCTCTAAGATAGCTAAGGATAACATAGGAAACCCTAATCTCCCACACTTTACTGCCAAGTCTATTGCCCTCTACACCTTTGCATAAAGACACCGATGGATCTGGACATTGAAAGAGAAAAAAAATAAGCCATAGCAAAGAAGAACCCTAAAGAGAACCAAAGTCAGAATCCTCTAACCCAAACCAAAGAAGTAGGGGTATCCTTCTTAGAAAAACATAAATCTTATCTTAATGAGTCGCAAGATAAGAGTCACATACGAGTTCAAGGAAACTTTGAGAACCTAGTCCCAGAAGATGAATCCGAAAATACTCTTGACACGGTTGTCTTCATTCCCATATCCTCGTCAGATAAGGAAAGAATTTATAAAAATTGGTCCAATTCTTTAATCATAAAAATCTCTGGAAGAAGAGTAGGTTTTCGGTTTCTACAACAAAAACTTCATGTTATATGAAAATCTACGGAAGTACTCTCCTTAATAGACCTGGGATATGACTATTACATGATTAAGTTCATGAAGGAGGAAAACTATAACAAAGATCTTCATGAAGGGCCATGGTTCATAGAAAACCAATTCCTGGCGGTGAGAAGATGGGAACCAAAGTTTGTTACATCCAAAGCCTCACTAACATAATCAGCTATATGGGCAAGACTTCCTGAACTACCCACATAATTTTACAATTATGACATACTTCAATGGATAGGAAATAAACTAGGGAGTCTAATACATATTGATCCAAATTTACTTGCCAATAAGCCAAAAAATACCTTTCAAGAAAAAGAATTAACAAAGCAAAACTAATACATTACACTAACAGACCAAAATGCCAAGACTACCACCATACAGCCAGAACAGGAGAATAAATAGAGCAAGAAAGAATGTATAGATAAGGGAGAACCAGCATGCACGAAACAATACAAGGGACGTCCCTCCACTGAATACAATCCAAACTCCTCTAATCTACTCAACGATGCCCATTCATCAAAACCATGTTCCACAATCATGGCTGGAGCACTGGTTAATAGGGAATGCTTTGAGCATAAACTTACAACTCAATGGGCAAAACATAGTGGTCCAGATAGAGGACCCAAGCTATCTAGCACAGATAGTTTGGGAGGGGTTTCAGCTAGGTATGAACAACATCATCAACTTGCCATGGTACTACATGCTTCACCATCACCCACAGTCCTTTCCCATATACCCAAGCCTAGGGATTCACCCGTCTCCATGGAGTCAACAGCCATGGGGATACCCAAGCTCACATGCCCAGAATCCCTTCAACTTATTCAATATGCAGATTCCACTCTTCCCCGACCCTCAGAACCCACCAGCCCTAGCTCCAATATACAAAACCAATCCACAACACCTAATGAACTCACACATAAGCCATGCAACAAACCATGTACCCACACTGAACCATGCACAGACCATACATACACCCCTAACACACTATGTCAACAACAATATACAACCACCAGCAGAGATACAGAATGCACCAGTGCTTACACTAACTCCATAACAGGATCAGAACCAAACAAGGATAGAAAAGGAGGAAGATGATAAAGAAGAGGAAAAAATGCCAACAGAAAGAGTTGTGGATCATGGAGTGTTGAGGTACGCAAAATTAATAGTGTTTAAGGCAAGAAGAGAAAAAAGATTCATCTTAAGCTGCCCGGTGAATTTGAGGAAATGCTCAATCATTATAAGGAAGCTAAACCCACCGGAAATATACCAATATGATGTAGTGATGGTTCCAATAATGTTCACACTGTTGGATGAACCAAGAGGGCTACATGAGCCAGTAAAGTCCTCAAATGAGCCAAAGGATGGTGTCTTCAATCCAAAACAGTAGTATAAATATCATCATTTGAAATTGTAGGGGTGCAAGTAATGTTGATTTTAGAAAAGCTTTTTGTTCGATGCTAGACTACCATCGACCTAATGTAGTAGCTTTATTGGAAACTAAGCTCGAAGATCACCATAACATGGTGCATGACTTTGGCTTCTCCAGTTTAATTCAGACTCCATCTCACAGAAGCTCGGGTGGCATGGCACTCAAGTGGAACAAGGAAGATACCTTAATCGACCAAATCGGAGGCACGAATCAGGAGATACATGCCATGGTAAAGGTAAATAATTCGAACAATTATTGGCTTCTTACAGTTATTTATGCTAGCAATCTATTAGAGAAAAGACTTATTTTATGGGACAATCTTAAAGCAGTAGCAAATAACTTCAAAGGCCCTTGGTTAGTAGTAGGAGATTTCAATGAGGTAACACGAGCTTCAGAAAAATTTGGAGGGCTCCCTATTAATAATAATAGACTTACCCATTTTAATAATTGTCTTAACTATTGCAATCTCTTAGATTTAGGGTACAAGGGTCCTAAGTATACCTGGACTAATGAAATGAAACAATGCAAAACCCTAATCATGGAAAGATTGGATAGATGTTTAGCAAACGCAGATTGGATTAATTTATTCCAAGAAGCATGTGTCAAACACTTTATTAGGACCCACTCCGACCATTGCCCTATTAAACTAGACCTTCACAAAATAATTAGCACTAGTAATAACATTTTTAAAATCGAGTCTATGTGGATGTCGCACCCTAGTTTCAAAAGTTTAGTCAAGGAAAAGTGAGATAACCAATTAGACATCCTTAAAGCAATTGAGGAATTTACAGATAGGGTTAAGGAATGGAATAATAATACTTTTGAAAATATATTTAGGAAAAAGAATACCATTATTGCTAGATTATAGGGTATTCAGAATTCACCAAAATAAACCACTAGCAATTTCCTTATCGGCATAAAAAATGACCTTATTGAGGAGTATAATAATATAATGAGATTAGAGGAAGAATTTTGGAAGCTCAAATCTAGAATTCAATGGATCCAAAAAGGAGATGCGAATACTAAATTCTTTTAGATAACTATGTTACAAAGAAGGAGAAAGAATAGAATCCTAAGTCTAAAAGATGAGGGTGGGAACTGGATTCATGACCAAAAAGATATAAAGGCTATCATTACGAATTTCTACCTTAATTTATACTCTATAGAGCAAGTCTTATCATACAGAAAGAATATCTACATGTCCTATAATGCCATCATCAACGATATTAATCACCATTTATTAACTGACACCCTCTCTGAGAAAGAAATTAAAAATGCCCTCTTTTCATTCAAACCTTTTAAAGCTCCAGGGCCTGATGGTTTACACCCTTTTTTTTATCAAAGATATTGGGAGGAGACTAGTAAGCACCTGGTAAGCTTTTGTAGGGATTTGTTTACCTCTAAATATATTCCCGAAGACATGAACAACACCTACATTTGCTTAATCCCAAAATGTCAAAATGCGGAGACCATAAGGCAATACAGACCCATTAGCCTTTGTAACACTGCGTACAAATTTGTCACAAAAATAATAGTCAATAGGATAAAATCCTATCTTGCTAACATTATTCACCCCACCCAAACTAGCTTCATCAAAGGAAGAAGGGCATCAGATAATGCCATTATAGTACAAGAAACTTTCCTCCACCTTAAAAACCTTAAAGGGAAAAAAATTAAAAATGATGATCAAAATAGATTTGGAGAAAGCCTTTGATAAGATTGAATGATCCTTTATTAGATTCTTCTTAATATCCCTGAATTTTCCTAAGGATTTCATAGACCTTATCATGGCCTGCATTTCCGCCACAAACACTTATATTCTTGTCAATAGGACCAGGAAAAATTTCTTCAAACCAACAAGAGGAATTAGACAAGGCGACCCTTTATCTCCCTACCTATTTATCATATGCATGGAAATGCTATCCAGACTCATAGACCATAAAATTGACTGCTGCAGATGAGACCCTATTAGAATCAGTGCTAAAGGACCACCTATATCACATCTTTTCTTTGCAGACGACCTTATTCTACTAATGGAAGTCAACCGAAAAGGTTGCAATTCTCTCATCAATACACTCGACAAATTCTGTACAATATCAGGGCAATCCATAAATTTTAACAAATCCAAAATCTTATTTTTCAATAATACACCACCTGACCTGAGAAACCTTTATAGTAATAAACTATCAATAAAGGTTGCCAACAACCTCGGCAAGTACTTAGGACTCCAGTGATCAGTACTAGACCATCCAAAAGGATTTTCAATTCATAATAGATTGAATGAATAGCAGACTTAGGGGATGAAAAACTAAGTTTCTTAGTAGTGTTGGTAGAGCAACCCTTATAAAATCAACCCTGGCTGCCATCCCAAACCATGTTATGCAAATATATAATTTTCCCATGGCTACGCTAAATAATATTGACATAATCCAAAGGAATTTTTTATGGGGGACTACTGAGCAAAAAAGAAAATTTCACTTAGTTAGGTGGGATGTCGTCACAAGACTAAAGAACTAGCACTACTAAAAATTTGCTAAAAACCGACCAACTATTTTCGACCAACGTTGGTCGGTCAAAAAAAGGGACCAAAAACCGTCCAGGTTGGACGGAAACTGGGGAAATTTTTTTTACATTTTTTTAAAACTAAATACCGACCAATGTTGGTCGGTAAATTGGTCAACGAATTGACCTAGCTGGTCAGACAAGAAAATTTTGGATTACCGACCAACGTTGGTCGGTAATCTGGATCCAATTTTTTAAATTTTAATAATTATTTTATTATTTAAAATATTTTATAATATTTAAGAATTTATATTTAAAATTACCGACCAACGTTGGTCGGTTAATGTAGGGGAAGCATTTACCGACCAACTTTGGTCGGTAATTGTTATTTTCTGCAAAATAACCGACCAAAGTTGGTCGGTTATTACGTCAACATTGATCAAACTTTCGAATTACTTTTATATTTACTATCTAAATAATATAAATGTAATTCATTAATACTTTTGTAATACAAATAATGAATACACTAACATATACTATATATAACATGCTATTTGTAAATTGATTCATCGACTTATAACTTACTTAGATGCATCGATGAATATTAAAAATAAAACGTTTGACCTATATCGACTAATAGTAAAAACAAAACGTCTCGACTTATATCGATTAATCTAGCTATGCCATGCATTATTAGTGATGAATGAATGAAAAATAAAAGAATTAATACTAGTATTAAGTAAACGTGTTAAATTAATAGGTCAAACATGGTCAAAATTTAACAAGCTATATATATACACACTAACATATACTATAACAAGCTATATATATAGTTAAAGTATTACAGTGAAGTGTGTTTGTATGTGTGTATATATATATATAAGAACACGAAGCGCTAGGACCACAGGGTCAGGTTCTTTTAGGGATAGACTTGGGAAGATACTAATTAGTATATATACTTTATCATCAAATATATCTATTTGTAAATTGATTCATCGACTTATAACTTACTTAGATGTATTGATGAATATTAATCGATGATTCATCAAAACGTCTCGACCTATATATCGATTAATCTATGTCATGCATTATTAGTGATGAACGAATGAAAAAAGAAGTTATTAGCATCAATTACAATATAGTGTATGTGTGTGTGAGAGAAATTACTCACATACTTAATTATAACTTAGAAAATTTACTTAGATAGATGCTATTATAATTTATTAAAATTAAATAGTTAATATAATTATTTATAAAGATTATGCTTATAGTTTATAATTATTTATAATAATTGCATAGTTAAATAAAATAAATGCTTGTAGTTTATAATATATTTTTTTTATAGTTTATAATATTTTAAGAAAAAACACAAAAAAAAAGAATTTAATTTTTTTAAATAAAAAAACGGACCAAAGTTGGTCGGTTTTTGGTCAAACGGTCAACACTTAATGTACCGACCAAAATTACCGACCAACTTTGGTCGGTAATTCTAAAATCAGAGAATTGAAAAATGGGGGAAACCCCCATTTCTCTGAAATTTTCCCCTCTTCACTCAAAACCTTCCCCTCTCTCCTTCTCCCAGCCCTCGCCCTCGCCGTCCAGCCCTCGCCGTCGCCGTCGCCGCGCCGTCGCCGCTGCCACTGCCACTGCCGCCCCTCTCCTTCTCCATCTCCTAAAAATTCTAGGTTTGAATTACAACCCATTTATTTATTATTTCCAGGTCTTGTTAATTAGTTATGAATTAGTTTCAATTGATTAGTGTTTCAATTATTTGAACATTGCATTTTATTGAGGATTAGGGTTTAGGTCTTGTTTTAATTAGTTTTGTTAATTATTTTTATTAACTAATTAGTTTTATTAATTAGTCAATTAGTTATGAATTAGTTTAGTTTAGGGTATGGGTTGAATTTCTTTAGCTTAGTTAGTTTATGTTTAAACTCGTAGGATATGAATTGAAATTTTAGTTTTTAGGATTTGTTCTTGTAAATTGAACTTTTAGGATATGAATTGAACTTTTAAGATATGAATTGGACCTTTTGGATATGAATTGAACTTTTAGGATATAAATTGGTGTAATTAGGAAAAAATAATTATCTTGAATTAACTAAAAAAGATATAATTAATTTATAATTATAGAATAAATTAATTTATTCTTGTGAATCGAATATTTAGGGTATGAGTTAAATTTCTTTAGTTTAGTTAGTTTATGTTTAAACTCGTAGGATATGAATTAAAATTTTAGTTTTTAGGATTTGTTCTTGTGAATTGAACTTTTAGGATATGAATTGAACTTTTAAGATATGAATTGGACCTTTTGGATATGAATTGGTGTAAGTAGGAAAAAATAATTATCTTGAATTAACTAAAAAAGATATAATTAATTTATAATTGTAGAATAAATTAATTTGTTCTTGTGAATCGAACTTTTAGGGTATGGGTTGAATTTCTTTAGTTTAGTTAGTTTATGTTTAAACTCGTAGGATATGAATTGAAATTTTAGTTTTTAGGATTTGTTCTTATGAATTGAACTTTTAGGATATGAATTGAACTTTTAAGATATGAATTGGATCTTTTGGATATGAATTGAACTTTTAGGATATAAATTGGTGTAATTAGGAAAAAATAATTATCTTGAATTAACTAAAAAAGATATAATTAATTTATAATTGTAGAATAAATTAATTTGTTCTTGTTTTATTTGTATAGATGGAACATCGTACTTGGATGTACAATAGAAATTATCCTAATCGGCGGGGATTGCGGGAGGATTTTGTAGAAGGGGTTGATGACTTTATTAGACATGCAATGTCACTTCCACCATACCAAAGTGAAGGAGTAATTAGGTGCCCTTGTGTCAGGTGCGATTGTATGAAGTTTAAAAAATCGGAGGAAGTTAAGCTTCATCTTTATAGGAAGGGGTTTATAGAGAATTACTTTGTGTGGACTAATCATGGAGATATCGATGGTAGCCGTGGGATATTTCATAACATGGTTGTTGGTGAAAGTAGTAGATTAGTGGAGAATACAAATCTTGATTCTAGAATTCAGGATATGGTTGCGGATGCTTTTGGGGGTGAGCCCAATAAAAATATCGAACAAACTCCTAATGATGACGCAAAACATTTTTATGAACAGTTAGATGAAGCTAGTCGTCCACTACGTGAAGGAAGTCCGCACTCTGAGCTGTCTGTTGCAGTTAGATTACTAAGTATCAAATCTAATTGGAATATTTCTCAAGCAGCCATGGACTCTTTCATTGACCTTATGAGTGAACTAGTTGACCCTAATATCAACTTACCTGGTGATTTCTATAAGGCGAAGAGATTGGTTTCTAAGTTAGGACTTTCGTCAATGAGAATTGATTGTTGTGAAGATGGTTGCATGTTATATTATAAAGATGATGCAACTTTAGACAGTTGTAAATTTTGCGAAAAGCCTCGTTTCAAGAGGCTTTCCAGCGGGAATATGGTCGATGTCAAGGCGATGCATTATTTACCTCTTATACCTAGGTTAAAGAGGTTATATGCGTCGATGAGTTCTGCTCCTCATATGAGATGGCACTTTGAAAATAGAAGACCACCTGGTGTTATGTGTCATCCTTCAGATGGAGAAGCTTGGAAGCACTTTGATAGTACATATCCAGATTTTGCTAGTGAACCAAGGAACATTCGGTTAGGTCTGTGTGCGGATGGCTTCATGCCTTTTTCTATATCTGCGACACCATATTCATGTTGGCCTGTCTTTCTTACACCTTATAATCTACCACCTGAGTTGTGTATGACTAGTCCATATATATTCTTAAATTGTTTTATCCCCGATTCACGTAATCCGAAAAGTTTGATTGATGTATATTTGGAATCTTTGATTGATGAGCTAAAACAATTGTGGTATGATGGTGTTGAAACATATGACATATCAACCAAGCAGAATTTTAATTTGCGTGCTAATTTAATGTGGACTATTAATGATTTTCCTGCGTATGAAATATTTTCTGGGTGGATGACTGCTGGGAAGCTAGCTTGTCCTTACTGCATGGAAAATAGTAAAGCGTTCACTTTGAAACATGGCCGAAAGCAATCATGGTTTGATTGTCACCGTCAATTCTTGCCTGATGATCATGAGTTTAGAAGGATGAAAAATGCATACAAAAAGAATAAAGTGGAATATGATTCTCTACCTCCGATACTTTCAGGTGAGAAAATTTGGGAGAGGGTCCAGAACTTCAGTAAAGTTACTGAGGCTCCACCTTATAGATTCCCCGGATATGGTGTTAATCATAATTGGACGAAACAGAGTATATTTTGGGAGTTGCCTTATTGGAAGGATAATCTTCTCCGACACAACCTTGATGTCATGCATATTGAGAAGAATTATTTTGATAATTTGTTCAACACAGTGATGGATGTTAAAGGTAAGACAAAAGATAACCCGAAAGCTAGAATGGACTTACAAGAATATTGCAGGCGGCCTGAATTATACTTGCAGACAGCAAACAATGGTAAGGTGTTCAAGCCCAAAGCAAGTTACACATTCACTTTGTAGGAAAGACGACAAATTTGTGATTGGGTTACGAAATTGAAGATGCCTGAGGGTTATGCGTCGAATCTTGGAAAAAAAGTAGATATGGAGGTAGAGAAGTTGAGCCATTTGAAAAGTCATGACTGCCATGTTTTCATGGAGACCTTAGTGCCTATTGAATTTTGTGGTTTGCCTGAAAGAATCTGGAAACCCATCACATAGATTAGTTTGTTTTTCAAAGACTTGTGTTCTACCACATTAAGGGAAGAAAACCTACTTCGGATGGACCAGAACATCCGTGTAATTTCTAGTAAGATGGAAAAAATATTCCCATGTGGTTTCTTTGATGTGATGGAACACCTTCTAATATACCTTGTACACGAGGCACGACTTGGAGGGCCTGTTCAATGCAGATGGATGTATCCCTTTGAGAGGTAATATTATAAGTTTGATGTAATATTCTATTTTATTTGAATGTTCTTGGCTAACATGAGATTATGTAGGACAATTGGCAAATGCAAACAATTTGTTAAGCAGAGGAATAAGATTGAAGGATCTATATGTGAAGCCTATCTTGCAAAGGAAACTGCACATTTTTGTTCTTATTATATTGAGAGTAACGTGCCATGTTCTAGGAATAGGCCCAATAGGCACACGGTCGAATGTGTGAATGATCAATTATATCCACCAATGTCCATATTCAATCAACCAGGCCGATGTTCTAAGGATGTTAGAAAGAGAAGTTTGAGTGATATAGAGTACAAGTCAGCTACACTTCATGTGTTGCTAAATTGTCCCGAAGTTGTACCATTTCTCAAGTAAGTATTGATTTATTAGTTATCAAAATGTAAAATTTACTGTGACTACATATTGATGCAACTACTAAAAATATTTGATATGTCACAGTCACTTCGTGGGTCAATTTGGCTATGATGCTGTATATACGAGATTTGATACGTGGTTCAAACAGTTTGTAAGTGTGTGTGTGTGTGTGTGTGTATATATATATATATATATATATATATAGTGAATGTATAAAAATTGATTCATAAGTTGTGCTAACTTATGAATTTTTTTAACTCTGTGCAGGTAAATAATCCAAATAATGGTGTAAATCAATTTTTGAAAGATATATCTTGGGGACCTGGGCTTCAGGTCACAACAATGTCTAAGTACGTAGTGAATGGTTATAAGTTTCATACAGAGGATTGCTCTAAAAATAAAAATAGCAACAACAGCGGGGTGTGGGTTCAAGGTGGTGATGGCAACCAAGTTGGAGATATTGATTATTATGGTGTGGTCAAAGAAATATTACAACTAGAATATACAGGTTGGCCATATAAGAAATTGATACTCTTTAGATGCAAGTGGTTTGACCCAAATCCAACAAGAGGTACAAGAGTACACAACCAATACAACATAATTGAGGTTAATCATACGAGGGAGTATGATCGCTATGATCCTTTCATAATTGCACATAACGTTAGGCAAGTGTATTATGCTCCTTATCCATTGCGGTGGAATAAGTCCGATTGGTGGGTTGTAATAAAAACTAAGCCTGTAGGTAGGGTGGAACTCGAGAATGTGTTAGATGTTGCATATCAAAACGATATCTCCAATGTTCACCAAATAGTGGACGATCAGTTAGAAAATGATTTGGAACATCCTGAACACATATTGGAAGAAGTTGATATAAATGAAGTAACAATTATAGAAAATGAGGACGAATAATCAACTGATGAAGCTCAAACAAGTGAGGACGAAGAATTCTCGGACGAGGAATAATACGTCGATAAGGATTAAAAAGTTGGTTTTTTAAAAGCACTCTCATTTTATAGCTAGTTTCTTATATGTTTCAATCTAAATGTGTATTATATTATGCAGATGGCAGGCAAGGGTCAAGGTAACAATGACCCTACTAGTTCTCGTGGTCGAGAAAAGGGTAGGAAGGGAAAGAGGAGGGTAAAAAATAATACTCCCTCTTGTCCACCCTTTTCAGAGATGCCTATGTCTTATCCTCCACCACACAGCTATACTGAGCTGCCACAGCATCACGAGCCGTACACCTTCATTCAGACACCCAGTCTTCCATCACAGGGCCATAGGACTATACGTTCGACATACAGTCCAGCTGCCTCACAGCCATCTGCATCACATCCACACGGATCACATCCCTACATATCACAGCCACATGGATCGCATCCACCCATGTCACAGCCACTCGGGTCACAGCCATCGGTATCACATCTACTTAGGTCGCATCCAGCTATGTCGTAGTCACATGGATCGCAACCATCTTCATCATCGACTCCATCTATTGTAGGCCTTCGCCTGCGAGGCATTAGCTCTGACCCGCCTACACCATCTTCACATGCCTCTAATACACATGCTTCGGATAGTGATGACGAGGTAGTGCATTATGATCGATACGGTAGGATCATCATAGTCCCTGAGGGTGATGGGTAAGTGTTATTCATTATTTTTGCGTCTATTGATTTGTAACATTTTTACTAAGATATTAATGTGTTTTTATTGTTAAATTGCAGGTTCAGGCCGGGTAATAAGACTACGAGGATAATCACCAATGCCATCAGAAAGCTTTATGATGGCCCTTATGTGACTTGGACTGATTGCCCATTCTCACTGAAGGAGCAAATTTTCAATCAATTTAAGGTATAAATATTCTTTTAAACAGTTTAATAATTTATATTTATGATGTTTCCATCTAGTATTTAGCTTTTGAAATACAGAGCAAGTGTGAATGGGAAGACCGCTATAGCGCAGAAGTGGCTACAAATTTTCATCATAAAGCTCGCAAGAGATTGGCGTATGCTTTCTCGGATGCTAGAAAGAAGAACAAGAGGCCTGGCTGGTTACTTGAGAATTTGTGGAATGATTTGCAAAGGCAATGGCTTACCGCAGAGTTCTTAGAGAGGAGCGAAAAAGGAAAGAAAGCTCGCGCATCCGAGAAGGGAGGCTCCTTGCACACTGGAGGTGCGATCAGCCTAGGGACAATAAAAAGAAGATTGGTACGTAATTGCTTAAATTATTTTACTTTTCTAAGTATATATATTCTGTTTATTAACTAAATTAATTTATTTTCAGGAAAAGAAGTATGGGCGTCCAATGAGTCATGATGAGCTATTCAAGGAGACACATATTGTGAAGAAGAAGAAAGAGGGGGATCAAGATAGGTGGGTCGAGGACCGGGCCTCGACTGCATATGTAAGCTTTCAATTTTATTTAAGTATTATAATTTACTTTTATAAAAATTTTGAAATACTGATTTAATTTAAAATAATATAGGGTCGCTACCAAAGTAACGTGGAGGAATTCATCCGTAGTCATCCAGCTGGTGAATCGGGTGAGCCAACCCAACCTTCGGACGAGGATGCTGAAAGAATATGGTTGGAGTCTGTTGGCGGTCCAAAATGGGGGAAGGTATACGGGCTTCCTACTAAAAACTTCCATCGCTATAAGTGTGGAATGCGAGGAATAGGGACTTCCTCGCAAGGCGAGCAACTTAATAGGGAGAGCCTCTCCGCTATGCGGGAGACAGTGACAAAGCTCACATCAGAGCTAGAAGCGGCCAAAGAAAGAGAAAGGCTTAGAGATGCTCAATTCCTTGGCATGCAAGCTCAGATTAGAACTCTCCTATCTAGTAGAGCTTTTCCGTTGCCCCGATCTCGTGAGTCATCTCCAGAGGGTAGACCTCCACATGATCGTTCCTCCCGTCCTGCTCGTGATCGTTCCTCCCGTCCTCCCCGTGATCGTGCTTCCCGTCCTCCACAAGACCGTTCTCTATATCGTCTTGTAAATGAAAGTTCATCAGACGGTGATGATGATGTTGTAGAAAACATCCCTTGACTTTTATATACTTTGAGCTAGACAAATAGAACCAGTTTTGAACTAGTTGTAATTAGTTTTAACTTGGTTTTGGATTTTTATGTTCAATTGAACTTTAATTTGTTAGTTTTAAAATATTTATTGAATGTTTTGGTTGTTGTTGTTGTTGTGTTGTTATTGTTGTTGTTGTTGTGTTGTTGTTGTTGTTGTTGTATTTTTGTTGTTGTTGTTGTTGTTATTGTGTTGTTGTATTGGTATGCTGGCAGGTGGTGTAGCTGCCAAAACAGGCATTTTATGCCAAAATTAAACCCAGAAAAACCGACCAAAATTGGTCGATTTTTAATAAAAAAAATAAATTATTCCAAAATATCGACCAAAGTTGGTCGGTTAATGAACATTGAATTCCCAGAATTCAACATTACCGTCCAACTTTGGTCGGTATTTTGCTTGCATTGTTGAGATTACCGACCATAGTTGGTCGGTAATGTTTAATTTTAATTATTTTAAAAAAATATATATTTTCAATTACCGACCAAAGTTGGTCGTTTTTTTTTAATTTTAATAATTAATAAAAAAACATAATTTAGTTAAACCGACCAACTTTGGTCGGTAAAATTAAATTAATAAAATATGTTTCCGACCAAAGTTGATCGGTAAGTAATTAAACTTGTCAGATGGTCGTTTTAAGCTATCGACCAAAGTTGGTCGGTAATTTCCGACCAACTTTGGTCGGTAAGCTATTCCGACCATCAAAACACCGTCCACACCGTAATAGTCGCATTTTGATCGGTAATTTGCCATAATCGACCAATGTTGGTCGGTTTTTAGCGAATTTCTAGTAGTGTAGGGGGCCTTGGGATCCATAAAGCAGCTTGGAAAAACAGCTCCTTACAAGCAGCCTTGGCTTGGAGATATAGGAAAAGCAATTATTCTTTTTGGGCTAATATATTACATAATAAGTATGATAGGAAAAAATCACCAAGAATTAATAATGCCAATAAAAGCTTAGGCTCTCATACATGGAAAAATATCAAGAAAGGAACTATTATCTGCAAACAATCCATCAAAAAGTTGGTTGGAGATGGAAAATCAATAAACCTTTGGCACGATAATTGGGTTAATCAAGCAGGCCCACTCAGGAATTACTTATAGGGCCCCCTCACACAAAAGGAAGTAGACCAAAATCTGAACTCTATAATAAACAAAGATTCCTACAACCTTACGAACATGTCCATTGTCCTACCTGAAGAAGTAACCAATAAGATTCATAGTACCTATATCAAGAAAACCCACCCTAAAAAGGATACTTTTGGTTGGAGCTCTAGTAATCATAACACTTTCTCAACCAAAGCTATTTATGAGCTCATATATGGCCAAGGGAACTATGAAGGGACAAATCACGATTGGATATGAAAAACTAACACGCTTAATAAGTTAAAACATTTCTTATGGACAGTCGCTCTCAACAGATTCCCTACAACTCACATGCTCACTAGGAGAAATATTTGCCCCAATGGAAATTGTTCTATTTGTGGCATCGAAGAAGAGGACATTGCGCATGTTTTCTTCGGTTGTGTCTACTCTAAGGCAATATGGGCACAAGCACGCACTAATCATAATTATCCCCAAGCCAGAACTCTAATGATACCATGTTTAACTGGCTGAAAGATTAATTGAAAACTAAAAAACCTTATAACGTCTACGTCAATTGGTCCGAATTACTCTCATTCCTACTATAGTATATATTGTCCACTAGAAATGATATAACTTTCCGGAACAACAAATCATCTCCTAATATCAATATCCTAGTTAATAGGGCAATAGAATTCGTGTTCGCAACAAACAAGATTTCTAGAAATCCTAGGAAAAGTACTATCCTTATTAAGTGGGAACCTCCGATTGACGGTTTCTATAAACTTAACATAGATGGGGCTTGTGCTAGTAATCCAGGGAATGAGGTATTGGGGGGTATTTAGGGACAGTAATAAAAAATGGATCCTGGGTTTTAGCTTGAGCATGAAGCACGCGACAAATATCTACATGGAAACACTTGCTTTGCTTTATGGGGTTAAATTAGCCATTGAAAGGGGCTTGCTGCCAGTAGTTATTGAAACAGATTGCCAAGAACTTATTAACCTACTGACTAACAATGGCTGTCTCTATCAAAACTTGATTGATGATTGCAGGTCCCTATTGAGGAGCGCGAGTAATCCACCACTGAAGCATGTGTTCAAAGAAGCTAATGGCTAATGGAGTAGCAGATCAATTAGTGAAGAATGCATGCAAAATGGACATTTTTGGAAGATTGTTTACTTATCGTGTGCCACCCGCTTTTGTTTGACTGCTTTTGAAAGAGATGGAATAGGTACCTTGCTACCTAGGAATATCTCCGTTAGTAATAACTCCTGAAGTTACTATTATGAATAAATGTCTTTTATTACAAAAAAAGAAGTTAAATCATAGTATATACGTTCGGCTAGAGTACATACCACATTGGCCTTGATCCTTAATAGGTGTGACTAGGGGTGTACATAAGTCGGGTTGGTTCAGATTTTTTAATTATCAAACCAAACCAATAGTGTCGGATTTTTAAATCTATAAACCAAACCAAACCAAACCAATAAAGTCGGGGTTTTCAATCTTGGTTTTTCTCGAATTTTTTGGTTTTTTTCGGGTTTTGGGTTTTTTCACGGAAAAGTTTTCATAGCACAAAATATGTAACATGTGCTCTAAATATTTCTTTAGTCCTAGTGGGAGACAACTATATAATGTGTTTTCCACGAAAATAATACAATAATATGAGATGAGTCATAATATTATACTAAAATATTCAATAACAAAGATAATAAAATCCTATGAAGAAAATATTACTAATTAATACACCATAATAAAAAATAACATAATCTAAAAATACTATATAAGTCATGTTAAAATAAGTACAGTTAATAAGTATTATTAATTATACAACTAAGCACTAAAGAAAAAGATAAAATAAGTTATGCATTTTCATTATAATCCAATGCAAAACTAAAAAATAGATATCCAACACTATTGTCATTCGTAATATTGAATTGAAGTTTCTTTATTAGTATTATTATTGATTTGTACTTTATTTGACTTACTACCTTTATGGACTATAAAATTTATTGGACCATTCAAGAATGTTAAGTCCAAACTTTAAATAATACGTTGAAAGATAAAACTATGAACAAGTTAAAGAAATATTTATAAATTATATTACAATAAATATTTATATGTATAAAATATTTTTAAAAATTCTATAAATGTAATCTCGGGTTGGTTTGGTTTCGGTTTGACTTTTTTAGTTAAAACCAAACCAAACCAATTATGGTCGGATTTTTTTCCCAACATGAAACCAAATCAAACCAAACCACAATCGGTTTTTTTTTCCGATTTGATTCGAATTATCGATTTGGTATGATTTATCGGTTTTCTTTGTACACCCCTAGGTGTGACAACACCTTTGGTTCTCCAATCCATGCTTGCTGGAACAGTCACATTTTCATATTTGAATGAGGTAATTTTTGGTCAGGGCGTATGTAATGTATTAATGACGGGTTCAATTAAACCCATAACTTTCGACACGGAATACAAAAGCTAGTATATGTAAAAATTCATTAAAATTACAAAAATATTAGATATGAACCCGCAAATTTAAAAATATAATGAGTTCAATGCTAAAAACTTCAAAAGATAAACTCATAGATTTTAAATTCTGAATCTGCCTCTGTATTTTGTTCTTACATTAGTTAAATCTGCAAATGTATTGATACCCAATTTGTAAGGCCGATTAGCTGCATTATTGAATGCTTCAATACGCTCCACATTCTCCTTGAATATTTTGAAACGACTTCCCTTTTCGGCATTGTTTCCATATACACACGTCCACGTATTGAACTATCCATTCTTCATATTTTTGAATCATATTGGATTCATCAACAAGAGTACGCCATATAGTTTGAGAAATCCGCATCCCAAAATTAGTTGCTAGAATAAGAATTATAAACTTCATCTCAAGTGATAAAGCCCTAGAAGTAATTGAAAGGAAAAGTAGGTAATGATGAATTCCTTAAAGAGATAATTAGTGGTTTATAAAGAGTCTTGAAAATACATTTGCTCCATTATATTTCCTATTTGAGCTATTACAATAATTATTAGGAGGAGAAATATTTTTCTTTTTTCAGTTTGCCGTGCAAAGTGTGATGATTTGGACTAGCTGCTCCTTTGCCGTGGATGCTGGCTTGTTGAGCGATTATATAAGATATAAATATGAAGTGCTAAGAATCTAATTGAAGATTAAAACGTAGCATTATAATAGATTCTATTTTGTAGCAAGGAAGGCTGGTTTAATAGATTATATTCTTGTTATTTGTATCTCATTCTTACTAATTTTCTAGGTGATGACCCTACGACAATTCCACAAGAACTGACTTAGATTTTCTTTTGTCTTTCTTAAGCAATGCCTACGGATGGATTAATAAGCTGTTCTGTGTAGAATTTAACTACTATTTAAACACTTGTAACCTGAATCTTTGGTTGGTTTTATATGTATGCATGTTAATGAACCGTAATAATCTAATCCATTAAAAGGAATATACGATATGATATCCTAAATTAATCGAGTTACATAGATTGAAAGTTGCCAACCAACAGCTTTTGATATTAATTGAGTTACATAGATTGAAAGCGCCAACCAACAGCTTTTGATAAAGCCATAGAAAAAATGTTTCCCCATATATATCAGAAATTTTTATTTTCTTTCATTGAGAATACAAATATATATAAATTGGAAATTGAATACTGATATAATATCATATTGACCAACAGGGGCGTGGCATGTCACTCGATTGCCGGATAAAATCTTATATATTAACTAGTATATTCCTCAAAAAAATCCAACATAAACAATGAGTGGCACCCTAAGTCACAAAATGACCGTAGGTGCCATGGTTGAAGCACTCAAATCCCACATGCAGGAACCAGAATGGAGACTCTGGATTATGGTCCTAGTTTACCTTTCCTTTCTTTTCTTTATGCTCATTGATATTTGGCTATAATTTCATATTTTTAGTGCATTACTTACCTTACATTTTAGGTATTTTAATGCTAAACTATACTATATTTGTGCTTAATTGAGTTTATTTTATGTGTAGATATATTGGAGATAAAATTGAAACAAAATAAATATTTAATATGTATTTTATGTACTATAACAAGGGGCTTATGATTATTTGATGATAAAGCAAGAACAAATGAGGAAGAAGGAACAAATGAGGAAGGAAGACAAATGAAACAAAATGCAAATAATTGACAAAGAAAGAACAGAATGAGAAAGAGAGCAACGTTAGGCAGCAAATCAAAATGAGAATTGAAACAGAAAAGCAGCTCGCGACGCGAGAGAATATTCGCTCGCTATAGAGCATGCGACGCAAGCTTTACTGCTCGCTATGGAGGTTGCGGCGCACAGGCTGAGTCGAGGTGGACTGTGCGTTTTGCCTCGCGAGGGAGGCCTGTAGCGAGTGTGTTCCGGGTTTTAAAGCCTCTTTTGTCTCCTTTTTGATTTTGGACTTGGTTATTTCGTCTAGGTCTTTTCTCTACACATATAGATAATCATTAAACACTATTTTTAGAGAAGTTTGGCGACCGAAGGCAAGAACACCACGCTTGGAGGAGGCTTTCAACTAGTTTTTCTTCTCTTCTTTTCCTTTAATCTCATAGTTTATTAGTTCTAGAGTTTTGAGTGCTGCATGAACGTTGTAGTTTGAAGCTTGAATTGTTCTTACTATTTTATCATATTGGTTTATTTATTCAATCTTGCGCTTAATTATTTGATTGCTTGATCACCAATTGAATACTATCTACGAATCTAGGATTGAACTCGGGAGAGGGAATTCTAGATTACATATAAGATTGAGTAGAGCAAGATCTTAACTCTTAGGGAGAGCGGATTTACGGTTAGGATAGGAATATACCTAATCGTCTTGCTTGGTTATTATACATGAATTATTAATGCGTTCTTGTTAATTCTAATTCCATAAGAATATAGGCGTTAGATTAGCTTGAATAGGCGAGTAGTACTTCGGGAAAAGACTACGAGCAATATTAACCCTGTCAACCAATAAACCAGATAAATTAATTAAACAATTTAAGTGAAAAACTCAACGGGATTGTTAGCTAACCCATAGCTCTAGAATATTCACTCATATTGAATTCGTCTTTAAGCTTGTCGTTAATTTCTTTAATCTCTTAATTTGTTACTCTAGATTAATATTAGTTAAATATTCATACGTTAGGATTCGCTTGAATAGATTAATTGTTTGGTTTAATTTAGTTGATAGTTAATCACAAGTCCCCGTGAGTACGATATCTGGACTTACAATCCTATATTACTTGTCGACCACGTATACTTGCGTGTGCGTTTGGGAGCAACAAATTTTTAGCGCCGTTGTCGGGGACTTAGAAATTAACTAGTCTACTAGATTAGATTTTTACTCTTTGTCTATTCAAGTTTTTAAATTTTTATCTTAGTTTAATATTTACTATCTTCGTTGATATAGCATCTTGGAATGATAATTGGTCGAATATTGGTTATTCTTATTATGGTGATCCTTGTCCATATTGTGGAGGACTATACTTGTGGCAAAATTGTGCATCTTAATCTTATGTGTAAAATTTTTGTAATGTGTGTGGTTGTCAAGGTGGCCATTGGGATGGTTGTCCTAATTCTTGTTATCCTCAGAGCTCTTATTATAATATTTCTAATAATGTTTATGAGTTTGATAGGAGCAATGAAGTGGAGGATATGGAACATGATGCTCGTATTATGGACATAATGAGGCAAGTAGCCGAGCAACAAGATGAAAATCAAAAGGCTATTATGGACATGATAAGGCAAATAACCGAGCAACAAGTTCTTGACGCCTTAGCGATCAAAAGACTCCAGGCTAGAATGGACAAATTAATGGCCAATTTCCAAGAAGAACCTCAACCCGATGAAGAGAGCGAGTTCCCACAAGAAGATTACTTTGAAGAAGCAGATATCGTGAGCCAATCTTGGCTAGAAGAACAACCGCAACTGGTAAACTTTCATGGGGTTCTACGTAATGGTTTGTCAAATATGGCAGAACAACTGATAGACGAAAGAGCTGAGCTCAGGCAAGAGATAGACCAATTTGGCTCAGATATCCATAACATGCAGGCTCAATTGAATAAAGAGTTTGAGGCGTCTGATGCCCAACAATCAATTGTTGTAGATACTGGCCAGCTTGTGGAGCGAAAAGAGTAATTGCAACTATTCGACCAAATTATTAATGATGCCAAGGTTGACGAAGTGCGCAAAAGTGAGGATGTCAAAAGTGAAGTGATTCTAGAGTTGGACCGCATTAGACCTCATTCTAATTATTTTTCAACATTGTGCTTGGTTGGTGGCACGAGAATTGATCCATTCGAGCCTATAGAGGAGTCACTGAATGGGGAACAAAGTGTTTATATTCTGAAATTTGTCATACCAAGGAGAAAAAATGACATCCCGCACTTAAAGGCCAAGAAGTGCCAGATGCGATACCTATTACTTGGTTCCTTTATTTTTACACCACCACCCCATGAACGTGATAAGAAAATTGATGCAAAATTGGGGGCGCAATTTATATCCTCAAAGTGGAAGAAAAAGTGGTGAAAGTGACGGCGTTGTGCCGCGACTTTAAATCAGGCGCTTGTTGGGAGGCAATCCATCTTTACTGTTTTCGTTTATTTCTATTTTAATTTCTTATTATTGTTGTAGCATTTATTTTTGTTTTATAGGATTATAAGCATAGGAAACAAAGCCATTGGAAGAGTGCAAAAGCGAGCTTGATGGTGAGAACTAAGTGTGGGGTGCCCACATAAAAGATCATACTTGGGAGAAGTCTGAGTATCCCATGAGCTACTAATTCTTCGGCCTTTGGCCTATCAGGGAGTCTCTTTTACCCTCTTATTATTTATAGTGTGCATTGAGGATATTGCACAATTTTAAGTGTGGGGTGAGGAGATTATCTGGGTGATTTTTTATGCTATCTTATCTTAGTTGTAGTAAAATAAAAAAGAAAAAAAAGTAGAAAAATTGGGCTATTCCCGACGATAGATCTCATTCGACATGTTTCTTGAGGGATTTAAGTTGAAAGAAAAAAGACAAAAAGATTTTTTTTTGTTAGGTAGTGTAATAATTCCTCCTTAGTTTTTTTGGGTCGCAGTTCTTTTTCAAGGGTTTTGTTTGAACCGGGTGTAGTTAGTTATTTTTTTTAGGAGTAGGAGCCATTGTACTATGAATTGAATTGGAGCAATATCTCTTGACTTTGTTATGCCTTGAGAATAGTGAGTACTTTGGTTGTGACGTTTATGATCAGTTTTTGACTCTTGTATAAGTATATTAAATTGTATAATCTTAAATGTACTAAACTGCTTTGACTAGAGTATCTTGATGAGTCCAATCCTGAGTGAATTATATGCCATGTGTGGGTGAGATTTGTGTGTTAATCTGTGCATTGCATTTGATGTCTAGAACTTGCCCTGTTTGTTTGCAAAGCGAAATAGTAGTGTTGTTCAGTCTTGGAAGTGATATAGGCGGTTCTTTGTTGAGCCAGATATATATATATATATATATATATATTTTACCCGCCTAATTGTTATGTAATCTTAGTTAACCCCTTTGAGCATGTAGTCCTATTTCTTTGGCAACCACATTACAAGCTTTACCCATTTGTTTGAATTAACCATCTATTTAAACCTTTTTTCACCTCTCATGAACACTTGAATTGTTATGAAATTTATAAAAGTTAAAGTGTGGGGTGGTTGGTTTGTCTTTTGAGTGGAACTAATGAAATAAGGAGAAAAGTGCACTGTTTTGAAAAAATAATAAAGGCTACTTGAATTGAAAAAGAAAGAAAGAAAGAAAAATATTGTTGTATTGCTATAAAAAATATTCCTTGATAGTGGTGACGTTTGATGTAATTGTTCTTAAAGAAGTATGGAGTTAATATACATTGATGTGAAGGTAGATTTATGGTTTGACATAAGTATGGGGTTTAAATGTTAAAGTGTATGCATTAAAGTGTTTAGGGAAGAATAGTCACTCTTATATCCAAATGTATCCTACCTGACCTGCAGCCTACATTACAACCAATTAAAGTCCTACTTAATCATAGACTGAATGAGCTTGATTAGTAGAGTAGTACACTACGGGCAAGCCTATGGTGCATCTTTTGTGGCATATGAATGTTATTTCTGAGAGTGAGCGATTTTTTTCTATCTTGAGTTACTAATTGTTCTTAAATTTGTGCTTAATTGAGTTTATTTTATGTGTAGGTACATTGAGGATAAAATTGGAGCAAAATAAATATTTAATGTTTATTTTATGCACTATAACAAGGGAATTATGATTATTTGACGACAAAGCTAGAACAAATGAGGAAGAAGGAAGACAAATGAAACAAAATGCAAATAATTGACAAAGAAAGAACAGAATGAGAAAGAGAGCAACGTTAGGCAGCAAATCAAAATGAGAATTGAAGCAGAAAAGCAGCCGGCGATGCGAGAGAATATTTTCTCGCTATAGAGCATGCGACGCAATATTTACTGCTCTTTATGGAGGTTGCAGCGCACAGGCTGAGTCGAGGTGGACTGTGCGTTTTACCTCGCGAGGCGAGGCCTATAGCGAGCGTGTTCCGGATTTTAAAGCCTATTTTGTCTCCTTTTTGATTTTGGACTTGGTTATTTCGTCTAGATCTTTTCTTTACACATATAGATAGTCATTAAACACCATTTTTAGAGGAGTTTGGCGACCGGAGGCAAGAACACCACGCTTGGAGGAGGCTTTCAACTAGTTTTTCTTCTCTTCTTTTCCTTTAATCTCATAGTTTATTAGTTCTAGAGTTTTGGGTGCTACATGAACGTTGTAGTTTGAAGCTTTAATTGTTCTTACTATTTTATCATATTGGTTTATTTATTCAATCTTGCGCTTAATTATTTGATTTCTTGATCACCAATTGAATACTATCTACGAATCTAGGATTGAACTCGGGAGAGGGAATTCTAGATTGCATATAAGATTGAGTAGAGCAAGATCTTAACTCTGGGGGGGGTTGCGGTTAGGATAGGAATATACCTAATCGCCTTGCTTGGTTACTATACATGAATTATTAATGCGTTCTTGTTAATTCTAATTCCATAGGAATATAGGAGTTAAATTAGCTTGAATAGGCGAGTAGTACTTCGGGAGAAGGCTACGAGCAATATTAACCCTGTCAACCAATAAACCAGATAAATTAATTAGACGATTTAAGTGGAAAACTCAACGGGTTTCTTAGCTAACCCATAGCTCTAGAATATTCACTCACATTGAATTCTTCTTTAAGCTTGTCGTTGTTTTCTTTAATCTCTTAATTTGTTACTCTAGATTAATTTTAGTTAAATATTCATACGTTAGGATTCGCTTGAATAGATTAATTGTTTGGTTTAATTTAGTTGATAGTTAATCATAAGTCCCTGTGGGTACGATACCTGGACTTACAATCCTATATTACTTGTCAACCACGTATACTTGCGTGTGCGTTTGGGAGCAACACTCATTTTATTAATTTCTTTTATTTTCTTCACCTTTATTATTCACCTTTTTGTACAATACCATTTTTATTAGTTATTTAAATTGTATAGTTGCTTTCTTTATTTTTTTTTCTAGATCTACAAATTTTATTTGGATGCAAATATAATCATTTTCTCTTTATAACCATCTAATGTTATTTTATTAATTTTAGAAAATTCTTAGAGTGATGCTTTAAAGATAAAATATTAATCAGCTACATGTAGATTGAAGGGCGTATGATATGTTCATTTATGCATAAAAAATCTTTCAAATTGCAAAGAATTAATTCAAAATGGATATGTAACGATCCAACCAGTCGTTTTGAGCTTTAGCGTTCTGTTCAGTGGTTCGAGGTCTTGAGTGGCTTCATATTGTGTATTATGACATTCGTGCATGGTCTTTTTCGTTTTTCTAGTGTTTTGGAATTTATTTGAAAAAATAATTCTCATTTTAGAAGCTTAATTTGAAAAAGTTGACCGAGGTTTGACTTTTATGAAAACGACTCCGGATTGATATTTTATGACTTCGGCAGGTTCGTATTGTGATTTTGAACTTGAAAAAATATCCGAAAGTGAATTCGAAGGTCCCTGGGTTGATTTGGATTGTTTTGCCGAATGTTGGCAATTTTAATATTTAAAAATTCCTTAAGTTTGACCATAGTTTGACTTTATGGCTATCGAATTCGGATTTTAGTTTTGAGACTTGGAATAGGTCTGTTTTATTATTTGAAACTTGTCTGCAAAGTTTGGCGTCATTTCGAGTTGATTTGAGAGGAATCAGACGCGTGGTTGTGTTTTTAGAAGTTCTTGAGTTTCAATGTAAATTTCATGTGTTTTGAGGTCCGATTCGTGGTTTCAGATGTGATTTGTTATTTTGATTGCGCTAGCGAGTTTGTATGATATTTTTAGACTTATGTTGATAGTTGGTGTGGAGCTCCGAGGGCTAGAGTGAGTTTCGGACGCATTCTGAATTATTTTGTCCATGTTTCATATTGTAGGTGTTGGACAAGTGTTTCAAGTGTCGCAAATGTGAGTCACTATTCGCATTTGTGAACCCTGCATTTGCGAGGTGGGAATCATATTTGCAAGGTGGGTTGGGGACTGACTAGTTCGCATTTGCGAATATTTTGTTCGCTTTTGCGATGGGGGACCTGGGCATAGCTTGATCGCATTTGCGATCAAATGTTCGCTTTTTGAAAAATCGCCTTACAATTATTGGGTAAGTGATTTTTTATTAATTTTTAATTATATTACATGATTATATATGAGATTTAACATCTAAATCATGATATTTGAATGGAAATTTTAGGGATTTTGGTCTATGTTTTGAAAAATAAAAATTTGAGATTTGGATTTAAATTGGACTCGAATTTGAAAACAAAACACATATATGGACTTGTGGGTTATGGGTAGTCAAGAACAACCCTTGGACTCGGATTTTGACTGGGCGAGCCCGTGGTTGACTTTTGGTGAATTGTGTATTATTATTATTATTATTATTATATATATATATATATATATATATATATATATATATATATGCGTGTGTGTGTGTGTGACTGTGTGTGTCGAGACAAGGTGAGATAATTATTGATGTACGTGTGGTGAGACAAGGCGGGTATTTACTTTATTATTGCGCACGCGCTGAGACAAGGTGGCCTATGTCGGAGTTGATTTATGATTGCTTGATGATGTTTGTGTGATGGGGTGACTTTTTTGTGTGTGTCATGCATATTACGGGTTTTGTTGTGTTGTTTCCAATGTGCTACTCGGTATCTCTGATTTTTACCTGTTGACTTGAGCTGTGAAAGTACACTTGCACAAGCATACACCGTAACATATCACCTATATCAGTCCAGGAATATGAATCTTGATGTTCATTGATCATGTACGTGTATTCTTGTATACCTACCTTATGTGTGTGGATTGGACTAGTGGCACGTGAGTTGTCCGTGTGGATATGAGATATTATTACTATTGGCATGTGAGTTGTCCGTGCGAATATGAGATAATGTTACTATTGGCACGTGAGTTGTCCGTGCAAATATGAGATAATGTTACTATTTGCACGTGAGTTATCCGTACAGATATGAGGCATTGTTACTAGTGGCATGTGAGTTGTTCATGTAGATCTGAGGTATTCATGGTATTGGCACGTGAGTTATCCGTGCGGTTGTGATTGATAATGTGGCCACGAGATGCCATGTGATTAGAATTTTTGATTTGGGACTCGTGATTTGTGACTATGAGCCTCGGGGTGATTCTTATGTAAACCTTGCGATAGAATAGTTGATTATTAGGTTATCATTGATTTTCCTTAGTTGGTTTCACTGGTACTTTATCCGTGTCCTGATTACTTGATGCATTATCACCTGTTACTCCTTGTTGCTATTTGTTATTTCTATCTTCCATTGCTAGTATTATATTGTTATTCTTTTCATGTTTTAGCTTTACATTGATATCGGTACCTCTATTAGCTTTATATTAATATTTTGCACATGTTATTATGTCTAGTAGGTGTCTTGACTGTACCTCGTCACTACTCCATCGAGGTTAGTCTTGATACTTACTAGGTACTGCTGTGGTGTACTCATATTATGCGTCTGCATATTTTTGTGCATATCTAGGTACCTCGAAATGTGTCCGACGTTAGTTAGTTGCTTGTGATTTGCCGTGAAGAGTTCAAGATATACCTGCCAGTGCGTTCGCAGGCCTCATAGTCACCTTTTGTTGTCTTTCATTACTACTGTTACCTTCGTTCCAGAATAGTGTTGTAATTAGAATATTTATAGTAGACTCAGTAGAGCTTATGACTTCGTACTACCTGTTTTAGGAAATGTGTACAACAGTTGATCATTTTTAGTTAGTTATGTCCTCTATCAGTTATATTTGATGATTAAATGGTTTAAATCTGTTAATAACTCAGCATGTGTTAGGCTTACCTAGTCCTAGAGACTAGGTGCCATCATGATTCTCAAGGTGAGATTTTGGGCTGTGACAGAATCGAACCGAATTAATCTAAAAATGTATACCTTAATTCAATCTTCTTCCTAGTGGTCTGTTTGCATTGAAATAGTGGCACCCGTAGTCATCAAATTCTGGATCCGCCTTTGTTGACCAATAATCAAAATTGGGAGTATTCTTTCTACAAGAAATAAATATCTTAGTCACATTTCTTGAGTGTGTAGGACATATACATATTTAACATTAACCGTAGCCGCTATATTGATTCTTTTGATATGAGAAATATTTTTGAAGATAAATTAAATTATGATCATAATTTATGGAGACAATAGTATTTGAATTAGATGCATTGCATACACAACATGTGAAAAATCACCACATGCAACTTTAGGCTGACAAGAAAACTAGAAGGAAGTGGAGAGTTGATGTTATATATTTTGGTAGAACTAATCATAAAATAAAGGCTGAACTGTTTAATACTCTGTTATACATACACACAACCCTATTTCACGGACTTTCATGCATATTGTCATGGGCGGCTTTCCAGCCATGACCCATGACCCTCAGACACGCCCATAGCGTCATGGCAAGCCTCCCAATGCCTAGCGCCATGGACAGCCTCGTGGTCTTGTCCGCGCCAAGTGACAAGCGCGCATGTGCCTATGTTGCTCAACTGATAGCCCTCGCCAGCGTCCAGCCGCAGACAGATGCCAACAACGCCGTGCGCTCAGACTTTGATGCTAAAGACAAGGTTACTTCCAACGGACCTGCTTCTACTTTGTAGGAATCTAAGTCATTTCTATTGTAAATATAAAGTAGTTTTACTTTATGTATTTCCATTATGTCTCTCTATCTTAGTTATGTCAACTCCTGTAACTTTGGTTTATTTTTTTTAAGTATAATTAGGGAGGGATCAAGCAATCAAACTTTCTAGCAAGCAAACAATTCTCTATACTGGTGTCTCTCCCCCTCGATACTGTGTTACTTTTCTGTAATAGCTTTCATTAATGAAATCAAGATTTCTTTCATTCTCAATTCTCTTTTATATTCTCTCAATTGCTCTTGACATTATTTTTTCCGTACGTCATTGTCAGAATCCTTCCTACTATGCCTTATATAATTTTGCCTAAATATTTTCTACCGACCGTGAGTACTTCGGGCATCATAATTCTCTTCCGAGCAACTACCACAATTTACTAGACATATTCTTCCGAACTACGCTAGCTGACACTAGTTTACTGCTCACTAAGATCGCACTAAGGTTTCTTATTCCTTATCCCACCTTTAAACCCTTCGTATTGATTCCTCACATATGTCAGGAATGATGTTGTTCAACAACAACCTAAATATTTACTCTTTTCGAAGCAATACATACTAAATAGGCACAGTCAATTGATGCCCATTCAATCAATAACAATAAACATGTAGTTGAACAAGTAGAGAAATCCAACGACTCAATTATATAAAAACATAACAAGAATTTATCCTACAAAAGGTTCTATCAAAATTCTAGATAACAAATTAGCTATTCATAATAGTATGCAAAACTACAATACTAGAATTCATAATCAATAATGGAAATAGGAAAAAGGAAGTGAAAAACTCGTAGAAGAATTCTCCGCCTTGCTCCTAGTGTGTTCTTGTCTCCTTAGGTCCAATCCTCGGTCAAAATGGTGTTTAATGACTATTTATATGTGTAGGGAAAAAAACTAGATGAAATAACCAAGTCCAAAAATAAAAAGGAGACAAAATAGGCTTTAAAAATCCGAAACACCCTCGCTAGGCAAAACACCTGGTCCACCTCGCTAAACCCCTGGCGGCGCAACCTCTGACGCATAGTTTCCACTGTGCGACGCGAGGTATTTCGCGAGCAAAATTCGTTGCTACGTCTGTTCTGTTTCTGCTTAGTTTCAATTCCTTTGCTTTGCCTAACGTTTCCTTCTTTTACGTTTGCATTTCTGTTTCTTTATTTTCAATTCCTTTGCTTGTTTCATTTTGTCTTCTTTTGCTTTTGTATTCAATCATATTTCTTAAATCATTGTTTTATTATCTCATTATAATATTTTCCATCATCAAATAATCACGAGCCATTCTTGTAGTGCATAAAATACATATAAAATCTCTACTTTGCACCCAATTTCGTCTTCAACGTACCTACGTATAAAATAGACTCATTTAAGCACAAATATAGTACAATTTAGTATTAAAGCACCTAAATGTACGGTAAGTAATGTACTAAAAATACGAAATTATAGCCAAACATCACTACTCCACACTTAAACGTTGCTCGTCGTCGAGTCAATTAACAATTCACACTATCCTTGAGCACTTTGTTTTTACACAATTGAGGCATACTACACCAATGACCATGGTTGATAGCAACAAATAGCAACAATTAAACCTTAGCATATGCAATTATATATACTTCCCATTTCTTATACCATACTTCAAAAAAATGCAAACAAAGACAACATGCTCATAACAATCCTATCCTCAAAAACCAACTCAATTTCACAATGCACCCATGGCTTGAACACCCAACATCATAGAGAGAAGTCTAATAATGTTACCTATCCCTCGTGAGACCATGTGCCCTCACAACAAGAACATGAGAGTAAGTTGAATCCACACATTCAAATCAAATGCTCAATTATATTTTAAGGACTCAGATAAATCAAATAAATTCCTCACTCTCATAAAGAAGTCACATGCATGCACAAAGTACCATAAGATTGCCCATTATGTAAACCTCTACTAATGCAGGCTTGCTCAATTTAAAATCAGTTAGGACTCTTTCATGGTTGTAACGTGGGCTAAGGGAAGGTTAAGATATATTTTGGATTAGTGGTTCATCCTCCCAAGCACTTTAACACATCACGTAATAACTTTAAGTGCAAATTCCTCAATCCACTTCAATTTCACAAACAAGATCACACCCCAAAAATATTTCCTCTCTTTTTAAGCACTACTTTACTTTATATCCCACTAGCAAGAACAAGACAATAATTTATTCATCTATTTTTTTTTCTTTTTTCTTCTCTTTTTTTTTCTACTCTTGTTTTTCCCTTTTCAGTTTTCGGTAGTAGTGTATTACTTTAAAAAATAAGTGCACCCTTCTTTCTTTCATTGGTTCCACTCGAAAGCCACCTCACACTTAGTCCTTACTTCTTCTAGCGCTCATTTCACAATTAAAGTACTTTAAGAGGTAAAAGGATCAAAATAATGAAAATTTAGAACAAAGGGGTATAGGATTGTAATGTGGTTGCCAAATAAAAGTCTATAGGCTCAAAAGGGTTGGCTAGGGATAATTTTTATTCGTGGTAAGTATTAAGTTCAAAAACATCAAATAAAGCCTAAAATCATTTTTCAAATCGAGCAAAACCTAAAATTTCGCTACAACTCACATGCCGGGCAAGTTCTAGACTCTAATGTAATGACACGGACTATACAATTTCTCACCACACATGGCACATGACTCACTAAGGACGGTTCCATTCCGATTCTCAAATAATTATAAGTATTCACGGAGTCACAAAATATTAAGCATTAAGCACAAAGTAAACACGAGCCAAGAAAATGAGATATAGGCATCAATAGACCTGCTATCTGACTCAATAAGGCATCATAAGCAATTGCAAACTATAGGGAAGGTAATACACATGTTAGAGCCTAAATATGCTACTATTAAACAAGTCAAAAAGCACCTCGGAATTTCATCTTCCTTCTTTTATTCCTTAAATCCTATTCTACTCTAAAAATAAAAAAATATGACCTGGTTCAAACTACATCCCATGGAAAAGAACCAAGCCACAAAGAAAACTCACGGGGGATTATTACACTACCTACAACGAATTTTGTTTTTAGATATAAATCCCTCAAAAAAGCTGTCTAGGAGATTCATCGTCGGGAAAAGTCCAATCTTTTCTATTTTCCAAAAAAACAAATTAATGAATTAAACTAACACAACTAAAATAGCATAGAAAGTTACCCAGATAATCTCCTCACCCCACACTTAAAATTATGCATTGTCCCCAATGAACACCCATAAATACAAGAGGTTAACAGAAACTCGCTGGTAGGCCAAAGACCGAAGCACTAACAGCTCATGGGGTACTCAGACTTCTCTCATACTTGGTTCTTTGTGCGGGCACCCCACACTTAGTTCTAACCATCTCACTTGCCTTTTCTTTCTTCCAATGGTCTTGCTTCCCATGCTCCTAGAGAAATAAAAAACAACACTACAAGAATAATAAAAAAAAAAGAAAAAAAAAGTAAAGTTGGGTTGCCTTCCAACAAGCGCTTAATTTAACGTCGCGGCACGATGCGAATTACGTTCTGCCTCCACTTCGAACTAATGAATTGGACCCCAAGTTTTGATTCAGCTCTATGATCATGCTCTTGGGGCGATACAAATTGTTGCGAGCCAAAAATTAAGTGATTCTTTATGCACTTTTTGGCTTCCAACCGAGAAGTGTCACCTTGCCTAGATAGCCTTGAAAATTTTAGAATATAAGGCTCAGCCACCTCTTCCTTTGACTCTTGCATTGGCTCATATAGATCAATTTCCATACCTCCTTCCGAGCACAATGTCGAAAAATGATTGGAGTGAGGACCAATGCGCTGAAAATTCAACTTGTTATCGACCTCCTCTTATTGCCACAAACTGGAATCAATTAAAATTGTATCTGTAAGGTCCTCAATGGACTCCAGTACCACTTCTTCAACATTGACATCATCAAATTCTAGTTGGCTGGTTTGGTTATATTCTACTCCCAACTCCTCCATTATAATGGCAATTTCTGCAGCCAATTCATGCTCTTCTTGGCTACTATCCACACTGTAAGCATGTTGTGCTTTACAAGGTTCAATTAGTTTATTCGCTTGAGCCTCCAAGTTGTGAACAGTTGCCTCTTGCCTTTGTATCTGCAGTGGTTGCTCATCATATTGTTCCACAAGGCACTTCAACTTATCTTTGATCTCCTTCAGGTCAACGTCCCCAGGTTCTTTGTTCCTATTAACTTCACATGAAAATGTAGAACCATCATAATAAGGGGTTGGGGGAGGATAAGAAATACAAGTACAATCATAAAAGTGGCCATCTTGACCACCACAAACATCACATATATTCCACACATAAGATTGAGTTGGTGCACATAACTCGCTCTCGAGAATATTTTGATAATTTTGCCACTGGCGGTTTTCTTCACAATATATATGAGAATCAATAGTAGAATTACCAACACCTAAACTCCCATAATTCCAAGATGTCATGTTTCTCAAACCAACAAGTAGAATAAATAAAAAAACAAAACAAGACAAAATAAAGTTCAAGCTTGAAACCTAGCAATATGTACACCTACAACTACACCGTTAGTTCCCCGGCAACGATGCCAAAATTTGATCATGCCCAACTATGCCTTATAAAAAGGACTAAGTGGTCGTGGCAAATATAATCCAGTTTACAAGTCCGGAGTCGAATCCCACAGAGAACTAAGGCTTAGTTACAGCTGTTCAATATTGCTAAGAAATACAAGTCCAAATAATTTTCTAATTATAGAGATTATAATATTTATTTCTAACTAATTAACTAACAACTATTATAAAGCAGTAAAATTATCAACTAACACGGATGAAATTTGAGACAAGACTAAGGAGGTCTAGAGTTATAATTTTTCCAATTGTCGGAATCCTTCCTGCTATGCCTTCTATAATTTTGCCTAAGTATTTTCTACCGACCGTGAGTACTTCGGCTGTCATAATTCTCTTTCGAGCAACTACCACAATTTACTAGACATATTCTTCCGAACTACGCTAGTTGGCACTAGTTTAGTGCTCACTAAGATAGCACCAAAGTTTAGTTATTCCTAATCCCACCTTTAAACCCTTCATATTGATTCCTCACATACGTAAGGAGTGATGTTGTTCAACAACAACCTAAATATATACACTTTTCCAAGCAATACATACTAAATAGGCACAGTCAATTGATGCTCATTCAATCAACAACAATAAATACGTAGTTGAACAAGTAGAGAAATCCAACAGCTCAATTATATAAAAACATAATAAGAATATTTCCTACAAAAGGTTCTATCAAAACTCTAGATAACAAATTAGCTATTCATAATAGTATGCAAAATTATAATACTAGAATTCATAACTAATAATGGAAATAGGAAGAAGGAAGTAAAAAACTTGTAGAAGAATTCTCCGCCTTGCTCCTAGTGTGTTCTTGCCTCCTTAGGTCCAATCATCAGTCAAAATGGTGTTTAAAGACTATTTATATGTGTAGGGAAAAAAACCTAAACGAAATAATCAAGTCTAAAATCAAAAAGGAGATAAAATAGGCTTTAAAAATTCGGAACACCCTCGCGAGGCAAAACGCCTGGTCCACCTCGCTATACCCCTGGCGGCGCAACCTCTGACGCGCGGTTTCCACTGTGCGACGCGAGGTATTTCGCAAGCAAAATTCGTTGCTACGCCTGTTCTGTTTCTGCTTAGTTTCAATTCCTTTGCTTTGCCTAACTTTTCCTTCTTTCACGTTTGTATTTTTGTTTCTTTATTTTCAATTCCTTTGCTTGTTTCATTTTGTCTTCTTTTGCTTTTGTCTTCAATTATTTGTCTTCAATTATTGTTTCATTATCTCATTATAATATTTCTCGTCATCAAATAATCACGAGCCATTCTTGTAGTGCATAAAATACACATAAAATCTCTACTTTGCTCCCAATTTCATCTTCAACGTACCTACGCATAAAATAGACTCATTTAAGCACAAGTATAGTATAATTTAGTATTAATGCACCCAAATGTACGGTAAGTAATGCACTAAAAATACGAAATTATAGCCAAACATCAGGGCACAAGAGGTAGACAGGGTAGCTGCCACGCAGAAAACCATAGACAACTTGACAGGACAGCTCAATATTGTCAATGCTGCAATATAAGGCCTACTTCGAGGAGGCAGAAACCAGATCGAGGGTGCTGTGAACCTTGCCCCTGTGCCACAAAAGCTGAAGATTCATGAGCCAAAACCATACAATGGGGCTTGGAATTCCAAATAAGTGGAGAACTTCATCTTCGACATCACACAGTACTTCGATGCCGTGGGGAGTTAGAAAAAACAAAAAAGGTAGCAACTGCTGCCATGTATCTTCAGGGTGATGCTAAACTCTGGTGGCAAGTGAAATACGAAGCCATTGGGGCCGATGAAGATACTCTCGAGAAATGGGCAGAATTGAAGGCAGCCATATGCCTACAGTTCTTCACCCGAAAATATTGAGTACAATACATAAAGAAAGCTACGGGAGCTCCGCTAGATCAAGTCAGTGCGGGGTTACGTGCGGGAATTCTCCGCGCTCATGCTGAACATATAGGATATGGGGCCCAATGAAAAAAACTTCACATTCTTGGAAGGTTTGAAACCTTATGCCCATATGGAGATGCAAAAAAAAAAGGGTTGACATTTTACCCAAGGCGATCCAAGCAAAGGAATGCCTTAGGGACAATCAAGTGAAAGCTGAGAAGGATAGGCCTCAACTGCCTGTCCGAGGGGGATATAAAGGGGACCAGCCTAGTAATGGTGGCCCTAGCAGAAGTGGAGGAGATCTGAGTGCAACCAAATCTAAGGCTCCTTCTTCAGGCAGCAATATTGATGCATCTAACAACAACGATCTGGGGAGGACGCCTCCTTCAGGATGTCGCCATTGCGGCAGGCCACATCAGAACAATAAATGTCCACATGCACAGATGAATGCCC
This sequence comes from Nicotiana tabacum, assembly GCF_000715075.1. Lineage (NCBI taxonomy): Eukaryota > Viridiplantae > Streptophyta > Magnoliopsida > Solanales > Solanaceae > Nicotiana > Nicotiana tabacum. Next base: position 108,582,448 of record NC_134103.1, read on the forward strand.
ATCAAACTTTTGATGATGGGAGGGATGACGACACAGATGATGCTGACCAGAAAAAACCAATAGGTGCCTTCAACATACTTGTTTGTTCTATTTCGAGGCCTTAGTGGGAACTAGTGCTGGTATCCGTAAGAAGAAGGACCCCTGTCCAACCAACAATAATGGAAAAAAGAAGGCGGAGGATGGGCCTCCTCTTAACCAAGAGAAGACCTTGATGTTCGTCGAGATGAAAGTTAGTGGCAAGCCCATCCGAGCGATGATAGACACGAGCGCTACTCATAACTACTTAGCCTCAACTCAAGTAGAGCGCCTTGGTCTAGTTGTAGGAAAGGGCAGAGGTCGTGTCAAGGCTATCAACTCACCGCCTGAGCTAGTGGGTGGAATAGCCAAAGGAGTGCCCGTGAAGCTTGGTCCTTATGAAGGAAAATTCAACTTGTGTGTGGTAATCATAGATGACTTTGAGCTGATAGTTGGGTTGGAATTCATGCGGAAAACCAACACCATTCCTGTTCCTTATGCTGATATGCTATGCATGATGGGAGAAAATGGGTCCATGCCCTGTATTATCCCATGCACAACCACAAAGATGGTCATTGAGAACATCTTGGCCCTACAGTTGAAGAAGGGAGTCAAAAGACATGAACCTACGTTCCTGGCTACCCTATATATTGAAGATATAGAATGCTCTTCGAGTCCCATTCCTGCACTTGTGAAAGAGCTGCTAAAGGAGTTTGAAGACATCATGCCAGAAGACATGCCAAGGCGACTCCCGCCTAGGCAAACTATGGACCATGAGATTGAGTTGGTGTCGGTTGTGAATCCACCTGCCCGGGCGCCTTACAGAATGTCACAACACGAACTTACTGAGCTTCAAAGATAGTTGACAGATATTCTAGACTTGGGGATCATTGTGCCCTCCAAGTCCCCTTATCGGTCCCTTGTGTTATTCCAAAAGAAACAGGATGTCACCCTACAACTCTGTGTAGATTATCAGGCCCTAAAGAAAATCACCGTGAAGAACAAGTCCCTTATCCCGCTAATGGAAGACTTGTTCGATAGATTGGGTGGTGCTATAGTGTTCACCAAAATAGACTTGAAGACAGGTTACTGGCAAGTCTAAATTGCTGAGGGAGATGAACACAAGACAACCTGTGTGACAATATATGGGTCGTACGACTTCCTGGTCAAGCCATTCGTCTTGACTAATGCTCCAGACGCATTTTGCACCTTAATGAACCAAGTCTTCCGAGAGTACATTGATGAGTTTGTAGAGGTCTACTTGGACGACATTGTGATATAGAGTAAAACATTGGAGGAACACCTGGAGCACCTGCAGAAGGTCCAAGCCCGACTGCGGGAGCACGAATTATATGTGAAGCTATCCAAATGCGCATTTCCCAAAAACAGATTGACTTCCTCGGACATGTCATCGAGGAAGGGTGGATAAAGATGGACCAACCAAAGATTCAGGCTATCACAGATTGGTTGCCTCCTAAGGATATCCATGCCTTGAGGGCGTTCCTTGGCGTATGCAACTTTTATCGGCAATTTGTGATGAATTACTCTCTCATTGCATTGCCGCCGACAGAACTCCTAAAGAAAGTCATGCCTTGGGATTGGGGTCCTAAGCAAGCGGAGGCCTTCAATTCATTGAAAGTGGCTATGTCTAGTAGCCCCGTCTTGACCCTTCCTAATATGGCCAAGCCATTCGAAGTACAAACGGATGCCTCTCACTATGATCTGGGCGAATTCTTGCTACAAGAGGGGAATTGGGTAGCGTACGAGAGCTGGAAATTGAAGGATGCAAGACGATGTTATGCCGCCCATAAAAAAGAATTATTGGTTGTCGTCCATTGCTCAAGCCTTTGGAGGCATTATCTGTTGGGAACCATCGTGGTTAAGATAGACAACACAGCTACTGCAACGATCCAACTGGTCGTTTTGTGTATTTGTGCGTCGTTTCCTATTTTGATTCTTCATACGTGTGCATTTGTGGTTTTATGACTTACGGGGTTGATTGGTTTCGTTTCGGGAAGGTTTCGGATTGGTTTAGACCATTTGGTTCTTGGCTAAGAAGCCTAAGTTAAAAATATTAACCAAATTTTGACTTTTATGAAAACGACCCCGGAATGGTATTTTGATGGATCCTATAGCTTTGTATCGTGATTTTGGACTTGGGCGTATGCCCAGAATCGAATTCGGAGGTCTATAGGGTGATTTGTGTTATTTTGCCGAAAATTGGCAACTTGAGGTTTAGAAGTTTAACCGTAAGTTGACTTTTGGCTATCGGGTACGGCATATGGTTTTGAGACATGGAATTGGTCCGTTATACTATTTAGAATTTGTCTGCAAAATTTGGTGTCATTTGGAGTTGATTTGATAGGATTCGGACACTTCGTTACAATTCTAGAAGTTCTTGAACTTACTTTGAAATTCATGTGTTTTGGTGTCCAATTCATAGTTCTAGATGTTATTTTTGTGTCTTGATTGCGCGAGCGATCTCGTATGCTATTTTTAGACTTGTGTGGATGTTTGGTTTGGAGCCTTCGGACGTGATTCAGAATGATTTGAACTGAAACAGGAATTTCTAGTGTGCTGGTGCTATGATGTCGCATTTGCGAGCACCAGTCTCGCATTTGCGAGCACCAGTCTCGCATTTGTGAACACAACAGGGGGATTCAGATGTCACAATTCCGATACCATGTTCGCCTTTGCGAAGATTAGGCGTAAGTTGGGTAGTTCGCAATTGCGATTAATTGGTCGCATTTGCGAGGAGGACATACTTCGCAATTGCAATATCTGTGTCGCAATTGCGATACCTCCTGGGCTGGATAATTGCCGCATTTGTGATAAAGTCTTTGCGATTGCGATGGTTCGCGCAATTGTAACATCTGCAACTAAACAAAAGTTATAACAATCGGGATTTTATCTCATTTTTCACATTTTAGAACCCTAGACTCGGTAGGAGTCGATTTGGAGAGAGGATTTTCATCTGCAAACATTAGGTAAGTGATTCTAATTAATTTCCAACTACATTTCATGATTATATCTTATATTTCACATCAAATTTATGATAATCAAAGAGGAAAATTTGAAAAATTTCTCAAGCTTTTGAAAAAGAAGAATTGAGTTTTGAGAGTCGATTTGGACTCGGATTTGAAAATAAAATACATATATGGACTTGTGGGGTTACGGGTAGTCGGAATATATCCGTGGACCCTATTTTTAACTGGGTGAGCCCAGGGTTGACTTTAATTGATTTTTGGAAAATGTGTAAATATCACAGCTTTATCTATTGTAATTGATTTCTCTTGCATTGTTGGATATTATTAAGTCGATTTTTGGTTAGATTTGAGCCGCGTGGAAGCAAATGTTAGGGGAAAAACTATTTTCGAGGGTTGAGTTAGCCTAGTTGAGGTAAGTATCTTTTCTAACTTTGTGTGGGAGAAGCTACCCCTTAGGATTTGGGTTGATTATGCTATTTGTGTTATGTAAAATCCGTGTACGCAAGGTGACGAGTGAGTACACAGGCTATATGTGGTATTTGACCGGTTTAGGTTATTTAGGCTTTTTTCATGCATTTAATTGGATTGTCATAGTATGTTATGTCACTCATTGTTAATCTACTCTTATATGTGTTAATCCACTCCTACATGCTCTAATTGACATTGTTAGTACTTGTTCTACCTCTTACTTGTTATCTTGCTCTTGTATGCTTTAGTTGAAGTTATTGCCTTCCTCATTGTCTTATTACCTTTTTAATCATTGAATCACTTTTAATTGAAGTTGTTATTTCGTGGAATATTATCCTGTTGTATTAATGGTGTTGAAGTTGTAATAGCCGTTATCACATTAAGGTGAACTTGTTCATTATTGAGATACCTTTCCTTGTTGAGCATTCTCATTCATTTTGTTATTATTAAAATTTTTGTTCACATTGTGATTGATCCATGGGCTATTTGTTGTGGAAAGGTTGTGATTGTATTGTGATATTGATACGCATGCGGTGGTATAAGGCTAGGGGTTGATACGCATGTAGTGAGATAAGGTGGGCTTTATACGCGTGTTACTAGTAGGGGAACTACTTGAAGCCACGCGGTGAGATAAGGTGGACTAAAACGTTTGTAGCTATTTCAGGGAAAATGATTTTCAAAACTAAATGTAAGGTTCACGCAGTTATATATGGAAAGATTGTGATTGAAATTGTGAAAAGTGAAAAAAGGCGGTATCTCGGTTGTGATTTCTTGTTATGGACTCTATGTTAAAAAGGCTTGTTAGTTGAATAGTTCTTGTTGTTTCTTCGTTGCCTTACTTTAAATTTACCCGTATTTGCTTCCTTGTTGTTTCATCATGTGTTTACTCTTTGTTGCCTTTACCGCTTAAACTTCCGTTGTTAGCTTACATTATTGAACTGTTTACTTGTCATTTACTTCCTCGCTTTTCATATTTAGACTGCGCTATACTCTGTTAGTTCTCTTTTATCCTAGTAGGTGTCTTGACCTGGCCTCGTCACTACTCTACCGAGGTTATGCTTGATACTTACTGGGTACCATTGTGGTGTACTCATACTACACTTTTGCATACTTTTGTGTAGATCCAGGTACGTCTGCCCATGCTAGACGCCAATGATTGATTGATTAGCTGGTTTTGGAGACTTCAAGGTATACCTGCCCGACGTTTTCATGCCTCGAAGTCACCTTCTGTTCTTAGACATTCTACTGGTTATTTCTTGTTCTAAAATAGAATTGTATTACGAGACTATTAGTAAATTCTTGTACAGCTTATGACTCCGTTCCACTAGGTTTTGGGAAAATTGTTGACTATTGTACTGTTGCGTTTTATTATGATAGCATTTGAGGTTTTATTATTATTTTCGCTATTTTCTATATGCATGTTAGGCTTACCTAATCTTAGAAACTTGGTGCTATCATGACATCCTAAGGTAGATAATTTGGGTTGTGACAGCTACTAGCTTCTCGAAGGAATGG